>NC_133368.1:44539344-44652769 GCF_049309525.1 Garra rufa | reverse complement strand
TGATAATATTATCAGCATGCATTTTAAGTGCAAACTTTTGGAGTCATTCATTTAATTTTACTTTAGTTAAATTATTATTATCATGCATTTTCAGAGCTTTTAGGAGTGACTTTTTTGTATTTCTATTTTAGTATCATTATTATTATAAAGCATTTTAAGTTTACACTTCACGATTTAATACAAACAGACGTTGAACAAAAACTGAGCAGTTTGTGTAGGTACTACAGAGGGACTGGTAATACATTTCTTAATAATAATAATAATTCATCGTCAAAAAACTCCCTTAAATTATTCTCATCCCCCGCTGATTTGGTTAATCCCATAATATAAACCTCTATTAAACATATAACTCTCAATGAATCCAAGACAGGAAAAGAGTTAACTGATAAACTAGGTCATCACTACTTTAGAATAATGTTTTGTTTATGCTTTTGCTTTTAAACGGCCTACACTTTTTCGACTATAATATATCTCCCTGAGGCTGCAGGGTGGAGAGAGACTTGTATTGCAATTTTAATAAGCCCAACTCAGACAAAAAGCCCATCTATATGTTGCATGAGTTTTCAAACTCTCTCTCTGGTTTTGCTCCAGGACTGTGAGCACAGTGTGGTGCAGCTTTCTCGACCGGTGAGGATCAAAAAGACTCCGTTCAGATCACGTCAGTCCATGAGGAGCTCCATGATCAATAAAAGCATGGTGACCAACAAAAGCCCTAACACGACAAGCGAAGAGCCCTCAACTGAGACGACCAATGTCACACAAAACAACACAGAAGAACAACAGAGCGGCCCGGTTAACGGAAGCGTGTCTGAGTCTGAAGAAGATAAACAGGGTTCGTACAGATACTGTAAAATGAAAATCCCATGACTTTTCAAGAACTACTTTTTTTTTTTTTAATTTTCAAGGACTTTAATCAGAGATCTCAATTATGTCTTCTATTTCAAATTCTAAAAAAAGAGAAACAGATAAATAAAAATATACTAATAAAATTGGCAGAAATAAAGTGAAGAACATGCAAAGTATTACTACTAAAGAATTACAAAGTCTACTTCATTTTTACTATAGTAAAACCACGGTTAACTTTCTTAAGGGATTTGTATTTGTGTATACTTACTTTCTTTTTTCTGTTATGTTTTTAAAACTGTACTGCCCTAATGGTTTGATGTTATATACTGTGTTAAAAAAACTACTGTAAATCTGAAAAAAAAAAAGATTTGTGAAATCGTTCCAAAATCCTAATATGAAACCTGCACCGAAGTCCCGATCTGAATCAAATGATTCGCCTGCTACGTGCTACGAAGATTCAATCTAAAGCAAAAAATTTGCAAACCCTCTCCGAAGTTCCGATCTAAATCAAATGATTTGCGAACCTGCACCAAAGTCCCAATTTGAATTAAAAGATTCATGATTCATGATTCGCGCTACGAAGATCCAATCTAAAGCAAAAAATTTGCAAACCCTCTCCGAAGTTCCGATCTAAATCAAATGATTTGCAAACCTGCACCATAGTCCCAATTTGAATCAAAAGATTCACGATTCATGATTCGCGCTACGAAGATCCGATCTAAAGCAAAAGATTTGTGAACCCGCACTGAAGTTCCGATCTAAATCAAATGATTCGCAATCCACGCTACAAAGATCCGATCTAAAGCAAAAGATTTGTGAACCCTCTCCAAAGTTCCGATCTGAAACAAATGATTTGCAATCTGCACTACAAAGATCCGATCTAAAGCAAAAGATTCGCAAACCCACACCGAAGTCCCGTTCTGAATCAAATGGTGTGATCCATGCTCTGAAGTCCCGATCTGAATAATGACTCACAATCTGTGCTACGAAGTTCCGATCTAAAGCAAGATTCGCGAACCTGCTCTGAACTTCCGTTCTGAAACAAATCATTCGCAATCCACACTACAAAGATCCGATCTAAAGCAAAAGAATTGCAAACCCTCTCCGAAGTTTTGATCCGAATCAGATGAATGGCGATCCATGCTCTGAAGTCCCGATCTGAATAATGATTTGCGATCCGTACTACAAAGATCTGATCTAAATCAAAAGATTTGTGAACCCACACCGAAGTCCCTATCTGAATCAAATGATTCAAAATTCGCGCTATGAAGATCCGATCTAAAGTAAAAGAGTGGTGGGAGCGCTTCGAAACAGTAAATCATTTTGCGACTGATTCGGATTTTCAAAAACTTGTTTCACCCATTACTACATGCTTTTTAAAATCGATACAAGTGATGTTGAAATTCAAAAATGAATGGCTCTTTTAATTTGATATGGGTTTTGCTAGTGTTTTTGAACTGAGTAAAAAGATATGTGCTTATTGACAAAATTAAACACTTATTTAAATGCATTCCCTGCTGAAAAAAACAATAGAAACCACCAATTCTAATGGTTTCCATTACAAACCATTAACTTTAAACCATTAAAATATGGTTTCCTGTAGTGTGTTTTGGGACATATTCCATTAATATTTAGTGGTTTTAACAAGCCACCAATAGAAAGGAGACCAGTACAGTTTCCATTAAAAACAATACAATTCCCATTATAACCATTAAACCATTACAAATTCTATAATGATCTCTATTGTTTTTTTCAGCAGGGTTGTCTTACAATAATTCAAGCACGTTTTAAGTAACTCTTCAGGAATATTGAATATTGCTATTTTCAAGGGTTTTCCAAATTTGAAGGCAATTTCTAAAAGTCAAATTAAAGTACTTTAAGCATCTTGTATGAACTCCGTTTAAAGATAAACAGTAAGCAAAGCATGTGTACCTTTATTTTGTTAACACACAAACTTCTGATTTCATTTTTGTGTTAAATTCCCTAAACAGGTTCAGAATTCTGCTCAATCGGCAGATGCAAGGCTTTATACAGCTTTACGTCAGACAGAGAAGATGAGTTAAACATTAATGAAGGTAATATGCTAGTTCATCTTAATACATCATCCTGCAGCACCTGCTTTCTGTTGACTCTCCCTCTTCAATCTGCCAGGAGACGTACTGGATATCTTTCAGAAGGACGACACCGGCTGGTGGTTCGGCGAGCTGAGCGGACAGACAGGATATTTCCCGTCCACGTATGTGGAAGAGCTGCCTGTTTTGACTGAGATGAACTCATCTGAAGCTTAGCTTCAAAAGAACATGTGATGAAAAAGGTCACTGACTTCTAGGCCTCTAAATCACGATTCACTCCTCCTACAGGGGTTAAACACACTTCATGTGACTATTAGAAAAAGAATCATTCAAATGAATCATTTCAACTGACTCCACAGAACAATTCACTCACAGCTCATGTATTAAAGGATTAGTTCACTTCCAGAATAAAAAAATCCTGATAATTTACTCACCATTCAGTGTCATCCAATATGCTCATGTCTTTCTTCAGTCGAAAAGAGTTTTTGAGGAAAACATTCCAGGATTTTTCTCCATATAGTGGAGTTTAATGGGAGCCAACTGGTTTAAGGTCCAAACTGCAGTTTCAATGCAGCTTTAAACGATCCCAGCCGATGAATAAGGGTCTAGCAAAACCTTTGGTCATTTTCTAAAAAAATACAAAGTTATATATTTTTAACCACAGATGTGGAAGTATCGACCCAGTGTCTACAAAGCAAATGTGCAAAGAAGTCAAACGTCCTTTACAAAATAAGATAAAACCTACCCTACCTTTTCCATGGATATGCATATGCATCCCAGAGCTAGTGCAAGACATGCATTTGTGGCTAAAAAAGTATATACATTTTCATCTTTATTAGAAAATGAACAATCGTATCTCTAGATAAGACACTTATTCCTTGGCTGGGCCCTTTGAAGCTGCATTGAAACTACAATTTGGACCCATTGACATCCACTGTATGGAGAAAAATCATGGAATGCTTTCCTCAAAAAAAAAAAAAAAAAAAAAAAAAGTAATTTCTTTGCGACATACAGCATAAATGACTCTAAAGCAGAGCATAAATGTGTTTTGAAAAGTCCCATGTCTGGAAATTTTACGTCTTCTGTTTTTTCATGAAAACAATAAATTAAATCCACTATTATAACTTTATTGTGGAAAAATTAGATAATGCAATGCAAATGTTTTTTGTTTATTTTATGACTTTTTTTTATAAATGTTTGTTTAATGACAAATCAATGAATGTACAAAAAAATCAAACAATGAAACTTTTTCTTTATTAAGTAATTGCAGATAGTTAAGGTAAATAAAAGCTGAATACATGTGCTAATCATGTCTATAAATATGGTGTCTGGGTCTCTGACCATTTCAAATGCATCTGAAATGAAAAATCAGCTTTTGTTTGTCAGTCAGGCTGTCTTTGCGCCACCATGAAGTGCCACAAACTCTTTCCGGACGTTAGCGAGGAAGGCAGAAAAGTTGTTGGTCTCCTGCAGTCTGCGCTCTAGATGTGCCATTTTCTCCAGTGGAGGGTCACAGGACATGACTGAGGGGAAAATAAGATCATGTTATTCAGTACATTAGTTCTGTCAGTCATCATATCATATTGTTTAAAAGTTTGGGGTCAGTAAGTTTTTTTAAAGACATCAATAGTTTTACTTAGCAAAGATGCATTAAATTGATCATGATTTCTAATCATTCTGATGATTTCTAAAGGATCATGTGACACTGAAGACTGGAGTAATGATGCTGAAAATACAGCTCTGCATTACAGGAATAAAAGTAATTTTAAAATATATTCCAATAGAAAACAGATTGTTTAAATTGTATTAATTTTTAAATACTACTGTAATTTAATCAAATAAATGCAGCCTTGGTGAGAATGAGATGCTTCAAAAAGATCCAAGTTTAAGATTGTAGTTTTAGTTTTAAGCAATGATTCATTAAGCATTATCATTAAATAATAAAATTAATATTCATTTTAATCAGTATAAACATGCAATGTGAGTCTAATCGAATGATATCCAAGGTGTGATTTAACAGTACTTAATTCCAAGACAGTAAACAGATCAAAAAATGAGTATTTACTGTGGTAAACGCCCTCTGCATCGAGTTGTAGGAGGAACGTATGGACCATGTCTGGATCTTTACGACTGATGTTCCTGAAGACAAACTGCAGCTTCTCACCTTAAAATAAACAAAGATATTGATGATACACAAGCAAACCTTATATCAAGCTTGAGACCACTAGTAAAAATGCTGGTTTTAAATTGTATAATCAACAACTTACATAATCAGCAACAACAATTTAAGTAAATGAGTAAGTTTTTTGAACATTAAGTTTTTAAGGTGTTTTAAGAAGTCTCTTCTGTTCACCAAGCCTGCATTTACTCTATACAAAACACAGCAAAATCAGTAATATTCTAAAACATTTCTTATTTAAAATAACTGCTTTTAATTATAATATATTTTAAAATGTCATTTATTCCTGTGATGCAAATCTATATTTTAGCATCATTGCTCTGATTACTAGTGTCACAAGATCCTTCAGAAATCATTCTAATAGTCTGATTTGCCGTTCAAGAAATATTTTTTATTATTATTAGCAATATTCAAAACAGTTTGGGATAATTTTTTTTTTTTCCAGAATTCTTTGATGAATAGAAATATCCAAAGATCAGGATAAATATTAAAATAAAAGCTTTTGTAACATTATACACTACACCAATCAAAAATTCTATTGTTTACTTTTTGGGAAAGAAATTATAGAAATTAATACTTTTATTTATCAAGCAGCAAATCAGAATATTAGAATGATTTCTGAAGGATCATGTGACTGGAGTAATGATGCTATAAATTCTGCTTTGAAATCACAGGAATAAATTACATTTTAAAATATATTAAAATAGAAAACAGTTATTTTAAATAGTAAAAATATTTCAGAATTGTACTGTTTTTTTCTGTACTTTGGATCAAATAACTGCAGACTTGGTGAGCAGAAGAGACAAAGAAAAAATCATTCAAAATCTTTTGACTGGTATTGTACATTTGAATACTGACTTAGAAATAGAGACAAATCATTTTCAAAATCCTAACATTTTATTAATTTCAAGGTTAAAATTAAAGAAAGTTTTGACTGAGATGAACTCATCTGAAGCTTAGCTTCAAAAGAACATGTGATGAAAAAGGTCACTGACTTCTAGGCCTCTAAATCACGATTCACTCCTCCTACAGGGGTTAAACACACTTCATGTGACTATTAGAAAAAGAATCATTCAAATGAATCATTTCAACTGACTCTACAGAACAATTCACTCACAGCTCATGTATTAAAGGATTAGTTCACTTCCAGAATAAAAAAACTGCTGATAATTTACTCACCATTCAGTGTCATCCAATATGCTCATGTCTTTCTTCAGTCGAAAAGAAATTAAGGTTTTTGAGGAAAACATTCCAGGATTTTTCTCCATATAGTGGAGTTCAATGGGAGCCAACTGGTTTAAGGTAAAAACTGCAGTTTCAATGCAGCTTTAAACGGCTCTACACGATCCCAGCCGATGAATAAGGGTCTAGCAAAACCTTTGGTCATTTTCTAAAAAAATACAAAGTTATATATTTTTAACCACAGATGTGGAAGTATCGACCCAGTGTCTACAAAGCAAATGTGCAAAGAAGTCAAACGTCCTTTACAAAATAAGATAAAACCTACCCTACCTTTTCCATGGATATGCATATGTATCCCAGAGCTAGTGCAAGACATGCATTTGTGGCTAAAAAAGTATATACATTTTCATCTTTATTAGAAAATGAACAATCGTATCTCTAGATAAGACACTTATTCCTTGGCTGGGCCCTTTGAAGCTGCATTGAAACTACAATTTGGACCCATTGACATCCACTGTATGGAGAAAAATCATGGAATGCTTTCCTCAAAAAAAAAAAAAAAAAGTAATTTCTTTGCGACATACAGCATAAATGACTCTAAAGCAGAGCATAAATGTATTTTGAAAAGTCCCATGTCTGGAAATTTTACGTCTTCTGTTTTTTCATGAAATCAATAAATTAAATCCATTATTATAACTTTATTGTGGAAAAATTAGATAATGCATAGTTTTTTGTTTATTTTATGACTTAATAAAATTGTTTGTTTAATTACAAATCAATGAATGTACAAAAAAATCAAACAATGAAACTTTTTCTTTATTAAGTAATTGCAGATAGTTAAGGTAAATAAAAGCTGAATACATGTGCTAATCATGTCTATAAATAAGGTGTCTGGGTCTCTGACCATTTCAAATGCATCTGAAATGAAAAATCAGCTTTTGTTTGTCAGTCAGGCTGTCTTTGCGCCACCATGAAGTGCCACAAACTCTTTCCGGACGTTAGCGAGGAAGGCAGAAAAGTTGTTGGTCTCCTGCAGTCTGCGCTCTAGATGTGCCATTTTCTCCAGTGGAGGGTCACAGGACATGACTGAGGGGAAAATAAGATCATGTTATTCAGTACATTAGTTCTGTCAGTCATCATATCATATTGTTTAAAAGTTTGGGGTCAGTAAGTTTTTTTAAAGACATCAATAGTTTTACTTAGCAAAGATGCATTAAATTGATCATGATTTCTAATCATTCTGATGATTTCTAAAGGATCATGTGACACTGAAGACTGGAGTAATGATGCTGAAAATACAGCTCTGCATTACAGGAATAAAAGTAATTTTAAAATATATTCCAATAGAAAACAGATTGTTTAAATTGTATTAATTTTTAAATACTACTGTAATTTAATCAAATAAATGCAGCCTTGGTGAGAATGAGATGCTTCAAAATGATTCAAGTTTAAGATTGTAGTTTTAAGCAATGATTCATTAAGCATTATCATTAAATAATAAAATTAATATTCATTTTAATCAGTATAAACATGCAATGTGAGTCTAATCGAATGATATCCAAGGTGTGATTTAACAGTACTTAATTCCAAGACAGTAAACAGATCAAAAAATGAGTATTTACTGTGGTAAACTCCCTCTGCATCGAGTTGTAGGAGGAACGTATGGACCATGTCTGGATCTTTACGACTGATGTTCCTGAAGACAAACTGCAGTTTCTCACCTTAAAATAAACAAAGATATTGATGATACACAAGCAAACCTTATATCAAGCTTGAGACCACTAGTAAAAATGCTGGTTTTAAATTGTATAATCAACAACTTACATAATCAGCAACAACAATTTAAGTAAATGAGTAAGTTTTTTGAACATTAAGTTTTTAAGGTGTTTTAAGAATCTCTTCTTTTCACCAAGCCTGCATTTACTCTATACAAAACACAGCAAAATCAGTAATATTCTAAAACATTTCTTATTTAAAATAACTGCTTTTAATTATAATATATTTAAAAATGTCATTTATTCCTGTGATGCAAATCTATATTTTAGCATCATTGCTCTGATTACTAGTGTCACAAGATCCTTCAGAAATCATTCTAATATTCTGATTTGCCGTTCAAGAAATATTTTTTATTATTATTATTAGCAATATTCAAAACAGTTTGGGATAATTTTTTTTTTTTCCAGAATTCTTTGATGAATAGAAATATCCAAAGATCAGGATAAATATTAAAATAAAAGCTTTTGTAACATTATACACTACACCAATCAAAAATTCTATTGTTTACTTTTTGGGAAAGAAATTATAGAAATTAATACTTTTATTTATCAAGCAGCAAATCAGAATATTAGAATGATTTCTGAAGGATCATGTGACTGGAGTAATGATGCTATAAATTCTGCTTTGAAATCACAGGAATAAATTACATTTTAAAATATATTAAAATAGAAAACAGTTATTTTAAATAGTAAAAATATTTCAGAATTGTACTGTTTTTTTCTGCACTTTGGATCAAATTATTGCAGGCTTGGTGAGCAGAAGAGACGGAAAAAATGAGGGGTGGAAAAAAAATCATTCAAAATCTTTTGACTGGTATTGTACATTTGAATACTGACTTAGAAACAGAGACAAATCATTTGCAAAATCCTAACATTTTATTAATTTCAAGGTTAAAATGAAAGAAAATCGCAGATTCTATTCTAATGCACAACGAAAGGGGGAAAAAACTTCATACTTCAGCTATACTGTATGTTGTAGTTTACCTTGGATTTTTCTGATCTCAAGACTGAGGTGCTTCTGAAAGATGTCTTTACATTTGTTCAGCTTCTTCAGTCTGTCCTTGTTGGCTTTATTTTGTGACTGAATCACTATAAAAATGTATAAAAGAAACATTAGTGACATCAGGTTGAATAGAAAATAAACCAATAACCATTGTGTCTGTGAAATAAAGGGTTCATATTACAAAATTAAAGAAAAAATATAAATAAACAGAACTCATCCTATTTTTTTACTGGACATGCAGCACTTCATTCAAGCTATTTATAGTAAATGATTCACAAAGTGTTCATAAATCCCTCATCTGTAACAGATAGCTCATTTTAAGTTTAGTTCATTACACATTAACAAAGCTGCATAAGAGGACAGAAAAGACTACACACATTCCCTGTTTTTGGCTTGATCCTTCTTGAGCTTCTGAATTCTCTGGAATAGGAGCGCTTTGTGATGCTCTTTGTCTTCAATCTCCGATACGACCTCAAGATTTTCAACGCTCTTCTCTTTCAGTAAAGATGTTTTCTCTTTCAAATCTAATGTAAAAAAGGAAATATCATGGTAGTCATTCAACTGAAAAAGCCAGACAACACACAATCTTAGATTGCTGTTATTACAAATGTTACATAAGTGTGCCAATCAACTTCTTACCTTCTTTGTATGTTTGTATCATCTCAAACATGGTTTCATCCTCCTTGCATTTCTTAGAACAAGTATCTAGTTAGAAATAAAGAAAGAACGATTCATAAATTCATTCGTTCCTGGGCAACTTGAAATATTCACACACATTTTTCTTGCAATACAAAATAAGAAGCTATGAAAGCTGGTGTCCAACATGGGATACAAAGATAAAGTTACTTGGGATCTTTTTATGAGCTAATTCAGATAATTAATTATGATAATTCAGACTTTTTTTCCGCACAATTCTGAGTTTATATCTATTTTTTTAATGACAGGAACAACTTGTATTTTAATGTATATTAAAATAGAAACCACTATTTTATATTGTAATAACATTTTGCAATATTTTTCTGCATTTTTTAACAAAGAAATGCAGCCTTGATGAGCATAAGAGACTTCTTTGAGAAACATCACAAGTCTTACTGATTTACAAATTTTTGCATGGCAGTGTAAACTCAAGAGAAAATAACTTGCAATTCTGGGTTCATATCTCACAATAAAAAAAAAAAAATCTGAATTGAGAAATTGCAAGTACCTTTTTATTTATTTATTTTTTAAATCCTGCAGCAGAAATAAAGCTCCAATATTATGACGCACTTTATATTTGGCTATTACATTTCTGTGGATCAGTTTAAATAGTCCGTACAAATTAATTGTTTCAGAACTATAATTCAATCAATTTAAAATATATAAATAAAAACAAATTCAGAGCAACTACAAACATTTCAAATTAAATACAAAAACATTATATTTTTTTCTCACAATTTAACCAAGCCTTTTTTTAAATACAGAAGGACTGTAATGAGAGATCATTAACTTTACGCATCCTGCTTTACTTTTCATCCCCCAAATAGTCTTTTTAAAAAATTTTCTCGCAATTCTGAGTTTATACTTTTAAAGTGAAAGTTGTCCTTCCATAGCAAAAAATTAATAATAATAATAAAAAGGCAAGATGTAAACACTGGGAAAACAAGAATTGTGAAATATAACCTTGCAATTCTGAATTAAAACAAAAAAAGCTAGAAAAGCTTGTTTCCAACAGGGGATAAAAAAAAACAACAAAAAAAAACAAAGGTAACTGGCCCTTTTTAATCTTTTTTTTATTTATTAATTCATACTTTTTTCCTTGCAATTACGAGTTTACACCAGAATTTTCAGAATTATCAGACAATTCAGAACTTTATTCCATAGCAAAAAAAAGAAAAAAAAATCTTAATATTGAGAAAACTGCCTTTAAATTTGTCCAAATGAAATACTTAGCCATGCATATTACTAATCAAAATTTAGTTTTGATATATTTACAGTAGTAAATTTACAAAATATTCATGGAACATGATCTTTACTTAATATCCTAATGATTTTTGGCATAATAAAAATTGCTACAAATATACCTGTGTTATGTCAGACTGGTTTTACAGTCCAGGGTGACAAATAGTGTTTTTAAAATGTATATTAACAATGACACTTGCACATTTAAATCAAATCCTGATGAAACATTGTGCATCTCTCACCCAAGACGGACTTCATGTACTGCCTGTGTTCCTGACAGAGCTGTGCCACCCTGTCATTGAGCTCTTCTCCCAAAGCCTGATCCAGCAGTTTGCTCCTCATCTCCTCCAATCTGCGGTTGAACTGCTCCACAGCATTATAGTCTCTGATAGATGCCATACTGAGCTGCAAAATCATACAAACAACACAATGACAGTTACTACACTACACTCAGGGTTTGGTTACTTCAAATTACTACACATTATCTACTCTACAACAATATAATAATACCTAGCAATACATATATTAATGTCGTTGATATAATAACAGTCATAATCGAGTTTAGCAGACAACCAACATAGAGTTGTTGCTGTCATATTGTTAGCGTGATATATCAACCTCTTTTTTCCAATTCTAGGTACTGAAACCTAGATAATGTTGGTTAAAAACTCTTTTAACAGTCGCAAACAACATTTAAATCGCTTACCCGGTTTATGGAGTGAATATAAACGCCAATTTATTTTTGTTGTTTTCAAAAATCCGCGCCCGGAACGTCAGCAGTTACACCGGAAGTAGCGTCAGATAAACGCGTCGACACAACTACAAAATACCGGCATGAAATTCCCTTTTGCTCAATGTCAATCTGTTCATTGCATTCAAAAAATTGTTTAGGGTTCCGAAGTATGCATTTTATATTTTTTTTTCTCTCAAAGTATTTTTGGTTATATTCTTGATGTGCGGTCGTTTAGTAGTTTGTTATTGTTCCTGCAGCGGTGCTTCTAATGCTGCGCCATCTGCTGTCAAAACTGACAAAACAAAGTTTTATTTCACATCAGGAAAAAAATACGTGTTTAGGACCAGTTCTGTCTTTTTTGACAACATTTTTCAGAAGTATAAGGAAGTATAATTTAATGCTTGGCTTATTTTGCATTTGTTTTCACACATTTGTGCACTAATTTTTTGTTCCGTTGATTACTAGCAGTGAAATTTGCCATAAAACTAGAAGGCATGGAGTATCAACGTGTGTTTACGACGCCTCCTTCTGGTGGACAGAGGAGTGTGTTGAACACAAATGAGGTTATAGAAGATAAATGAATATATAGGCCATTCTACAGAACTGGTTCAAGGTCAGAATTGGAAACGTCTTAAAACAAATGTGTTTTTAAAATTCTGTATTTATGTAAATTGTATAAAATCCAAGGTACACATTTCTAGTCCTTCTCTCCAAGAATTTGTCCCTGTCGAAACACAGTAATATATAATTTAATAACAAGGGTTACATTACCTATTAAGATTTTGCTTACATCTTCCAATATTTTTTTCCTATAAAACGTTTTCAGAGGTAAATCAAATGATCCACAAATGATCCACAGCTGTTTTTTCTTTAGTGACAGTTGTTCATGAGTCCTTTGTTAGTTAAACTGGTCGCTGTTCTTCAGAAAAATCCTTCATGTCCCATAAATTCTTTGGTTTTCCAGCATTTTGTGTATTTGAACCTTCTCCAACAATGAGTGTATGATATTGAGATCCATCTTTTCACACTGAGGACAACTGAGGGACTCATATGCAACTATTACAGAAGGTTCAAATGCTATGATGCTCCAGATGGAAAAAATGCATTAAGCACTGGGGGTGAAAACTTTTGAACAGAATGGAGAGATGTGAACACTTTTCTTAATTTCGCCTAAATATCATATTTTTTCATTTAGTACTGCCCTTCAGGAGCTACAACAGATAGTTACATGTTTTCCAGAAGACAAATTAAGTTAAATTTTCACCCCCCTTAATACATTGTTTTTTCTTCAGGAAGCATCAGTGAGTGTTTGAACCTTTTGTAATAGTTGCATATGAGTCCCTCAGTTGTCCTTAGTGTGAAAAGATGGGTCTCAAAATCATACAGTCATTGTTTGAAAGGGTTCAAATACACAAAAATACTGAAAAACCAAAGAATTTGTTGGACCTGAAGGATTTTTCTGAAGAACAGCAGGCAGTTTAACTGTTCAGGACAAACAAGAGACTCATGAACAGCTATCACTGAACAAAAAAACACAGCTGTGGATCATTCAGGTAACAACACAGTATTGAAAACCAAGCGTATGTAAACTTTTAAACAGGGTCGTCTTCTTTCTCTCTTGGCTTGCTCCCTTCAATCAGGGGTCACCACAACGGAGTAATCCGCACCGCCTAATTTGGCACGTTTTACGCTGGATGCCCAGGGTAAGTTTTTATAAATTCAACTATTATTTTCTCTTGTGGACTATATGTAAACATCTTTTATGTGAAATATCTTATTCAGGTCAGTACTAAATAAACAATAACATGCATTTTGTATGATCCCTCTTATTTTGGTAAAATAATTAACATTTAGCAGATTTTGTCTAATCTAATATGTATTGTTTTATAGATACCCTGTTGATGTTGAAAAAAGCTAACTCAAGACTAGCCTGGTCACAATGATCTGTGGGCCAGGTTTAGAGTGATTTAAGCAGTTTTGAGCAGGACAGGCTTGGGAAACTAACCGGTTGACTGCATAAACCAGCTGAACACCAACTTGCAAGACCAACAAACCTTTATAAGCTGGTCAAAGCTGTTTTCTTTCAGAAAGGTAATATCAAACATTTTAAGTTGATATTTCCAATACTTTTATTTTGAAAAAAAAAAAAAAAAAAATCCCTTTACAACCACTTTAGGCCTGTGAATCAAATAAACTACTAAGAAGAAACATAGTAGCATAATTTTTTGCTAAGCTAACCGAGCACAATTTAGGTAAAGGTAATAATCTTTTTTTTTTTTTTACTTAAAGACAAATGTCATCCTTAACCACAAAACCATAAGTCTAAATTTTTCGAAAAGCTTTCCAATAATGTATGGTTTATTAAGATACAACTATTTGAAAACCTGGAAACTGAGGGTGCAAAAGAATGAAAATGTCCTAGAAATAGAAAATCGCTTGAAAAGTTGTCCAAATGAAGTTCTTAGCAATGCATATTACTAATTTTAATATTTATGGCAGGAAATTTACAAAATATCTTCATGGCACATGATCTTTACTTAATCTCCTAATGATTTTCGGCATAAAAGAAAAATCGATAATTTTGACTCATACAATGTATTTTTGGCTATTGCTACAAATATACCTGTGCTACTTAAGACTGGTTTTGTGGTCCAGGGTCACAAATACGTTTAAATGACATACAGTTTTTAATATGTACAAATTGTTGATCTGTAACATGAGTGACAATAAGTGAGCCATGACCTCCGGAAATTGCACTATGCTAAACAATGACTGAGCATAAAGCTATCAGTGATTTTGAACATGTTATCAGTCCTGTACTATTGACATAGTTCAAGGACAAATATCTTCAGCGAAGTCGAATCTCAGCAACCTTTCAGTAGATATCAAATGTATGCATGTCACACATTTTTAATAGGGCTGGGACACGATTAATCGCGATTAATCGCATCCAAAATAAAAGTTTATGTTAACATACTAAATGTGTGTTTACTGTGTATATTTATTATGTATATATAAATACACACACAAACATGTATATTAAAGTAAACTGAAAATAAAAATTAAATTAAAATAAATAAAATATTTATAATTCTATATATAATCTAAATTAAATACAAATATAACTATCCACACATATAAGTATTTTTTAAAGGCTATACATGTATGTGTGTGTATTTATATATACATAATAAATATACACAGTAAACACACATTTAGTATGTTAACATAAACTTTTATTTTGGATGCGATTAATTGCGATTAATCGTGTCCCAGCCCTAATTTTTAATAGATTACATTTTGATTCAGTTTATTGAAAACAAAACAAAGGTCATCCAGGCTGACTAAGCACACCTGAGCTGACTTAAGCACAATGAAAACATACAGGATATTGTCAGGACATAATAAACATATACTTATCAATAAATACATATCAATAAAAAAACACCTCAACAATCGTTAATTAATTTCATTACCAAATGTAATGAGTTGTGATCTGTTTGAGCAGCCCGACTTGGCCAGACAAACCAATGGTTGCTCAAGTAATAGCATGAGATTGAGGTGGGACTACCAGCTATCTAGTTTTTAACTAATAGGGGCCCCTGTGGTGACAAGTTTGTAGTATGCTGCTTTCCTGGCCATGAGCTCCTCGTGGGTCCCTTTCTCGATGACCACTCCCTGTGACATCACAGCGATAGTGTCAGCAGACTGAATGGTGGAAAGCCTGTGAGCAATGACGATGCATGTGCGTCCCTGACGGGCCTCATCCAGCGCAGCCTGAACAACCTGAAGATTGAAAATCAAAGACAGTTTGTGCATTAAAAAGTATTTGAAAATACAGATAATCAGTGCTGAGTAGATTTAAAAATTGTATTCCATGCTTGAATACAAATTACATAAAAATTGTAGTTAGTAATGTAACCTATTACATTAAACATTTATGCAATATAATCTTACTTTTGGATTACTTTTAGATTACTTTTAACCTACAATTACTTTTACATTACCTTTGACCACCTAATATTACTCTTACCTTTAACCACCTAATATTACTATTACTTTTAAATTACTATAACCTTCTAAAATGGCTTTTAGATTACTTTTAACCTCCTAAAATTGCTCTTAGATTAATTTTAGGTAATATAATCCAACTACTTTTTAAAATTACGTTTAGATTTCTTTGCCCTCCTAAAATTAAATTTACGTAATATAATCTGACTACTTTTTAAAATATTTTAAGATGACTTTTAACCACTTACAATTATTCCTACAGTTACTCTTAGATTCATTTTAGGTAATATAATCAAACTACTCTTCGATTACTTTTAGATTACTTTTAATGTCCTTCGATTACTTGTAAATTACTTTTAACCTCCTAAAATTACTCTTAGATTAATTTTAGGTAATATAATCCAACTACTTTTTAAAATTACTTTTAGATTCCTTTGCCCTCCTAAAATTACTCAGATTGAATTCACGTAATATAATCTGACTACTTTTTAAAATATTTTTAGATGACATTTAACCACTTACAATTATTTTGAGATTACTTTTAACCTCCTACAGTTACTCTTAGATTAATTTTAGGTAATATAATCAAACTACTCTTCGATTACTTTTAGATTACTTTTAATGTCCTTCGATTACTTTCAAATTACTTTTAACCTCCTAAGATTACTCTTAGATTAGTTTTAGGTAATACAATCAAATTACTTTTATGATTGCTTATGATTATTTTTAGATGTACACTGCTTATGATTCATTTTAGATTACTTTTAACTTCCTAAAACTACTCTTTGATTATTTTTAGATTACTTTTAACATCATATGATTCCTTTTAGATTAATTTTAACCTCCTAAAATTACACTTTTATGTAATATAATCAAACTATTTATGGATTACTGTTGGATTACTTTTAACCACCCACAATTATTTTTAGATTACTTTTAACTTCCTAAAACTACTCAGATTAATTTTAGGATAATATAATCAAACTACTATTTTGATTAATTTTAGATTACTTTTAACCTCCTAAGATTACTCTTAGATTAATTTTAGTTAATAGAATCAAACCACTCTTTGATTACTTTTAGATTACTTTTAACATCCCACCATTACTTTCTAATGACTTTTAACCTCCTAAAATTACTGTTAGATTACTTTTAACCACCTACAATTATTTTTAGATTACCTTTACCTTCCTAAAACTACAAAAAAATTGAGTTAAATAAAAACTTGTATCATACTGATTTTTTACTCAATTTTTTATCAACAACATGAAGAGCATTAAACATTACATTATGTCAGGGTTTGTCTATTTGTGAAGGAAGTTCGTAAATGATTAAAAAGGTAATAATTAATTGAAACCTTAAAAAATGTGAAAATAAAATATACAAAATATATAAAATATATAATGATTTAAAACTAAAATTCAAAAAATCTCGCTGTGTGTGCACTTTCACAAAATTGGAAGATTATCATATTAGAACTAGGCATTTTGAGAAAAGAAAATTTAAATGATCAAAAAAAAATAGGGAAAAATCAATTAATTATGAATAACTTGCCTTTTTTGTAAATACTAAGTAATCAAGTAATCAATAAAAAGTAACTGTATACTATAATCTAATTACAAGTGCTACATTTTTAGAATCTGATTACATAATTCAGATTACATATAATCAGTTATTACTCAGCACTGAAGACAATATTACTAAATGTTACAAACTACCCTTTGATTATTTTAGATTACTTTTAACCTCCTAAGATTTCTACAAGTGTTACATTTTTAGAATCTGATTACATAATTCAGATTACATATAATCAGTTATTACTCAGCACTGAAGACAATATTACTAAATGTTACAAACTACCCTTTGATTATTTTAGATTACTTTTAACCTCCTAAGATTTCTACAAGTGTTACATTTTTAGAATCTGATTACATAATTCAGATTACATATAATCAGTTATTACTCAGCACTGAAGACAATATTGAGAATCTGTCAAATTTGTCTGGTGCAAAATTACAGTCAGACTATAAATAAGTGCATTCACACACTGATGCTCTTTTACCTTCTCACTCTCAGTATCAAGTGCAGACGTAGCCTCATCCAGCAGCAGGATTTTTGGGTTTCTGACGATGGCCCTTGCGATTGCTATGCGCTGTTTCTGTCCACGGGACAGCTGAGAGCCTTGAGCACCGACCTGAGTTTCATATTTCTGAAAAACACCACAATATTCAGAAAAATCTGTTTATGGAACATTTTATTAAACCTTTAGACAAAAGAAAATAACTTACATCAGGTAACGTCATCACAAAATCGTGCAGATAGGCCTTCTTAGCAGCCTCTATAATCTCCTCCATGCTCACGGTACGAGAATTATCACCATACTGGATATTCTCTGCAATACTGCAGTCGAACAGCACCGGCTCCTGAGATACGATGCCAATCTGAGACCTCAGGAAGGGGACGCTGATGCTCGCAGATGGACGTCCATCAATCAGCTAGGGCAAAAAGAAAAAGTCATGGTTTGTTTGTCACAATCAAGGATTTTGCAATCCTTCCTCATCTTGTGAATTGAAATATGTTAATAGGGTCTAGTAGTTGCAGTTCTTTGTGTGTTTTTAGAAAAATGGCGTGATTATTTTAAACGAGATTTTACATTTTTTACTCCTTCATTGTGAATCTTTTAAAATATATGTTGTAATAATTCTTGCAACAAAGCAGTGGCTTCAGTTTTAAGCAATTTCAGAGCAAATTAGAGAACTACTCTTTGATTACTTTTAGATTACTTTTAACATCCTACGATTACTTTCAAATTACCTTTAACCTCCTAAGATTACTCTTAGATTAGTTTTTAGGCAATATAAGCCAACTACTTTATTACTTTTGGATTACTTTTAATTACTCTTAGATTAGTTTTAGCTAATATAATCCAACTATTTATGGATTACTGTTAGATTACTTTTAACCGCCTATGATTATTCTTAGATTACTTTTAATTTACTAAAACTACTCTTAGATTAGATTTTGGTAATATAATCTATCTAATTTATTACTTTTGGATTACTTTTAACCTCCTAAAATTACTCTTAGTTTAATTTTAATCTAATCTATTTATAGATTACTGTTAGATTACTTTTATCCACCCACAATTATTTTTAGATTACTTTTAACTTCCTAAAACTACTGAGATTAGTTTTAGCTAATATAATCCAACTACTCTTTGATTACTTTTAGATTACTTTTAACTTCCCAAGATTACTTTTAGATTAATTTTAGGTAATATAATCCAACTACTTTTTGATTACTTTTAGATTACTTTTAACCTTCTGTGATTACTTTTAAAGGGCATGTGATGTAAAGCTCAAATCTAATTGGATGGCTCGTTTCATCCCAGGGTGACGGGGAAAAAAGCTTCCGTTTTAAAGGAACACTCCACTTTTTTTGGAAATAGGCTCATTCTCCAACTGCCCCCGAGTTAATAAGTTGATTTTTACCATTTTGAAATCCATTCAGCCGTTCTCCTGTTCTGGCGGTATCACTTTTAGCATAGCTTAGCATAGATCATTGAATCCTATTAGACCAATAGCATCGCGTTCAAAAATGACCAACGAGTTTCCATATTTGTTGTATTTAAAACTTGACTCTTCTGTAGTTATATCGTGTACTAAGACCGGTGGAAATGCAAACCTGCGAGTTTCTAGGCTGATAAGATTAGGAACTACACTCCCATTCCGGCGTAATAGTCAAGGAAGTTTGCTGCCGTAATATGGCCGAAGCAGGCGGAGTATTATCAGAAATTAGTTCCCAGCTAGTTTAGCATTTGCACATGTGCTGCGTGGTATTACTGCTCCTGCTTTGGCCTTATTACGACAGCAAACTTCCTTGACTATTACGCCGGAATGGGAGTGTAGTTCCTAATCTTATCAGCCTAGAAAATTGAAGCTTTGCATTTCCACCGGTCTTAGTACACAATATAACTACAGAAGATTCAAGTTTTAAATACAACAAATATGTAAACTAGTTGGTCATTTTTGAACGCGATGCTATTGGTCTAATAGGATTCAATGATCTATGCTAAGCTATGCTAAAAGTGATATCGCCAGAACAGGAGAACAGCTGAATGGATTTCAAAACGGTAAAACTCAACTTATTAACTCGGGGGGAGTTGGAGAATGAGCCTATTTCCAAAAAAAGTGGAGTGTTCCTTTAAGCAATTTCAGAGCAAATTAAATATTCATTAAAAGATATTATGAATATTGTTGGTTTTGTAACAAATTAGCTCTGTGCATAAATGTAAATGTAAATATGTAATAAATGTGGTTTCATACCACTTGTCCTTCATCGGGGTCATAGAATCGCTCCAGCAGTTGAACGCTGGTGCTCTTCCCGCAGCCACTGCTGCCCACAAAAGCAAGAGTCTGTCCTGGATTTACTGAGACCTCCAGCCCCCTCAAAACCTGGATGTCTGGCCTGCTTGGATACGTGAACCTGCACCCTTTGAATTCTATTCGACCCTTAAAGTCATCCTGTAACAGCATAGAAGACGACATTATAAAGCAAAGAATGCACATTTCAAAGCATATTTGCTAAAAGGCGAGACACTGCAGGTGAATAGGGTAAAAAAGTTAACTAATAATTATCACCTTACTTACCCAGTTGATTGATTACTTTGATAATTGCAAACATTTTTTGTATTACAAGTTTTCTAAAATGTTAGGTTTAAATATGCAAATGATCTATTATTTAATGAAATATGCGATAATTTGCATACATTTCTAATACAAAAATCTAAACACTGGATGAAGTCAAAACTCATTTTGAGAAAAAAGCCTTTAAAAATATGCATTGTAATTGAAATCTATTGACACAAATAGATAAAGCGCAATAAAAGAAACATTTAACAGTGATTTTTGGATGTTTTCTTTCCACCAGTCTGAAAAAACACCAAAAAGCCCAAAATCTCAAACTTAGGTGCCTGAAAAAACAACGTTTTTGCCTGCAGTGTCTCCCTTTAATACTTTTAGAACTTTAAAACTTTTAGAACTTTTAGATGAAACAGAGAACAGACATGCACTAGAAACCACAAAATATATAAAAATAATAATAATAAAATAATAACATGCATTAAATGTCCCTACCACCTGACAAATGTCACTGATATAGGTAATGGGGGAAATTAATTATTATAAATATTAAAAATAACAAAAAAAAAATGTAGAATAAAATAGAACAGTTTAATAAAAAAATCTAAAGAAAACAAAAATTAAAATAAAAATATAATATGAAATAGACAATAAAATAAAGCTAAATAAATAAATTGTAAGCATTTATTATTATAACATGCACAAAATGTTTATTCCACATGACAGTTAGCAATGAAATTGAAAATAAAATTACATTAAACAAAATAAAATGAAATAAAATACGAAATGTAAAATAAAATAAAAAATAAAAGTAAAATAAAATATGGAATAAAATAAAACAAAATAAACAAAAACAAAAATAAACTAAATAATAAATGTTAAAATAAAATAAAAATTAATTTGACAGGTTCTGAACACTTAAAAAAAAATATTTTGGGGAATAATAAGCCCTAACCAACTGACAGACATCACCGAAATAAAAATAAAACAAAACAAAAAATGACTAGAAGTAGAATATATAAACAGTAATAAAGGGTCAAAAAAGCAGCCAACACTTTCAATCGGAGAACTAGCCATTCAAAACGCTTTCTTTTGGTCAGTTTGCACATTCAGATTTGCAGATTTTTGGCTATATGTGACCCTGGACCACAAAACCAAGTAAATTTTAAATGCATCATAAAAAAGGTTAAATAAATATGTTTTCCATTGACTTATGGTTTTGTTAGGATATTTCAATATTTGGCAGAGATACAACTATTTAAAAATCTGAAATCTGAGGGTATAAAAAAATCTAAATATTGAGAAAATCACCTTTAAAGTTGTTCAAATGAAGTTCTCAGCAATGCATATTACTAATCAAAAATTAAGTTTTGATATATTTATGGTAGGAAATTTACAAAATATCTTCATGGAACATGATACTTAATAATTACTTAATATCCTAATGATTTTTGGCATACATACAGTGTATTTTTGGCTTTTGCTACAAAAATACCCATGCTACTTAAGACTGGTTTTGTGGTCCAGGGTCACATATATTAATGGCCATAAATGGAACATGTTAACTAGTCAGTTTTTAAATGTTAGAAAATAGGGAAAGTTAACAGCTGGTGAAAAAACAACTTACCCAACTCTGTCCTTCTGTTTTGCTGATGCTAATTTTGGGAACCCTGTCCAACAGTTTAAAAAGTTGGGCAGCAGCAATCTTAGCCTTGGCGTAGTCTGGTGTGAAAGATGAAGCTCTGCCAAGTGCAGTGGCACTGGTCACCAGAGCTGAAATGACTCTGAGAAATAAACACACACAGCATCTATTAATGACAATAATTACTTGATCTCCAGGTACATTTCAAACAATTCCCTTTAGTGAAAAATGCATGCTTTATAACTGATGCTATCTTGTATATACTGCATGCAATTGAATGCATTTATGTATGTAAAAAATAAAAAATAAAAAATAAAAACCTGTACTGAGCACTAACCTGAACACCAGCATGTATGGAAGCCTCTCATTACTGACCAAATAGCCGCCGTATCTAAAAGAGGCAGCGAAGGCCATGAAAATGACACACTGTGCAAATGCAAAACAGATCCCATAAACATGAGCTTTTTTCTTTGCCCCTTTATATGGTGCTTGTAGTTGCTCTTCATATTGAGACACAAAGTGTTTCTCTTTGGCTAAACCGGCGATGGTCCTGATGTTGCTCAGAGCTTCACTGGACACCTGCATGAAAACAGAAAGTACAATTTACACTGATATGAGTAACAAAAATAATAGTACTTTTGTTTGGCAGTATTCTTGTTTGTGAAATAGGAAAGAGCAAAACATGCAGGACACAAAAGTCTTTTTTGCTCACCAAGGCTGCATTTGTTTGATCAAAAATCCAGTAAAATCATTAAAAATATGAAATATTATTGCAATTTCAGATAGCTCTTTTCTATTTGAATATGTTTTAAAATGTAATTTATTCCTGTGATGCAAAGCTAAATTTTCAGCACCATTACTTCAGCCTTCGGTGTCACATGATCCTTCAGAAATCATTTAAAAAAAAAATTCTTATTATTATTGTTGAAAATTCCGGATATTTGAAGACAATAAAATTTAAAAGATGGTGTTTATTTGAAATATGAATAATTTTTGACATTATCAATATTTTTACTGTCACTTCTGATCAAATTAATGCAGAATTATTTCTTTAAAATCTTACTGACCCTAAACGTTTGCCATTTATTTTGTTAATATATTTCCACATATCACTGAACAGATAAAGACTGTGATTCTACTAAATGATTACAATTCATATTCATAACTATTCTTTTAGTAATTTTGACGTATACCAATATAATTAGTTCTATGTAATGCTAAATGCTACATAAAAACAATACAACATATCATGTGTTTCTTAAACTAAAGTCCTATTTACAGCAACAAAACTACATATGTACATCTTTCACAATACTAAAACCAGTACATAAGTACGAATAACACAACTGATTTATTTTGCGTAAGTAAGCCACTCTGATTGATTAGTAAGTCATAAGATGTTTCAAACAAATGATTATGACTGGCTGATTAATGAGCCTTTTTGACATTAATTAAAAATCACAAATCACAAATCTGACTACACTGGTTGCACATTATGCATATGCATCTGCTGCCTCAGTAAAAGCATGAATGATGCATTCACATTAATGAGTCGGACCTTACTTAACAAGACTTTTACTGTACCTGTCCAGCAGCCTCCAGTGCATTTTTATCCTCATTAGCAAATCCTGTCAACATTTTAGCCTGAAAAACTCCAGACAGGCCGATGAGAGGAAGGAAGCAGGTCACCACTAGACTTAATTTCCAGCTGAAGTAATATGCAATAATGAAGGAAGCGCCGATGTTAAACAGTGAATTCACAACCATGCCGATCTGCGAACCTGTAGCCTTTGGAATAACACATTAAACTCAGTCAAACACATGCTTAACTATATAAATGATGTAAGGTGCATGTCATATATTTCTCTAATGTAGTAAGGTCCAATAAGAATATTTGTTTTTTTGCTTTTGCAATGTTACAAAAATGCACTTGCATCAAGTGTTTTAATGTAATTTTATGCTACTGAAGTCCAGTTATACTGTTGGTAAAGTTTCAATGTGCCAAATTCATAATTTTGTTTTTCTATCCATCTTCAAGACTCTCTCTGGTCCTTAGAGTTAAATAGTCAGTTTTTCACTTCTGCACCTTTAAGAAACACACTATTTGCATATGATATGAATGCTTTCTCCAGCTTTTTTGTTAGTACTGTTCTTTTTTGCACTTTTTCTGCAAAAGTGCATATGAAACTTTTTTTTATGTTATTTTTAACCCTAAAGTCAACTAATAATGTTAGTAATGTTTTTACATGTCAACTAATTCTCATTAATTTAACTCTCAGAGTAGACTGTTAGGTTAGGTTTAGGGTTAGTAGAATAAGTTGACACATACTTGCAAAGAATCTTATAGTCAGTATGTTGTATGTTGCGGACCTATCAAAATGAAGTGTTAGAAAATATTAAGCAGACAGTTTACTAATACTCTAATGACTGCTAGTTGACATGTAGTTGCAAAGTTACTTACTGTTAGTAGAATGTCTAAAGTGGACTATCAAAATAAAGTGTTGCAGTGGATCAGACGGAAAATAATGATATAAATACTGTTCAGTTTCTTGCACAGACCGATCGTTTTGTGTCTTAACACCTCAATGTATCGTCACAAGCCGCAGGGTTTAATTTGGTATTGGTGTATGGTTTTTTCTGTCAAAGATTTGGTACCCATTGACTGCCATTATATAACTGACAGACTGCAACGGTTTGAGTTACCAGCTTAAACCAGCATCAAAACATACCTAACCAGCATATGCGCTTTTTTTACACCAGGGACATCTTGGATGCCCTGGGGGTAAGCAGATAAACATCAAATTTTAATTTTTGGTTGAACTATCCCTTTTAAGAAACACCTCTTTGCTTATACAATGAATACTTTCTCCAGCCTATTATTATATTTTCTGTATGTTTTGTCACTTACCCCCTGCACCATGGAGGCGTCAGTGGCTAGTCTTGTAGTCAAAGCTCCAGGACTGTTAATGGGGTTGTCGAACCAGCCGATCTCTTGCGTCAACATTGCCTGAAATCCAACCTTCCTCAGCCTGCGAGTTAACAGCTCTCCTGATTTGGCAAATGAGTAGCCCTGCAATAAACATATCACAGTATCAGTGATTTGTTGACATATTATAACACATATTTCTCATGGGAAAAGATAAAATGTGGGTATACAAATCCTCAACAAGGAACTGTGGGAATACCTGTAAGAACTGTGAAAAGAAGCTCATGATTCCTATGCTGACAAACAAAATACAAATCCCATTTATCTGCCTCTTCTGTTCACCCAGGTCTTGAATGGAGAATGTCTGAAAACCAACCGTGATATTGTTAAACTCAGTTTATAATTTTAATAACAGAATACACTTAATAACAGATTATACATTTCAGCATTAGAAAACCTTTCAATCAACCACAAAATTTGAGACATCTCAAAGTTCAATACTACGGTTAGGAATAAATAATAGTCAAATCAGATTGTATCTTACAGTATGTACATGTGTGTGAGTCTCACCCCAAGGATTTCACTGAATAAAAGAGCATAGATGGGGTTGACAGATCCATTGATGGCAGCACCTAAAGAGCCCAGCACCATATACGGCCACTCGGGACGGTTATACTTCAGGATTCGTGCCACAGGAGCCGGTTCGATGACCTCTTCATCTTTACCCTTGCATTTCTGAAAGACAAGATAGGGAACTTCAGATAAATATAGAAAGAAATATAGAAAAAAATATATTAAATAAGCCTTATTGCATACTGTATTCAGTTCCAGACCTTGTTGTTTGCTTCAACTTCCTCCATTTCAGAATAATCAGAGTGGATTTCCAATTTTCCAGATATGGCACCCGGAATGTTGTTTGACATCTGAGAATGTGATCGCTGTCTCAGAGAACGCCTATAGGGAATGCTTTTTACTTTAATAAGAGAACATTTTGGACTCTCTAGATAATAATAAACATCATACGGTTTATGTACCTTAAGGAACTCTGGTAACTTCCTCTGCTAAAGCTCCTTACTTTCTCAAGTTCATCCTCCTCTGTAATGGTCATCTCAGCAGCTGAGTGATTTAGTGTCATGTTAGTGTCTAAAGAAACTTTTTACCCAAAAATGCACACAAAAAATATTTTCTTGTGGAAATAACTTCCAAAACTCACTGTACTCACTGTTCTCTGGTTTATCATTGTCTGTATCCTTTCCTTGATTCTGGAGTGTGACTAGGGTGAAGTAAACTCCTTTTCTGTCCAGTAACTGGCTGTGTGTGCCTCTCTCTACAGCGCGTCCATGCTCAAAACCCACGATCACATCTGCGTTACGGATTGTGGACAGACGGTGTGTGATGCTGATAGTCGTTCTTCCCTGTCTAGCCTGAAAAATGTTATTGAATGAGTATGTGCAACAACAAAAATATGGAAATATCTCTTGAACAAACCAGCATTTGCTTACAAGAACATAATTAGACTAACAGGGTATTGCTGGGCACTTAAGGTGTTCTAAGCGGTTGCTGGGTGTTGCTAGGCACGTGTGGTGTTTAAGTGGTTGTGAGGGTGTTGCTAGGTGCTTAAGATGTTCTACATGGTTGTTAGGGTGTTGCTGGGCACCTAAGGTGTCCCTAAGTGGTTGCTGGGGTGTAGCTAGGCACTTAAGGTGTTCAAAGTGGTTGCCAGGGTGTTGCTAGGCACTTAAGGTGTTCAAAGTGGTTGCCAGGGTGTTGCTTGGCACTTAAGGTGTTCAAAGTGGTTGCTGAGTGCTTGTTAAGGTGTTCTACATGGTTTCCATGGTGTTGCTAAGCGCTTAAGGTGTTTTAAGTGGTGCCAAGGTGTTGCTGGGTGCTTAAGGTGTTCTAAGTGACTGCTGGGTGTTGCTAGTCACTTAAGGTGTTTTAAGTGGTTGCCAAGGTATTGCTGGATGCTTAAGGAGTTCTAAGTAGTTGCTGGGCACTTTAGGTGTTCTAAGTGGTTGCCAGGGTGTTGCTAGTCGTTTAAGGTGTTTTAAGTGGTTGCCATAGAACAACTTAAGCGCCCAGCAATACTAAGTGGTTGCTGGGTGATTGTTAATGTGTTCTAAGTGGTTCCCAGGGTGTTGCTAGGCACTTAGGGTGTTCTAAGTGGTTGTCAAGGTGTTGCTGGGTTCTTAAGGTGTTCAAAGTGGTTGCTGTGTGCTTGCTAAGGTATTAAGATATTCTACATGGTTGTTAGGGTGTGGCTGGGCACCTAAGGTGTCCTAAGTGGTTGCTGGGGAGTAGCTAGGCACTTAAGGTGTTCAAAGGTGGTAGACAGGGTGTTGCTGGGTGCTTAAGGTGTTCTATGTGGTTGCTGAGTGCTTGTTAATGTGTTCTATGTGGTTTCCAGGGTGTTGCTAGGCACTTAAGGTGTTCTTAGCGGTGCCAGGGTGTTGCTGAGTGCTTAAGGTGTTATAAGTGGCTGCTGGGTGACTGTTAAGTTTTTCTAAATGGTGGTTGGGGTGTAGCTAGGCACTTAATGTGTTCTACGTGGATGCCAGGGTGTTGCTGGGCGCTTAAGGTGTTCTACTGGTTGCTGAGTGCTTGTTAAGGTGTTCTATGTGGTTTCCAGGGTGTTGCTGGGTGATTGTTAAGTTGTTCTAAATGGTGGTTGGAGTGTAGTACTTAAGGTGTTCTAAGTGGTTGCCAGGGTGTTGCTGGGCACTTGTTATAGTGTTCTAAGTGGTTGCTAGGGTGTAGTTGGGCACTTGTTATGATGTTTAAGTGGTTGCTAGGGTGTAGCTAGGCACTTAAGGTGTTCTAAGTGGTTGCCAGGGTATTTCTGGGTGTTTAAGGCATTTTAAGTGGTTTGCTGGGTGGTTGCTTGGGCATTCGCTGGGCGCTTGCAAAAGTGTTCCATGTAGTTGCTGGGATTTTGCTTGGTGTTTTTTTGGTCTTGGTTTAAGCATGTTGTAAACTCACCTTGTCCAAGGCCTCCTGTACTACAGCCTCACTCTCATTATCCAGTGCTGATGTAGCCATGTCTAACAGGAGGATTCTGGGATTCCTGACCAGCGCTCGAGCAATGGCGATCCTCTGTTTCTGCCCTCCACTCATCTGACCCCCACCTTCACCCACCAATGTGTCAAATTTCTGCATGACATGACAGAGTGATAAAATGTATTTAGTTTGATATGCAAAATGCTCTTAAATAAGAAAAAAAAATTCTTTACTGTCATCAAACACTTTATCTGTTACTTCATGTAATCTCTCAGTGAGGTAATGCAATTACTGACATATCTTGACATATACAGTAACTGGCACCTGAGGAAGATCCATGATGAAGTTGTAAGCATTGGCCTGTTTGGTAGCTTCTATGATCTCCTCCATCGTGACTCCAGGACGGCCGTATCGGATGTTCTCAGCAATTGTGGTGGCAAATAAAACAGGCTCTTGTTCCACTATGCCAATGAGGGAACGCAACCACTGGATATTCAGGCTTCTGATGTCATGACCATCCAGAGTGACCTATAAATTATGAAAATACGATTTTTAACACTATATCAGACATTTGGTTTAAACTAATGTTTATACAAGGAAGTATTTTTAAAAATGAGATAAAATAAAAAGAACGTATTTTTCCTTGATACACATTTGTTTGTTTGTTCATTCATTGTTGTTATAAAACATAAATATTACACGAAAAACTAAAATTAAAACTGAGATAAATAAAAGTACAACTCGAAAGATCACTAAAAATGACATAAAAAATAAATGAAAGCTTAATAGAAATAAACTAAAATTTAAATTTTATTGAAATGTAAAAAAAAATACTAATTCAAAATATGAATAAATAATATAATGGTATATGAATAACATTGGTTTTAACTACTATACCATTCCTTCTTTTGGGTCGTAGAACCTCTGGATAAGTTGAATTGTTGTACTCTTTCCTGAACCACTGGGTCCAACGAATGCAGTCGTCTCACCAGCATTGACCACAACATTCAAATCATCTAATATCTGTACACAAGATATGTTCAGTCAGTATTGGATATTTAATAAAATTTAACTGTTTAATTTCAAACATTAGATTAAATCATGCATGCTAAAACCATAACCCACTTTTACTTCAGGACGGGAGGGATAGTTGAAGTCAACGCTGTGGAATTCAATGTCACCTTTGATTTTGTCTAACGTATGACCTTCTTCTGAGAAGCAATCGATTTCTGGTTCCTGTACGGGAACAGGATGTGACAGTGATTAATCTTTCCCTGAAGCTTAAGGAATGAAATTCATTGATTTTGTGAGAAGAATTGTGTGTGTGTTATTCTCACCCTGTCAATAGTGTCAAATATACTCTTGGCTGCAGCCCGACCAGAGGCAAAAGCCTCAAGGCAAGGAGAGGCCTGGCCCAGATTCATGGCACCCATAAGAACACCAAAGAACACCTGAAAAGAACAAAAACATTTCATTAAATACAATTCTTAAAAAAACTACTGACTGAGCACGTGTTGCATCTTACTGACTGGACTGTACAATTTTATTTCTTTTTAATACATTTGAAATCCCATTTTATTTCCTTCTTTGTTATTTTTATCTCATACACCTTTAATGATTATTTTTTAATCACTTTCATGTAAAGCACTTTCAATTACCATTATGTAAAATTTGTGCTACATCTAACTGGAAACATTACGGAAAAATAGTTTCAAAAAAGTAAATAAAATAAAAGACAGGTAAATTTTTTTTAATTAAATAAATGAATAAAAATAAAAGAAGAGTAAAATTAAATACAATTGTAAAATTAAATTAAATTAAATTAAATTAAATACCTGAACGAGGCCACCTGCTGTAAGCTCCCTGGTTTCAATGACAAGTTTTGAGCCGTACCAGAAAGCCAAAGCATAACACAGGAATATGATGCACCAAAGGTAACCCTGAAACACACCAATGATCACTCCTTTCTTAATACCCCATGCCTGGGCCTCCACGAGGTTCCTGTCATACCTGTGGAAACAACCAAAACAAAACTAAAAATCCCTGTACAGTCTCTGCCTGTGCACATTTGAATGATTCATCTCAAAAAACATTTTCGTATTCTTTCACTAAGATGCTATTACTTGCTATGCCTTAAAAACAACTTTCCTTTTAAAGGAGTAGTTCACTTTCAGAACAAAAATTCACAGATAATGTACTCACCCCCTTGTCATCCAAGATGTTCATGTGTTTCTTTCTTCAGCCGTAAAGAAGTTATGTTTCTTGAGGAAAACATTTCAAGATTTCTCTCCATATAATGGATATGTATGGTGCCCCCGAGTTTGAACTTCCAAAATGCAGTTTAAATGCAGCTTCAAAAGGCTCTAAACGATCCCAGCTGAGGAAGTAGGGTCTTATCTAGCGAAACGATCGGTTATTTTTTAAACAAATTGACAATTTATATACTTTTTAACCTCAAATGCTCATTTTGTCTCATCTCTGCGATGCGCATGCGTAGTCTGTGTAATCCAGGTCAATACAGTTAGGGCTTTCGTCTTGTTTTTGTAAAGGCCATTTGATCTTCTTTGTATGTTTACTTTGTTAACACTGGGTCAGTACTTCTGCAGCGATGTAGGATGATTTTGAAGTTGGGGAAGAATACGAGATGGGATTTTTTCGTCATACCCTAACTTCATTGACCTGCGCATCGCAGAGACTAGACAAGACGAGCATTTGAGGTTAAAAGGTATAGAAATTGTCTGAAATAACTGATTGTTTCACTAGATAAGACCCTTCTTCCTTGGCTGGGATCGTTTAGAGCCATTTGAAGCTGCATTTAAACTGCATTTTTGAAGTTCAAACTATATGGAGAGAAATCCTGAAATGTTTTCCTCAAAAACATAATTTCTTTATGACTGAAGAAAGAAAGACATGAACATTTTGGATGACAAGGGGGTGAGTACTGTATCTGTAATTTTTTGTTCTGAAAGTGAACTAATCCTTTAACTGACTTCCCAACCCTTTTACTTTTTTAACCCCTTCCTTCAAACCCTTTAACAATCCACATTATGGATGAAATTTTAGTGTTTTCTCATATCTTGTTAATCTTTGAATATCCAAATGTAACTTGGGTTGTACCTCTCTGCTTCTTTGTTCTCTCCTCCAAAAGCAGCCACCGTTCTGATGGAGGAAAGGACTTCATCAGCCACGGCTCCAGCTTTAGCATAGGCCTTCAGCTCACGACCCGTCAACCTCGCCACAGCCTATATATAAAAAATAATCAGAAAAAATAATGATGTAGACCTGACAAATGGTGAAACACAAAATGTCAATTTTTTATTTTTTTATTTTTTTTTTATACTTAATTTTTATTCTTTTTTAAGGATTGAAAAAAAAAAAAAAAAAATGAAAAAGAACAGAAAAAAGAGCAATATCAGAACATTTGACTGGTCACCTTTACAACTTTACATATAAAGACACTTATCCATCAGCATACAGATCAAGAAGACATATACACAATCCATTTATCCCAGTATTGCAAATATTTGTCCATTCGAAGTTGTAAAGATAGTGTTATCCTCTCCATATTTTGGATATTGTTAACTATTTCACAAAATGTCAATTTTAAAGAAATAATTCACCCAAAAATTACAATTTGCTCATCTGAGATGTAGATGAGTTTTGTTTCTTCATGGAAACAGATTTGGAGAAATTTAGCATTGCATCACTTGCTCACCAATGGATCCTCTGCAGTGAATGGGTGCCGTCAGAATGAGAGTCAAAACAGCTGATAAAAACATCACAATAATCCACAAGTAATCCACACCACTCCAGTCCATCAGTTAATGAAGTTTAATGTTTGTAATAAACAAATGCATTATTAAGGCATTTTAACTTCAAACTATAGCTTTTGGCTAAAATACGAGCCCATAATCTATAATAACACTTCTTCTAGTGAAAAAGTCCATCCTCTGTTGTCCTCCTCTCACATTTAAATCCACTCACATATTTGTTTAGAGCTGTTTTGGACTGTTTTTGCTTGTTAACAGTGCTGGATCTGTCCATATTTCACACCTGATTTAGACAAGATATACTTTTTTTTCAATGAAGAAATATTACGGATAGAGAAAGCAAGTTAAAAACCTCTTAATGAAAGATTTGTTTCTTACAAACACACAGATTTTTGCTTCACAAGATGTTGTCACAAGATAATTGATAGACTGGAGTGATTATTGTTTTTATCAGCTGTTTGGACTCTCATTCTGACGGCACCCATTCACTGCAGAAGATCCATTGGTGAGCAAGTGGTGCAATGCTACATTTATCCAAATTTGTTCAGATTAAGAAACAAACTTGCCTACATCTTGGATGGCCTAAGGATGAGTACATTTTTTAGAACATATTTGAGTGAGCTATTCTTTTAAAACATACATCATGAGATTTTTCTCATTCAAGTTTCTTTATTGACATTTATGCATTTGGCAGACTGTTTTATTTAAAGTGATTTCTATTGCATTCAAGGTACATTGCAGGCTACAAACGGTCTATCTTCTTATTAAACTGTCTGTAGGTATACAAACCATCGCCATGAGTCCTGCAGCCAGTCCTATGAGAGGACTAACCGCTATCACCACTAGCGTCAGCTTCCATCCGCCGATAAATCCCACCATGAAACCAAATATAAACGTCGAGATCCTTTCGATGAAGATGGACACCTGGTCTGCTATAGCGTTGTTGATTTTGTTGATGTCACTACATGGAAAAAGAAATCACAAACATGAAAAACAAACTCGATTTCATTACACTTAAAAAAAAAAAAAAAAGTGAAACAATTTTCACTCACAAATTAATAGAAGCCAATTTCTGCCACTAATTTTGACTTCTTATCTCACAATTCTGACTTTTCTCACACAATTGTGAGTTTACATCTCATCAAATAAACTCGCAATTACGATTTTTTTTTTCCTCAGAACTGTGAGATATAAATGCACAATTGCGAGTTTATATCTCGGAATTCTGACTTTATAACTCGGAAATTGCGACTTTATGCAATTCTGACTTTATAACGCAATTATGAGTTCATATCTCAGAATTCTGACTTCATTTCTCACAATTGTGAGTTTATATCTCGGAATTCTGACTTTATAACTTGCAATTGGGAGTTTATATCACGCAGTTGTGACTTTATTTCTTAGAATTGCGGGTTTATATCTCGGAATTCTGACTTTATAACTCAGAAATTGCGAGTTTATGCAATTCTGACTTTATAACGCAATTATGAGTTTATATCTCACAATTCTGACTTCATTTCTCACAATTGTGAGTTTATATCTCGGAATTCTGACTTTATAACTTGCAATTGGGAGTTTATATCACGCAATTGTGACTTTATTTCTTAGAATTGTGGGTTTATATCTCGGAATTCTGACTTTATAACTTGCAATTGGGAGTTTATATCACGCAATTGTGACTTTATTTCTTAGAATTGCGGGTTTATATCTCGGAATTCTGACTTTATAACTCGGAAATTGCGAGTTTATGCAATTCTGACTTTATAACGCAATTTTGAGTTCATATCTCAGAATTCTGACTTCATTTCTCACAATTGTGAGTTTATATCTCGGAATTCTGACTTTATAACTTGCAATTGGGAGTTTATATCACGCAATTTTGACTTTATTTCTTAGAATTGCGGGTTTATATCTCGGAATTCTGACTTTATAACTCAGAAATTGCGAGTTTATGCAATTCTGACTTTATAACGCAATTATGAGTTCATATCTCAGAATTCTGACTTCATTTCTCACAATTACGGGTTTATATCTCGGAATTCTGACTTTATAACTCGGAAATTGCGAGTTTATGCAATTCTGACTTTATAACGCAATTTTGAGTTCATATCTCAGAATTCTGACTTCATTTCTCACAATTGTGAGTTTATATCTCGGAATTCTGACTTTATAACTTGCAATTGGGAGTTTATATCACGCAATTTTGACTTTATTTCTTAGAATTGCGGGTTTATATCTCGGAATTCTGACTTTATAACTCAGAAATTGCGAGTTTATGCAATTCTGACTTTATAACGCAATTATGAGTTCATATCTCAGAATTCTGACTTCATTTCTCACAATTACGGGTTTATATCTCGGAATTCTGACTTTATAACTCGGAAATTGCGAGTTTATGCAATTCTGACTTTATAACGCAATTATGAGTTCATATCTCAGAATTCTGACTTCATTTCTCACAATTACGGGTTTATATCTCGGAATTCTGACTTTATAACTCGGAAATTGCGAGTTTATGCAATTCTGACTTTATAACGCAATTATGAGTTCATATCTCAGAATTCTGACTTCATTTCTCACAATTGTGAGTTTATATCTCGGAATTCTGACTTTATAACTTGCAATTGGGAGTTTATATCACGCAATTGTGACTTTATTTCTTAGAATTGCGGGTTTATATCTCGGAATTCTGACTTTATAACTCGGAAATTGCGAGTTTATGCAATTCTGACTTTATAACGCAATTTTGAGTTCATATCTCAGAATTCTGACTTCATTTCTCACAATTGTGAGTTTATATCTCGGAATTCTGACTTTATAACTTGCAATTGGGAGTTTATATCACGCAATTTTGACTTTATTTCTTAGAATTGCGGGTTTATATCTCGGAATTCTGACTTTATAACTCAGAAATTGCGAGTTTATGCAATTCTGACTTTATAACGCAATTATGAGTTCATATCTCAGAATTCTGACTTCATTTCTCACAATTACGGGTTTATATCTCGGAATTCTGACTTTATAACTCGGAAATTGCGAGTTTATGCAATTCTGACTTTATAACGCAATTTTGAGTTCATATCTCAGAATTCTGACTTCATTTCTCACAATTGTGAGTTTATATCTCGGAATTCTGACTTTATAACTCGGAAATTGCGAGTTTATGCAATTCTGACTTTATAACGCAATTTTGAGTTCATATCTCAGAATTCTGACTTCATTTCTCACAATTGTGAGTTTATATCTCGGAATTCTGACTTTATAACTTGCAATTGGGAGTTTATATCACGCAATTTTGACTTTATTTCTTAGAATTGCGGGTTTATATCTCGGAATTCTGACTTTATAACTCAGAAATTGCGAGTTTATGCAATTCTGACTTTATAACGCAATTATGAGTTCATATCTCAGAATTCTGACTTCATTTCTCACAATTACGGGTTTATATCTCGGAATTCTGACTTTATAACTCGGAAATTGCGAGTTTATGCAATTCTGACTTTATAACGCAATTTTGAGTTCATATCTCAGAATTCTGACTTCATTTCTCACAATTGTGAGTTTATATCTCGGAATTCTGACTTTATAACTTGCAATTGGGAGTTTATATCACGCAATTTTGACTTTATTTCTTAGAATTGCGGGTTTATATCTCGGAATTCTGACTTTATAACTCAGAAATTGCGAGTTTATGCAATTCTGACTTTATAACGCAATTATGAGTTCATATCTCAGAATTCTGACTTCATTTCTCACAATTACGGGTTTATATCTCGGAATTCTGACTTTATAACTCGGAAATTGCGAGTTTATGCAATTCTGACTTTATAACGCAATTATGAGTTCATATCTCAGAATTCTGACTTCATTTCTCACAATTACGGGTTTATATCTCGGAATTCTGACTTTATAACTCGGAAATTGCGAGTTTATGCAATTCTGACTTTATAACGCAATTATGAGTTCATATCTCAGAATTCTGACTTCATTTCTCACAATTGTGAGTTTATATCTCGGAATTCTGACTTTATAACTTGCAATTGGGAGTTTATATCACGCAATTGTGACTTTATTTCTTAGAATTGCGGGTTTATATCTCGGAATTCTGACTTTATAACTCGGAAATTGCAAGTTTATGCAATTCTGACTTTATAACACGCAATTTTGAGTTTATATCTCACAATTCTGAGAAAAAAAAAAGTCAGAATTGTGAAATAAGTTGCAATAATGGAACGGGCTTCCATAGAAATTGTTAATAAATTTCACTAATAATTACAAAGAAATGGCAAGTAACACACTGAATTAAAAGTGAACTTTTAAAATTGAAAACCTGAAATAGTATTTTCTTATTAAACATGCTCCAATAATCAATTTCAAAGAAATAGTTTTTACAGTGTACCAATTGTTTATCATCCACCAAAAAATCTGATCAATCTTCAAAATCAATGCAATGTTTAATATTTAACACCACTAATGTCAGATTCATAAACAAAGTTAACAATAGTGCAAGATAACACAGAAAGACTCTAATATTACTCAGATATCCTTGTGTTTAGCTCCCCGACAGAGTTGCAGTCAAACCAGCCGATCTCCATGCGCATTATCTTCCGGAAGTACATTTTCCTGATGCGTTGGATCTGTCTGGCGGCAGCAGTAACCCAGAGAGCGATCTGAAACCAGAATGAATACTCATGAATACTGTAAATTAAAAAAAAAAAACATGATTTTTTTTTAGGTTTTCGCAGATCTGGAGCAATACTGAGATTTGAAAAAATGCTTTTTGTCAGAAGTACATTCATCTAGATGGCCATTACAGTGAAGTTTCAAATGAGATGAGAACAAACTTTCTTATATACCTGAAAGTAACTCAGAATAAGGACTCCAATTCCAATTCCAACATAGTATAATGCAAACTTGGTCATTTCAGACTCAATATCCACACTGTAAAGAGGGACAGAGCAAGAGCATTTAAAATATATTTTTGACACACAAAGTGACACATTTTACATTGTTTGAACCCATCCTGCTGTTCTTATGCCCAAAATCCTTCTAGCTATTTAACTTGTTAAAAGTAAAATAAAATAAAACAAAAGTAATATAAGTACATATGTAAAATGTAATAATTATTTTTATAAATAAAAAAAGTAAATATATTTACATAAATATTAAAATAGTATAATCTTGTTGATAAAAGTAAAGTAAATAAAAAATAATAAATTATTGCATATAATAAATATTTGTATAATATAAAAATCTAAATATGTTGATGTAAATAATAAAATACAAATAAAAAATATATATTAAATAAGTAAAAATGTAACAAATGTATATAATATCAACTTTTAATATTTATATAAAAAATTATATATTAATAAAAAAAGGAGTTGACATGAAAACAAAACCTATTTTCCTTTAGATTTGAGCCAATGAGAAAATGAAAATCAAACAGAACAGTTTTAAGTTTCCAAAATAAAAATTACAAATAAGGTATGTTCAGTCTCATTTGTTTCTATTAAACAGCAATGAGATTAAGCTTAAATGTGATCCTGGACCACAAAACCAGTCAGGAGGGTCATTTTATTATATTTAAAGCTAAATAAGCAAGCTTTCCATTGATATATGGTTTGTTAGTATGCGACAATATTTACAAAATGAAATTTACAAAATATGATCTTTACTTAATATCCTAATGATTTTTGGCATACAAGAAAAATGAATAATTTTGACCCATACTATGTATTTGGCTATTGCTACAATAAGACTGGTTTTGTGGTCCACGGTCACAAATTAAAACTTTTGATTAAGTCTCTTGCTTAGTTTATAAAGAAACAGATGCTAGTAATCACATATGCATTTCTCCTCTAATGTTTCATAATAGATCATATTGATGTCTCAGATTCAATGAACTCAAATTTAGTCTCAATTGAACGTCTCATCAAAGTCTCCCAGAACCAAAGAATCTGAGCTATCCATGTTTATTTTGAAGCTCTGTGCTTTCATTATGCTCAAATATTTTTCTAGGAGTTTCAGAAAAAAAATCTAATACATTTATTTAATGGAAACACCCATTAAGTCTCTTACACTTTGAAAGAGCAGTAATATGAGGCAGCTTAGATTGCAGATCCCATCTGAAATCATGAACATCCTCACTCACCCACAGTATGTGGTGCCGTTGTCCGGCCGCTCGACCACAGTCCCATCCAGCCAGGTGATGGTGTTATTAATGCAGGTTTTGTTGGGGTTAGCCAGTTCCTGAATCTCAAGCTCATAGTCCACAAAGGTGTTGGTCATCTGGCCATATACCAGCAACATGAGTGGAGACGCGGCGCCGTGGACCAGAGAGCACACGCTTCCCACCACCATCATCAGGACCTCCTTCCATGTGGACAAACGGAACTAGACAGAGACCAAAAAGAGTGATGTGAGAGAAAAAAAAACTAAGATTTGATTCAATCTAAACAGCAGAATCACATTAAAACACTTACCAGCTGAAAGAATCCAACTGTCAGCACTTTCTCTTTTGTTTTGTCAGTGCCATTCCTTCAAACAAAGGCAGAATTTAGACACTTTGTTGCAGCTTAAAATTGATTTTCACAGGCATTAACGTTACCTTTATGAGGCTATTTTGGTCTAACTACAGTTGAGGTCAAAAGTTTACATACACCTTGCAGAATTTGCAAAATGTTAATTATTTTACCAAAATAAGAGGGATCGTACAAAATGCATGTTATTTTTTATTTAGTACTCACCTGAATAAGATATTGCATGTAAAATCCATTTACATATAGTCCACAAGAGAAAACAATAGTTGAATTTATAAAAATGACTCTGTTTAAGAGTTTACATTCACTTGATCCTTAATACTGTGTTGTTACCTGAATGACCCACAGCTGTGTTTTTTTGTTTAGTGATAGCTGTTCATGAGTCCCTTGTTTGTCCTGAACAGTTAAATTGCCTGCTGTTCTTCAGAAAAATCCTTCAGGTCCCACAAATTCTTTGGTTTTTCAGCATTTTTGTGTATTTGAACCATTTCCAACAATGACTGTATGATTTTGAGATCCATCTTTTCACACTGAGGACAACTGAGGGACTCATATGCAACTATTACAGAAGGTTTAAATGCTCACTGATGCTTTAGATGGAAAAACCATGCATTAAGAGCCAGGGGGTGAAAACTTTTGAACAGAATGCAGATGTGAACATTTTTCTTAATTTTCCCAGAAGAAAACATAAGTGAAATTTACCCTAATCTTTAAATTCAAAAGTTTTCACTCCCTGGCTTTTAATGCATTGTGTTTCCGTCAGGAGCATCAGTGAGTGTTTGAACCTTCTGTAATAGTTGCATGTGAGTCCCTCAGTTGTCCTCAGTGTGAAAAGATGGATCTCAAAATCATACAGTCATTTTTGGAAAGGGTTCAAATACACAAAAATGCTGAAAAACCAAAGAATTTGTGGGACCTGAAATATTTTTCTGAAGAACAGCAGGCAATTTAACTGGACAAACAAGGGACTCACTAAACAAAAAAAACAAACAAAAAAAAAATTAAATGTGAAATGAATGAAAAGTGTCTATTCACTGAATTACATTTTGCTTCGATCACACTGCATCAGATTGCTTTTTACACATTGTTTTTTGTTTGTTTTGCAGCATTTAGCCTTATAATCAATCACATGCATTTCCATTGAGCTTAGGAATGCAATGGCCAATCAGAGACACTTAAATTAGTCAGCGCTGAAAACGGGCCAATCAGAGGCATTTATCCCTCATCATAAACACAATGCAGATACGATGTAAATAAAAGATTCATTTCGTAGCTTCAGCGATTATAACGGGAGTTTTTGCTTAACTTCCACTAAACTAATATCCTGGGCCAACATGTTTTTCTGTGAAGCCAGAGCTGGAATATATATACACATTTATGACAAGCCGTTTCCCCAAAATGCAAAAGTTAATAATTGACATTATAATCATTATTACAATATTAAGAGCAATAACCAACAATAACGATTTTTGTCATAATATTGCAGCCCTATTAGCTCCTTTTTTAAACGTATAACAGTTTTAAACAGTCAAGTTTTATAGCCAATAGTTTACAGTATTTTGATTGATTGAAGTATTTGGTTAAATCTAAGTATTTGACATTAAAGACCTACACAAAGTACCTAGACAAGAAATAATGTGAATAATGAACAAAAAAAAATTATACTCTGTCACACTGTTATACTGTCAACAGTAGTGTTATAGCAATTGGGAGTGTTTTTAGTTTTCAAATGTTTTTTTTTTTTTTTTTAGCATTACATTTAATCAAAACCGAAGCACTAAACCCATCACTAGACTAAAATAAAATATTATAGGTATAGTTCACCAATAAAATGAAAAGTAGATGAAAATGTATTCAGCCTTAGGTGATCTAAACTGTATATGGGTTTGCGTAATAATAACCGATCTCATCTACATCTTAAAATGCCTGAAGGTGAGTATATATTTAAAGCAAATTTTCATTTCTGAATTAACTATACCTTTAAGAAATGTATATCTCAGATGTGAATATCAACACATGATGAAATCATATCTAGGACATCTGGGTCATATGTGTCACTCTCTGTGGCATTTTTGCCATATCATGCATACATAATATAGATAGAAGTAAAAAAATAAATAAAAAAAATACTCACTTGAGGTCAGCATCTGTGTTGTAAGAAAAGAGTGTTCAATAAATTAGTTGCACATAGTAAAACATTAAACATCATTTTGCTTTTCTTAATTACTGCACTACCAGTCAAAGGTTTTTGATGTTTTTTAAAGAAGTGTCTTCTGCTCACCAAGCCTGCATCTATTTGATCCAAAATGCAGCAAAAGCACTAATATTGTGAAATATTTTTACTATTTAAAATAACTGCTATTTTAAAATGTAATTTATTCCTGTGATCAAAACCAAATTTTCAGCATTATTACTCCAGTCTTTAGTGTCACATGATCCTTCAGAAATCATTCTAATATGCTGACTTACTTGAAACTTGAATTATTATTATTATCAATATTTAAAACAGCTAAATACTTTCAGGATTCTTTGACGAATAGAAAGAACCAAAGATCAGCATTTATCTGAAATAAAAAGCTTTTGTTACACTATACACTAGTGACTATACCATTCAAAAGCTTGGGAGCTTTTTTGGGGAAAGAAATTATAGAAATAAATACTTTTATTTAGCAAGGATGCTTTAAATTGATCATAAGTAATGATAAAGACATTTATTATGTTGCGAAAGATTTATATTTGAGATAAATGCTGTTCTTCTGAACTTTTTGTTCTTCAATGAAACCTGAAAAAATCTACTCAGCTGTTTTCAACATAATAATGATAATAAGTAATGTTTTTAATGCAAAATTAAGTAATAAATAATATTACTAAATAATAAAAAAAACAAATAAATAAATACAATTTTTGAGCAGCAAATCAGACTATTAGAATGATTTCTGAAGGATCATGTGACTTAATAGCTTTGAAATCACAGGAATAAATGACATTTTAAAATAAATTAAAGTAGAAATCAGTTATTTTATATAGTAAAAATATTTCACTGTTTTTTATCTACTTTGGATCAAATAAATGCAGGCTTGGTGAGCAGAAGAGACTTCTTTAAAATCTTACTGTAAGAAAACTTTTGACTGATAATGTACATACATATAATTGTGTTTCAAAATACATTTTTTTAATTATATTTAAACACAGCATACTACAATTCATACCTTCATCAGTTTTGTTTGATTGTGTGTTTTTATCTGCACCGTCTCCCAGAGAGTTTTCACTTTTATTTTTCTTCATTCTTCAGTTTGGTCACATCTGAAACATAGTTTTACAGAAAAAAAGACACATTTATCAACAGCATGAAATTATACATAATAATAATAAAAAAAAAAAAAAACATTTAGTTTTATCTGTATTGTCTTTCCTATCCTTATGCCTCTGTGATAAACTAAAGACAATAACCTTTTACCTACTATTACTAATCTGGCACTTCATATTGATTATATAACACATAGCTACTGGATATTAAGAATCCTATAAACTCTTCTTCACACATGATTTAGTGCAATAAAATGCAGTAGTGCAAGAAAATGTAAAACCCATTAGTGCAACATGGACAAAATAAATACATAAATAATAAATAAAATCACACAAATGAATTAGATTAGAAGAAAAATAATCTCAATAGCAGCTCATTTCATTTTGTTTTGAGAGAATTTGCTAAGAAAAAAAAAAAATCATACTGATTAGAAATAAGTTCATATCAAAAATTTCCAACTGGAAATGTCAATTTTTTTTACAAAATGGCAAGTAACACTGAATTATGACATTTTGAAGCCGAAAGACTGAAATGGTATTTCCTTGTAAACCATACTCAATTAATCTTTGTTTTATTTACAATAAAAAAAATCATTGTTTACAGTGTAGATGAAACAATTGAGATATAATTTCCAAATCAACTTCATATAATATTTCAAATGAGCACTAGTTGAGCACTGCTTACTCAAAGCTTTTCAGTGTAATTGTCAGTATTTTTGTAATAGAAAAAGTAAAAAAAAGAGTGATTCATACCTGTTGTGATGAGCTGCTCTCAGTGGCGTTTTTCTCATGTCAGAGGGTCTCTTCTATCAGTGCAGTCCGTCCACACCTTCTACCCTATCTTCCCCTTTATTAGACTGATAAGACAAGGTCAAGGTGTGCACAGTCTGTTCTCTTCACTAAATAGAGACCTGAAATAGTGTATAAGGAGTTAGAAGGGGGGGGGGGGGGGACAATGTCAAAAGAGTTAATGAGTTCCTAATGTTGGTCACATTTAATAACCACTTACCAAATCACACTGCAGTTTACAGCAGATTATTAACGTCATCTCACAGACATCAGTAATAAATTCGGTTGAATGACCGTTGGGTTGTTGGTTCATTAGGTTTGTCTTACGATATTGAGTTGAGACGGATCCTTATTAATTTATATTTCACAATTTTTGTTTTAATCAGGTCTATAATGTAACATTTGATTCCAGTGTCAAATTAATAATAATAAGCCAAAGTTATTTTGATAATGCCCCCTTATTTGCAATGTAAAAAAAATTATGTTTTACATGTACATACGTTACTTGCCATTTCTTTGTAATAGTTATCAAATGTAACAAAACAAAAAATGTGTCTAAACAAAAAAAAAGTGTCTAAACAAAACAAAACAAATCAAACACATCACAAAACAAAAAATGTGGCGATAACAAAAAAATAAATAAATAAATAAAATAATAAAATGTGTCTAAACAAAACAAAACAAAACAAATCAAATCAAACACATCACAAAACAAAATGTGGTTAACAAAACAACCACAAAACCAAAATGTGGCTATAACAAAAAACAAAAAGTGTCTAAAAAGGTTCTAAATAAAACAAAACAAAGCAAACAAACCACAAAACAAAAAAATTTGGCTAAACAAAACAAAATTCTAAATGTGACTAAACAAAACAAAACAAAACAAAGTAAACAAACCACAACAAAACAAAATGTGGTTAAACAAAACAAATTTTTTTAAAACTAAACAAAACAAAGCATGTGAATTGAGTGAAAATTGTTTCTACACCATGTAAGAAAACAAAGCAAAACAAACCACAAAACAAAAAAAAAACCACAAAACAAAATGTGACAAAACAAAAAAACTAAACAAAATGTGTCTAAACAAACTGAAAAAATATAAATAAAATATAAACAAAACAAAACAAAGCAAACAAAACAAAAATGTGGCTATAACAAAACAAACAAAAACAAAATGTGGCTAAAAAAGTTTCTAAACAAAACAAAGCAAACAAACTGCAAAAAAGATGGCTATAACAAAACAAAATGTGGCCAAACAAAAAACAATGTGGCTAAATAAAACAAAACAAAACAAAGCAAACAAACAAACCACAAAAAAATGGTTATAACAAAACAAACAAAAACAAAATGTGGCTAAAAAAGGTTCTAAACAAAACAAAGCAAACAAACTGCAAAAAAAGATGGCTATAACAAAACTAAATGTGGCTAAACAAAACAAAGCAAACAAACCATAACAAAACAAACAAAAACAAAATGTGGTTAAACAAAACAAAAAACTAAATGTGGCTAAACAAAACAAAGCAAACAAACAAACCACAAAAATGGTTATAACAAAACAAACAAAAAACTAAATGTGGTCAAACAAAACAAAAAAAATGAACAAAACAAAGCAGTGATTTTTTTTCTACACCATGTAACAAAACAAAGCAAACAAACCACAAAACAAAATGTGGCTAAACAAAATAAAAAAAAAAATAGTAATAAATCAAAACAAAGCAAAAACCACAAAACAAAAAATTTGGCTATAACAAAACAAAAAACTAAATGTGGCTAAACAAAACAAAACAAAGAAAACAAACAAACCATGAAAAATTGTTATAACACACCAAACAAAAACTAAATGTGGTTAAACAAAACAAAAAAATGAACAAAACAAAGCAGTGTTTTTTTTCTACACCATGTAACAAAACAAAGCAAACAAACCACAAAACGAAAAATGTGGCTATAACAAAAAAAACTAAATGTGTCTAAACATACTGAAAAAATAAATAAAATAAAATGTGTCTTAAAACAAAAAAGCAAACAAACCACAAAACAAAAATGTGGCTAAACAAAACAAAGCAAACAAACAAACCACAAAAATGGTTATAACAAAACAAACAAAAACAAAATGTGGTTAAACAAAACAAAATAGAAAACTAAACAAAACAAAGCAGTGAATTGAGTGAACGTTGTTTCAACACCATGAAACAAAACAAGGCAAACAAACCACAAAACAAAAAAAGTGGCTAAACAAAACAAAAATAAATAAACAAAAAGTCTTAACAATATAAAAAAACAAAACAAAATGTGTCTAAACAAAACAAAACAAACCACAAACAAAAAAACTAAATGTGGCTAAAAAAAGTTATAAAAACAAAACAAAGCAAACAAACCAAAAAAATTTAACAAAATAAAAACAAAATGTGGCAAAAAAAAATAAATGTGGCTAAACAAAACAAAGCAAACAAACAAACAAACCACAAAACATGGCTATTACAAAACAAACAAATCAAAATGGGGTCAAAAAACTAAACAAAACAATACAGTGAATTGAGTGAAAATTGTCATGCTGTATGAAGGTGAGCATTTAATAGCTGATAGTTTAATAGCCCAGCGGTCATTCAACCCTTCTGCTGACATGTCATCTCAAAAACAATTTACATGATCAATAACTGATAATAAATCCCCACTATCTGAATCCAAGTACAAAGACTATGTATTCGCTTTAAAATTGATAATTTATCACATATTCCTCATGGATATAGAAATTAGCTTAATGTTTTGATCAAGTTTTGACAAAACAGGAAACAGATAAGTGTTTTCCCTGTAATATGATTATTTTATTGATGATTATTTTGTGTGCCTTCAGATGGCCAAATATATGACACTAATAAAATGTATGACGCTGAGGGTACATCCTACGTCAATCCTTATCAAATCAGTACATTTAAAGATGACTAAACTGGCTAAAAACTAAGGCAATTAAGTGCACAGCCAATTAAGGCAAGACACTGCAGGTGAATAGGGTAAAAAAAACTTAACTGCAAACATTTTTTGTATTACAAGTTTTCTAAAATGTTAGGTTTAAATATGCAAATGGCATTATTTAATGAAATATCCACTAATTTGCATACCTTTTTAGTACAAAAATCTAAACACTGGATGAAGTCAGTTTCAAAATTCTTGTTTAATTTTTTTTAACATATTAGAGTCAAATGTTTTTACAGAGGGGATTTTGGGTACCTCATTTTGTAACTCCATAATTCACTAAAAAACTTTGAACAGATAGAAAAGCATGTTTGTTTGTTTTTTACCATTTTGGAGGGAGTAAAATGTATAAAATCAAGCTAATTGTGTATGAACAAATCCCTCTGTAAAAACCTTGAGGATAAAGACAGCAATACAAATGTAAAGTTTGGTGTGTGTCAGTACTACTGAAGTGGAGATTTATGGCTCAGTGTAGGAGAATTTTTTTTTTAAGAAAACAGCCTTTAAAATTATGTATTGTAATTGAAATGCATTGACACAAATAGATAAAGTGCTATAAAATAAACAGTTAACAGCGTATTTTGGGTGTTTTCTTTCCACTAGTCCCCTTAATAAGCCAAACATATAGATACATTATTGATACTAGATACAGATATTGTACTAACATTGACATCTAGTGGCCAAACAATGAATCACACAACTGAATTTCAAAAAAGGCATTTTCCCCCAACAATGACAGATTGCAGAACAGCAGAACCATTCCTCACAGCAGTCACAGGGCAGCATGCTCATGCCGGTAGTGGGCGGAGCCTCCTGCTATCCGTCCTAAATAGTATTCGAAAATAGAATTATGTCCCAAACCGTAGTATGTTTAAAAAAGTATTCCAAAGATTTCTGGATGGTCTACTACTTAACTTCAGAATTCGAAGTGCGGATCAAAGCGCACTCTAACGGCGAATATATTGCCCCTAACAAGAGGATTCGATTAGAACTACAAACAAGCATAAAAAGTGTAAAAAACAAACTACAAACATGGCGGACATGTGCGACCTTTGAATTTAAAGGAACACTTCACTTTTTTGGAAATAGGCTAATGCTGCGTTCCAGGCAGGTTTTTGAACAAGTAAATAACCACTTCACACCACCACTCACGACTTTGTAGCGTTCCAGGCAAGTCATGCCAAACCGCCTGGGCACATTTATGAATTATTATTATTTTTATATTGTTATTAATTTGATTTCAACGTTATATTGTCCTAAGCTCTATTTTTCCACCGTTTACTACTTGCATAAACACCGCACCCATTACGGCTGACATTGTTGTTTCCCGGGCTATGTTATGTCAGAACTCGGAACTGGGAGTACATCGATCTAGTACGAGTTCACGAGTGGGAGGTCACGGGTTTGACTGCCGTTCCAGTGCACTTTCACTGGTAGAAGGTTGAAAAAACATGGGTTACGGGTTGTCTGGAACGCGGTATAATTCTCCAACTCCCTCCGAGGTAATAAGTTGATTTTTACCGTTTTTAAATCCATTCAGCCGTTCTCCTGTTCTGGCTGTTCTCACTTTTAGCATTGCTTAGCATAGATCATTGAATCCTATTAGACCAATAGCAATGCGTTTAAAAACGACCAATGAGTTTCTGTATTTGTCTTATTTAAAACTTGACTCTTCTGCAGTTATATCGTTGACTAAGACCGGCGGAAAATGTAAAGCTGCGATTTTCTAGGCCGATAAGTTTAGGAACTACACTCCCATTCCGGCGTCAAGGAAGTTTGCTGCCGTAACATGGCCGAAGCAGTCGCAGTAATATCACGCAGCACATCGCAGCACAGCGTAGCACAACATGACCAAATATATGCACAGGGAGCATTCCTCATTGGAAGTTACCTAGCTGGGAACTCATTTCAGGCGCTGCGTGATATTACTGTGCCTGCTGTGTCCATATTACGGCAGCAAACTTCCTTAAATATTACGCCGGAATGGAAGTGTACAGTCGTGGCCAAAAGTTTTGAGAATGACACAAATATTAGTTTTCACAAAGTTTGCTGCTAAACTGCTTTTTGTTTCAGTTGTTTCTGTGATGTACTGAAATATAATTACAAGCACTTCATACGTTTCAAAGGCTTTTATCGACAATCACATGACATTTATGCAAAGAGTCAATATTTGCAGTGTTGGCCCTTTCTTTTTCAGGACCTCTGCAATTCGACTGGGCATGCTCTCAATCAACTTCTGGGCCAAATCCTGACTGATAGCAACCCATTCTTTCAGAATCACTTCTTGGAGTTTGTCAGAATTAGTGGGTTTTTGTTTGTCCACCCGCCTCTTGAGGATTGACCACAAGTTCTCAATGGGATTAAGATCTGGGGAGTTTCCAGGCCATGGACCCAAAATATCAACGTTTTGGTCCCCGAGCCACTTAGTTATCACTTTTGCCTTATGGCACGGTGCTCCATCGTGCTGGAAAATGCATTGTTCTTCACCAAACTGTTGTTGGATTGTTGGAAGAAGTTGCTGTTGGAGGGTGTTTTGGTACCATTCTTTATTCATGGCTGTGTTTTTGGGCAAAATTGTGAGTGAGCCCACTCCCTTGGATGAGAAGCAACCCCACACATGAGTTTTTTTCGGGATTAAGTTAATTTTCATGGCAAAGAAGGACTATGCAATTCATCTGATCACTCTTCATAACATTCTGGAGTATATGCAAATTGCTATTTTAAAAACTTAAGCAGCAACTTTTCCGATTTCCAATATTTATGTAATTCTCAAAACTTTTGGCCACGACAGCAGTTCCTAATCTTATCGGCCTAGAAAATCGCAGCTTTTCATTTTCCGCTGGTCTTAGTCTTAGATATAACTGCAGAAGAGTCAAGTTTTAAATAGCATTTTAAATAGACAAATACCGAAACTCATTGGTCATTTTTGAAAGCGATGCTCTGGGTCTAATAGGATTCAATGATCTATGCTAAGCTATGCTAAAAGTGATATCGCCAGAACGGGAGAACGGCTGAATGGATTTTAAAAGGGTAAAACTCAACTTATTATCTCGGGGGCAGTTGGAGAATGAGCCTATTTCCAAAAAAAGTGGAGTGTTCCTTTAAGGATGATATGGACATTTTCCTTAATGAGTGTGTGGACAAAACATGCCTCAGGATTACTGTTTTAACATGTTTAAAGAGTTTTGATTTTATCTTATGAGACAACAAAAATGTTATTAAACATTTTAACTGTAAAAATGTAAGTTTAATAAATAATTCATATATACACATATATATATTTAATAATAAATAAATAATATACATATATTTTTTTCAATTAAAAACTTTTAATTAAATACTGACTTTAGATAAACAGCTTTGAAACACTCCACAAAGATAAGTAGTGCAATTACTGTGATGATCATTATTATTTTAATTATTTATTTTTTTCAAATAACATGTTATCAAGAAACAACATTAAAAATAAGAAAAGGAAAAGAACAAATGTATAAGTTGATTAAAATTTAACCCAATTCCACGGTTCTGGTGCCGTGTGACTGCTGTGACGTAGGGTTCTGCTGTTCTGCAATCGTCCCTATCTTTCAGTCCTTAAAATCATGTTAAGCAACAAATATGGCATGCATGCATTTGTCAGCTAATTACAGCCTTACAAAAGCATGCAAACCATTCATAAAACAGGTTGTATATATTTGGAAACATATTTATATATGCAAGAAATTCTAATATTGGTGTAACAAAATTGTACATAATACTGTACATTAATAGTAATTAAACACTGTTAAATGAAGAGAAAACACTCTCACAGGTGCCGTCTTGTGGGAAAGTCAGTGTTGGGCAGTAGCGTCGCTACAAGTAGTGACGCTACTAGCTTAACTACATTTCTCAGTAGCGTGGTGGTAGCGTCGCTGTTTTCTGAATCAAATAGCTTTTCAGTAGCTAAGCTATTATTTTGATCAAGTAACGCGGTAGCGTCAACAAAAGCTACAAGCTATATATTGTTCTATACTTTAAGCTCAAATCGGAAATATAACTGCTACGGATCACTGATCCTGGGTCAGTAAGTGGCGCCACCTCCACTAAACCTCGTGACGCCATTGGCTCATTGAACTGTCAGTCAAACCGTATTCCTCCCGAGTCCCGCCTCTCTCGTCAATGAAGTGCGTGCGGCGCGCAGTTTGAAGCATCTCAGCGTGTTTGCAGACTTGAGGTAAATAAAGAAGTGTTGATTGAAAGTACATGTTTTCTGTATTTATAACACAGCACTGTATTTATAAAGGCTAATGTTTTTTTTTGCATTCGAGGAGATGAGAAAAGTGTGTCTTAGTCTAACATTGTTGTCGATATTTTTTTTGCTAAATTCATGGCGAAAGGCAAAATGTTTCGGTTCGTTAGTAAAAACAAACAAACATAAAACGACCAGGTTCCATTCGTCTAAAGGAATTATAATAATCTTTGCTAATATTCTTAATACTTCAAACTGCTTTGAACTTTGCAGTAGTGAATTATGCCTTTACTATGACCAACATGACAGAATATGATATTCAGCTGTTTGATCGCGCTGGTGTCTAACGTTACGCTCACACATTTGAAAAATAAAACAGTCACCCAAAAGTTACATTAGTCAATTTAAATAGTGTGTATTACGTGCAGTTCAGCATGACCACCGGTCCCGTGGCACATTTTTGCTCATCATGATATTTTCCATCGACGTGCATGAAGTACAAAGCTTACCCAATGCATAATAATTTTGCTTCAAATACATTGCAGATATGGAAACATTTGTATTTGTGGCAAGAGAGGTAGTCTACATAAGCCCAACTACTTTCAGTTTCACATTTAATTTGTTTTGGATTGTTTTGGCAAATTTATTTATTTATTTATTTATTTATTTATTTCATCATTTATTTCATCATTGTTCTGTTCTGAATAAGATTAAAGTTAAAGGATTTGTTGTGGAGTGAGTGAAATAATGTCATAACATTACGCTGTAGGCCTGTTTATTTCAGAATATAATAAAATGTGACTTATAGGCCTTGCCGCTGTGACCTGTCGGTTTAATTTTTCATCTCAAAGACTTACAATTTACGTTAATGTGTTTTACCTTCTGCAAACGAAAATAGCCGCTTGACTCGGTTATATATTCTTACTGTCAGTTAACAAATTTACAATAGAATTTAGCTTTGCTTCCCAGATAGTAACAGAGTGGGCCAAATCTGACTTACATTCCACACTTGTCTTTTATTCACAGTCTTGACTGCAAAAGTTTGTGATTTGTTTTTATTTTTGTATTTGTTATGTACTATAGATTCTGACAATTAAAAAAAACAGGCTCCTGTATTCATGAAATCAATCACTATCTTTGTTCAAACACGGCAGTAAATTAAAGTGCTGTTTTTGTGCGGTCTGTCATATTTTAGTAGCTATATACAACAAATCTACAGCACTTCCATTAGGGTGTTTTTTACGAAGCTGTCAACACTGTAAACTCTGACGACATGCAATCAGTTGACGAACACCCATTCATATATAGACTATGTTATTCAATAATATGTATACCATTATTTCATTTACAAATTGTGTGTTTTCCCCGTTTTATTCGTTTAATATTGTGAAACTGGTGCCATTGCTTTTTTTGTTTTTATTTTTTTCAAGAAAGAATTCAACCCCCCAAAATATGAGATAAATCCAGGCCTGTACATGATACAGATTTTTTTTTTTTTTTTTTTTTTGCCAAATTGGTTTGGAAGAGTGGTTAAATAAATCATTAAACTGAACTTGTATGGCTGTATGACTGACAATTTAATTGATCACTGAGAGAGCATTGACTTGGTATGATGTTGGTTCAATAGAAAAATGAAATTTTAAAAAATAGCTTAGATGTAGTGAACTACTTTTGCCATGATGCTGTAGCTTAGCTTGCTACATTACCCAAGGCTGTAGCTTTAGTGTAGTTAAGCTTCATTTAATGAAGAGTAACTGTTAGCTTAGCTCACTACATTTTCCAAGTAGCTTGCCCATCACTGGGAAAGTGTGTAAAATTAGGTCAGTGACCGAACGGTGAGTAACAGCAATGTATTTTTTGACCTGCAATAAATCCCTCATCACTTATTAATTAGTTTTACAGATAAAATGATAATGGTTAGTGTCGTTGTTTGTAATAATCTGCTGTAAATTTGCATCATGCAACTCATTCTCATTTGTACATCATGTATCATTCCTTGCCATTAAGAAATTGACATGATAATAGTTTTGAGTGAATTTAAAAGGCATTCTGGTAACACTTTACAATAAGGTCCTATTAGTTAACATAAGCAACAACGAGCAATACATTGCTTATAGTTTTTAATAATCTTTGTTTATTGTAATTAAATCATAAAAATGCTACTCACTCAATCTGATGTTTCTGTTCCACCTCTTTATCCAGCACTGGGTCCTTGGCCTAAATGGCAATACCAGTACCTGTTCATATACAGAACTGGATCCGTTCCTGTCAGTTTTGAGTTGTCAGTCTCAGACACAGACTGTATGAATCCAATGCGTCTCATCTGCGTCTCTGTCCAGGCTCATACTTCTTCTGAAGCAGCACAAGTGCTTAAGTCCTGTTGAATAACTGCTTTGAATGCGCCTCAAGGACTTGTACAGCAGCCCTGAGCTGTTATAGCCACAGGATTTGCTATAACAAGTGATTCCTGCAGATACACAGTTTGAAAGAAGTCTGAGGTTGCTTCCTGTGTTCAGGAATGTACTGTTTATAGATTCACAAACACAGGAAAGTGTGTTTGATCTGTATCTAAATGTAAAACTATTACAAATAGTTTAGTTGATTATAAAACAGGAAATTAAATCAAATGTAATCATTAGATGAAAAACTTAAGCTTAAAAATAAAAATGAAACTGAACTAAATTTAAGCTAAATATGAAAAGAAAAATTGCATTAAAAACTGAAAAAATAAAATGTAGTTTACATGCATCAAAAGTTTACATACACCTTGCAGAATCTGCAAAATGTTAATTATTTTACCAAAATAAGAGGGATCATACAAAATGCATGTTATTTTTTTATTTAGTACAGATCTGAATAAGATATTGCACATAAAAGACATTTACATATAGACATCAAGAGAAAATAATAGTTGAATTTATTAAAATGACCCTGTTCTAAAGTTTACATACGGTAGATTCTTACTACTGTGTTGATTTTGTGTGTGTGTGTTTTGGTGAGAGTTGTTCATGAGTCCCTTGTTTGTCCTGAACAGTTTAACTGCCCTCTGTTCTTCAGGAACAAAACAGGACAGAAAATTCCCAGAAACTGCAGGAACAACACGGGACGCTTATTAAAAAATAGCATACACTTAAGTTAACCGGTGTCAGATGCATAGTCGAAACGAAAAACAAACACTGCCAAACCTATGCTCTCTCCATTGACTTTGTATTGCGGAAAGCTGCCTCCTTGTCACTTTTCACTTCTAAAAAAAAAAAAAAAAAAAAACAATGTCTAAAAGCTGCTATGTGACGAGGTGAGCACACAGAACTACGTTTTTTATAAGCTGTCGACCTAAAAAAAAAAAACAGTGTTTAAGGACACAAAAGTAGAGTGTCACTCTGAAAACTACGCCCGCTGGAGGGAAATTTAATGGCGGCAGTAAACATTCATTATTTTTAATGTCAAAGGATTATTTCACCACCCTGAAAGGAGGAAATATATTAAGAAACAAAATTTTATTGGTCTATGTCAGTGCACCTTTCCCTTACCTTTTTTTTGGGGGGGCCGACAGCTTATAAAAACGTAGTTATGTGTTTTTTAGCTTGTTTACTGTACACCTTGTCTCATAGCAGCTTTTAGACATTGTTCTGTTATTTGTTAAGTCAGAAATGACAAGGAGTCCGCTTCCCGCAATACAAAGTCAATGGAGAGCGTTCAATGTCGCCTGTTTTAAAACAATTAAAGCTAACATAAAGTAATAAAGTATAACTTTATTCTACGATATTAGAAGGTTTATTGCAATTATAATGCCCCAGTTTTATTTATTTAGTTATTTTGATGCCATGGTTCAGTTCATATAGATAATCTTCAGTGTGAAAAGATGGATCTCAAAATCATAGTCATTGTTGAAAAGGATTCAATAGACAAAAATTCTGAAAAACCAAAGAATTTGTGGGACCTGAAGGATAGTTTAACTGTTACCGTTTAACCGTTGTTGACCAACAAAAGACTCATGAACAACTATCACTAAACAAACAAACAAACAAAAACACACAGCTGTGGATCATTCAGGTAAAAACAGTGTTAAGAATCTTTTGAAACAGGGTCATTTTTATAAATTTTAACTATTATTTTCTCTTGTAGACTATATTTAAATGTATTTTATGTGAAATATTTTTTTCATACAAATGAAAAGCTAATTCAAAATATTAATATACTATAAAAAAGATAATTAATACTCCAATATCCCTTCTTTGTACACTCTAAAGAAGTTTTTTTCTATAGACCTAAACTGCAGTTTCTATTTTTTTTTTTTTTTACATTCTAAAATATTTTTTTTTATTAAATCAGTTTTTTTGTATTATTGCATGTATGAGTTAAATTTAAAAAAAGTTGGAGTTTTTATTGTATTATTTTACCTATAGAAGAAAAAACATCTAAATCTAAACTATAAGCTTCTTTGCAATTGCAGGAAAAATGTTGGATAAGTTCATCCCTGGTGTTTTATCTGACCTTCCCATTGAGACCGTCACATTTCCTACCAATGCTCTGAAAAGGGAACTGTCCTTTCTGGTCATCAAGCGCCCCCTGCAGGAACAACACGGGACAGTTATTACATAATAGCAGACACTTCAGTTAAACCGGTGTCAGATGCACAGCCGAAACGAAGAACAAACACATTCCCAAACTACTGGCACGACTGTCTAGTTTTTAGAAACAGATACCTTAGAAAGCTGACTTCTAAAACAACGGTGAGTAGCATATATACGGGCGATTTGTAGAGTCAACTTTGCAGAAAGCTTAAAGTGAGCAAAGTCCTGTTTTTAGTGAATGCATGCTATTTGCAAAAGAGTTCTGTCAGGACATGTTCGAGAACTGATCACGCGTTTGGCATTTTAAATGTTTTAATGTTTATAATGGCATTTAAATGTCTCAACAACGTCAGCTTGGTTTCTTTTGTTGTGTGTGTTCCAAGCTATGGTTCCAAGTATGCAACAGTAGGCTACAGGGTAAAAAAAATACTATTGTTGACATTCCTTTAATTTACACGCCCCATTTTTACTGAAGTGAATCCGGGACTCTTTTCAGGGAATTGATTCTTTCAAACAATTCATTTTGTCAGAACCGGTTCAAAACCGATTCCGCGGTTCTTTTACTTCAATCGCAATCACGTGATATTCGACAAACGTTGCTTGTTTAAAAAAAATTAAAGCTAATAAATTAAAGTCAGTATTGATACTACGATATTAGAAGATTTACTGCATTTTCATGCCCCAGTTTAATTGGTTGCAGCTATGTTTTCGCTCACAAATACAAGTTTCAAACCTTAACACTGAATGGGCACGCACATCTTTCGAATAAACATTTTTGCTCATTATAATTAAATAACATTTTATAAACTAACTATATAGGCGTTGATAAAGCAGTCAAACAATGAAGTAGAAAACATGCAGTGAATTTTATTTGCGAGATTTAGGCTACTTACTTTCCATCGCGTAGCACTCCGGTTCACTTAGACAAGATCGGATTGAAACGAACGATTCATTCACGATTCGGACATAAAGATGAATTTGTAATCAAGTTGGTCAAGTAATTTCTTTACAGTTTGATGAATTGTTGACTCCAGATCCACTTCGACCGACATAGCCCAGTTTGAATCTTTTAAATCAGCTTGTGTGATCCGGTTCAGCTGATTCTTTGATAAGAACCGATTCAAACGATCGATTCGGACATGAAGTTAAAGTTGTATTTAAGTTGGTCAAGTAGTTTCTTCACGGTTCAATGAATCATTGACTCCAGAACTGCAGCAATGTGAATGATTCATGAATGATTCATTCGGACATAAAATTGAAGTTGTATTGAAGTTGGTCATTTCTTCACTGGTCAATGAATCGTTGACTCCAGAACGGCAGCAACCGATTCAGCCCAATTCGAATCCTTTAAATGGACTTGTGTTATGCGGTTCAACTGGTTCTTTGACAAGAACCGATTCATGACGTTGAAGTTGGTCAAGTAGTTTCTTCATGGTTCAATAAATTGTTGACTCCAGAAACGCTGCAACTGATTAAGCCCTATTTGAATCCATTAAGTTGGTTTATGTATGGCGGTTCAACTGATTTTTTTTGATAAGAACTGATTCAAACAAACAATTCCTTCACGATTTAGACATGAAGTTAAAGTTGCAATGAAGTTGCAACTGATTTAGCCCGATTTGAATCCTTTAATTCGGCTTGTGTGATCCGGTTCAACTGATTCTTTGATAAGAACCGATTCAACCAAACGATTCCTTCAAGATTTAGACATGAAGTTGAAGTTGTAATGAAGTTGGTCAAATAGTTTCTTCAGGACTCAATGAATCGTTGACTCCAGAACTGCAGCAACCGATTCAGCCTAATTTGAATCCTTTAAATAGACTTGTGTGATGCGGTTCAACTGGCTCTTTCACAAGAACCGATTCAAACGAACGATTCGGACATGACGCTGAAGTTGGTCAAGTAGTTTTTTCATGGTTCAATGAATTGTTGACTCCAGAAACGCAGCAAATGATTAAGCCATATTTGAATCCATTCAATCGGCCTCTGTCATCCAGTTCAACTGATTCTTTGATAGGAACCGATTCAAACGAACGATTCGTTCGCGATTTAGACATCAAGTTGAAGTTTTAATGAAGTTGATCAAATAGTTTCTTCAGGATTCAGTGCATTGTTGACTCCAGAACTGTGACAACCGGTTCAGCCCAATTCGAATCCTTTAAATCGACTTGTGTGAACTGAGTCTTTGATAGGAACTGATTCAAACGAACGATTCATTCACGATTGGGACAGTGGTTTTACAATCACACATTTACTTGCACAGTTATCCAATATCAAAAGATAAAAAAAAACAGACAAACGTATTATCATATCGTGTAATTGATCTTTTTTTTAAATGAATCTTTTCTTGCCCTTACACAAAATCCCTCATATTGTTTACTGTGTCTACAGTCATCATGAGCCAAAAAGTTAATGGTTCACTAGGTCATGTACTTTATGAGTGGAGCTTTGACCACATTCGCTGTCTTTCATATCTTTATTTTGCTGATTTGAGGGGTTTGCATGAATCTGTATTCTTTTCGCATGAAAACAAATTGATTTTCTTTTGCAGAAATGTTCCTGTACATTGTCGGTCTCATAGTCTTGCTCTTTGTCTATCGGTGGTTCAGAGAACTGGGACGGGTTCCCAATAAATCAGAGAAGTTTGTGTACATCACAGGCTGTGACACTGGTTTTGGGAATCTCCTGGCCAAACACTTGGACACAAAGGGTTTCCGTGTCATCGCTGGCTGCTACACGGAGAAAGGAGAAGATGAGCTGAAGAAGTGCTGCTCTGACAAACTCACAACGCTGCATTTGGATGTGACTGATAATAATAGCATTAAAAAAGCTGCAGACAGCATTAAAACTCTGGTGGGAGAGAAAGGTAAGTCACAGAAAGAAATGGCACTTCACTGACTGATTTCTGAAGGATCATGTGAGAATTAAGACTGGAGTAATTCAGCCTTGTATCACAGGAATAAATTACATTTTAAAGTATATTAAAAGAGAAAATGGTTATTTTAAAATTGTAATATTTTCTCACAATATTACTGATTTTATTGTATTTTTTGAGCACATAAATGCAGGCTTGGTGAGCAGACTTCATTAAAACATTAGGAAATTGTATGCTTTTATATGTAATTCCTGATTTTAAATAGATGCATTTAAAATGCAATGTTAAATTTGATTTAAAAAGTTAAATTATTAATGTTTAAGGAAATTTATTTTAATACATTTGGGGGTAAATGCATGTTATTATATACAAAGTACATGAATGACTCGAGTATAGTATTTCCAGAAACCTTAGATTATTAATAACCAGCATTTGAAATCCCATACACTACCAGTTAAACATTTTTGGACAGTAGAACTTTTAATGTTTTATTTTAAAGAAGTCTTTTCTGCTCACCAAGCCTGCATTTATTTGATTCAAAGTACAGCAAACTGTTAACTGTTTTAATATATTTTAAAACGTAATTTATTCCTGTGATTTCAAAGCTGAATTTTTAGCATCATTAATCCAGTCACATGATCCTTCAGAAATCATTTTAATATTCTTTTTTGCTTAAAAAACATTTTTTTATTATTATATTATTATGTTGAAAACAGCTGAGAAGATTTTTTAGGTTTCTTTGATAAAGAGAAAATTCAGAATTTATCTGAAATAGACATCTTTTGTAACATAAATGTCTTTATCATCACTTTTTGATTTTTTTGAAGCAACCTGGTTAAATAAAAGTAATAATTTCTATAATTTCGTCCTCTAAAAATGAAAAAAATACTCAATTGCAATAAATATTGATAATAGTTACAATAAAAAATGTTTCTTAAACAAATGATCATGTGCCTGGACTAATGATGCTGACAATTCAGCTTTGATCACGGGAATAAATTACATTTTAAAATATATTCAAATAGAAAACACTTATTTTTAAATAGTAAAAATACTGCTTTTGCTGTATTTAAAATCAAGTAAATGCAGGATTGGCGAGCAGAAGAGACGTCTTTAAAAAACACTGTTCAAAATAAAATAAAAAGTGAAATAAAACTTCATTTCCTGCTCATATTATTCTTTAATGAAGTTGGTCAAGTCGTTTCTTCACAAGGTTCTCACATGACACTTCCTGTGTATTTGGCAATGTCCTGTGATGAAAGAAAGCGGTTTTATTTAGTTGTGTGTTCGTGTTTGCAGGTTTGTGGGCCGTGGTCAACAATGCTGGGGTCTCTTTCCCAACTGCTCCCAGTGACTGGCTGGAAATCGACGACTTCAAACATATGATCAATGTCAATCTGATCGGGGTTGTTGCCATCACTCTGAGCGTTTTACCGCTCATTAAGAAAGCCAAAGGCAGAGTGGTCAATGTGGCCAGTATATTCGGAAGGATCAGTACTTTGGGAGGAGCGTACTGCATTACTAAATATGGAGTAGAGGCTTTTAATGACAGTCTAAGGTTAGTATGTCTAGTAACTACTTCTGTTTTGAATATGGAGACTCTCCTGACAAAAACTCAGATTCAAAGACAGAAATTCAGTTTCAAACCTTTTCCCAGATACAAACCAGTAAATAATTAATAACACTGATTATTCAGCACACATTTTATGAATGCAAAGTCCAAACACTGCAACCATGTGCAGTTTATTAGCATGATAGCACTGCAACCATTCGGTAAAATGTAAAAATTTTAAAATTGGCAAGCATTTTCTCTGCTGCAAATACTAACATTTACTAAAAACATCTGATAAGTCCGCACAAATGACTGTCAAAATTTAGCAGCCGAAAACTTAAACTGTGAGTGAGTCATCACGATGAAAGTTTCAACATATGTGCTGGATGTCAGAAAGAGGCTTTGCACCAATATATGTGAGAATTGCGCAAAAGGTGCTGCTATAATGAGTATTTGTACACTTGTTTATGTCAGGAATTATGCAGATTAGGACCTTAGTTCTTCTTTCCTCTAAATACTTGTTATGTATCAAAAAAAATACTTAAAATATACTTAGTTTATGTCCAGTTTACCTGTATATTAAACACAAGACGATAAAACGTGATTTTTTTTCAGTTTTTTTTTTCAGTAGATTTTTTCAAGTTTCTTTAATGAAAAGAAAGATCAGACGAACAGCATTTATCTGAAATTTCTAACATTATAAATGTCTTTATCATCACTTTTGATCAATTTAAAGCATCCTTGTTAAATAAATTAGTTTTTCTTTCCTCTAAATACTTGTCATGTATCTGGAAAAATACTTAGTTCATGTCCAATTTACCTGTATATTAAACACAGGACACTAAGACGATCTTAGAACAAACTTGTGATATCTCATTTACAGCGGCATTAAAAAAGGTGCTATTTTAGTATTATTTATATAATTTTCTAATATTCATTAATATTTTAAAATAGCTTTAATTTTTATATTTTCAGTTTTACCTGTAAGTTTGTGCAATGTTGTTATATGCCTTTTTTATGTATTTATTTAAGATTTTTTATTTCAGTTTCAATAATTTTAGTAAGTTTTTTAAAGTATTTTTTAATCAAATGTTTATTTATTATTATTATTATTATTATTATTATTATTATTATTATTATTATTCCTCCAGCTTAATTTCAATTACTCAAAGTGATTTACTTTTAGTTAACAGTAGTAAATAAATATTTTCCTTGTTTTCCTAAACATAACCCTAACTAAATCTACATAAAAATCAGCTTCTAATTTATTTAAATAGTAAAATAAATAAATAATAAAATGTATAAACAAATTAAAAACAGAATAAATTAACAAAATCTAGTAAATTTAAAAGATCTAAATAAAGAAAGAAAATAAATATTATACACACCTAAAATTAAAGTTTAAGATTTCTGGCAATTTTTTTAAAAAGTTATCTCTACTTTTCCTGTGCTTGGTCCTCTGATAATTGCTAATTGTCACTATATTTAATGTGTTTTCCTTTGTTTTCCTAACCCTAACTAACTAAATCTACATAAGAACTACTTAAAATTTATATTGCTAAAAATAAAAGTAAACAAATTAAAAGCTATTTAAAATATTTACATAAAATGCAGAATAAATTCTAAATGAATAAATAAAAAGTAAATAAAAATCCAAACAAATAAACTAAATATAAATGATTTTTTTTAAAAAGACAAATAAATAAAGAAATTCAATTTTATACGCACCTACAATTAGTTTAATATTTTCAAATATTTCTACCATTATTTATTGATTGATTAATGAAAGTGGGGTCAAATACCAATGTCACAGTGTTATAATAATAATAACTTACAATTGCATTTACTGCAGTAAATATCTAAGGGTAAGACAATTTTGGAATTAAAAATTAAAGAAAAAATCCTAAGTCATGGACATGTCTAGTAAATCTATTTTTCTTGTTATATTTTGCTTTAATAACATTTTATTAGATATTTATTGAGTATTGTAATAATTTTAAAATTTAAAATAAAACTGTGTACTTTTACTTTGGACCCTCTTATCATTGCTGCTTGTGATTATATTTAATGTCTTTGTCTTTGTCTTCCAGGAGGAACATGGCACCGTTTGGAGTGAAGGTTTTATGCATTGAACCTGGATTCTTTAAAACGGGTGTTACTGACTCCAAAATCTTTGAGACTCATTTCCAGAGATTATGGGACAAGTTGCCTCAGGAAGTCAAGGATGAATATGGCAGCGACTATGTAGACAGAAGTGAGTCCAAATGCAATAACCAGCTGTTTGCATTACTAGTTCTAAAAGCTAACAGATTCCTGACGTCACTTTGATTGTGTTTATAGCTAAGGTGGCGGTTAAGGAGCAGTTTGAGAAGATGCTGGATCCAGATCTGATGAAGGTGGTGAGCTGTATGGAGCATGCGGTAGCTGCGGTCCATCCTCGTACCAGATATTCTCCAGGATGGGATGCCAAGTTCTTCTGGCTGCCTCTCTCCTACATGCCAACCTTCATCTCAGATGCTTTCGTGTTAAAACAAGCTGTTAAACCAAAAGTTTCAATTCTGTAGGCATTAACAGCCACTGCATTTATGCAGCATATCAATGGAATAAACCTTTTTTTCATTTCAGGGAGGTGTCTGGTTAGTAATGAGTAAAATGAAATATTTTCCTATTAGAAAGAAAATTTTATATAAACTCAATCTATTTTTCTAAGGTATTTAAATCATCAGATTATCATCAATAGTACCCTAAATTATAGAAGGACAAAAGTAAAAAATTTAAAAATGTTAATTATTTGACCATAAATAAGAGATATCTTACAAAATGCATGTTATATGTTTTTAATACTAACCTGAATAAAATATTTTTTACATAAAAAATGTTTACAAATATAGTCCACAAGAGAAAATAGGTGAATTTATCAAAAAGTTTACATATGCTTGATTTTCATACTGTGTTACCTGTTTTTTGTTTGTTTTTTGTTTTTTTGGTTTAGTGACAGTTGTTCATGAGCCACTTGTTTGTCCTGAACAGTTAAACTGCATGCTGTTTTTCAGGAAAATCCTTCAGATCCTACAATTTCTTTGGTTTTTCAGCATTTTTGTGTATTTGAACCCTTTCCAACAACGACTGTATGGTTTTGAGATCCATCTTTTCATACTGAGGACAACTGAGGGACTCATATGCAACTATTACAGAAGGTTCAAACACTCACTGATGCTTCAGAAGGAAAAATAATCCATTAAAAGCCTGGGGGTGAAAACTTTTGAACAGAATGAGGATGTGTACAATTTTTATTATTTTGCAATTTAAATATCAGGGTAAATGTAACATATTTTGGCTTCTGGAGAACAAGTATCTTCTGTAGCTTGTGAAGGAAGCATGAAAAATATATATTTAGGATATAAATTGCAAAATAAGACAAATGTACACAACTTCATTTTGTTCAAAAGTTTTTACCCCTGGCTCCTAATACATGTTTTTTTTCTTTCTGGAGAATCAGTGAGCGTTTGAACCTTCTGTAATAGTTGCATATGAGTCCCTCAGTTGTCCTCAGTGTGAGAAGATGGATCTCTAAATCATAGTCATTGTTGGAAAGGGTTCAAATATACAAAAATGCTGAAAAACCAGAAAATTTTCTGAAGAACAGTGGATAAACAACGGACAACTATTACTAAACAAAAAGAAAACACAGCTGTGGATCATTCACGTAACAACACAGTATTAAGAATCTAGTGTATGTAAACTTTTGAACAGGGTCATTTTTGTAAATTCAACTATTATTTTCTCTTTTCTCTATTATTTTACCATATGTAACCATCTTTTATGTGAAATATCGTATTTAGGTCAGTACTAAATAAAAAATAACATGCATTTTGTATGATCCCTCTTATTTTGCTAAAATAGTTAACATTTTGCAGATTCTGCAAGGTGTACGTAAAACTTCCGACTTTAATTGTAAATAAAAACAAAAATTGTAAATGTTTCTGTAACATTTTCCTAGATCACAAGTAAATATCTTGTCTTCATTGTACAGTATCTCAAACTTCCCAGTATGGATATTCTGTCATTATCTCCAAAGTATCTCAACTTTCTTGAGAGAATATAAAACCAGTGATATGATTATGTAAGCAGTGGTGTATAAGGTACCTAAAAGCCATACTTAAGTAAAAGAACAGATATCTTACCAGAACACGACTTTGGTAGAAGTTGAAGTCACAGTTTAGAATATTACTTGAGTAAGTCTTAAAGTATGTGATATATATATTGTACTTAAGTACATTTTAAGATTAAGAACATACTTTTTGTACTTAAGTATTAAAAGTAAATGCAATTTTTGTTTGTTGCAATTGTGAGTTTTTATATCACCCAATTCTGAGAAAAAAAAAGTCAGATTTGTGAGATACAAAGTTATTTCTCACAATTGCGAGTTTATATCATCAATTTCTGAAAAAAAAAAAAAAGTTTTCAGTTTAAATCTCGCAATTCTAACTTTATTTCTCACAATTGCAAGTTTATATCACCCAACTCGGAGAAAAGAGTCAGAATTTTTCAGAAAAAATCTGAAAAAAAAGTCAGAATTATGAGTTTATAAACTTTGTGTTTGCTCACAAAAACTTGTGACAGAAATAAAGAGGCGAGAGAAAGAAAACAAAATTTCAATGCAAATGCACTTTTTTTGAGAGAAAGGCAATATTTTTGTGAGCAAAGACTTTCTAGATAGAATGCAATATATTTGATAAATAGATATATATTTGATTAAAAGATAACTTTTTTTCTCACAGTGGCGAGTTTACATCTCGCAATTCTGACTGAGATCCTAACTTCTAACTATTTTGGAGTAAGTAACGAATACGCTTCGGGGAAATGTATCGGTATGTACCACAGATACTGTATAAGATGGTTGCACAAACCATTGAATGCTTAGATGCCAGACTAGACCATAGGGTTTCTTGCACAACCTCAGTGACGTTTATTGCGTGTGGCTCTCATGTTCACGAGAGACCTTTGACCCCGGAGTCAGTTTGCACAGCGGGATCAGGACAGGACTAGGAATCAGGAGGTCAGACACAAAAAATCTACTGGATTTCACAGTAAAGGAGTGCTGACATCTGTTCTGAACACAGTCATGTAATTTATGTCTTTGTTTCATTCATGTATAAAGCATAGTAGGGATTATTGCCTGCATGGATTGTTAATGAACAGGTTAGTGTTCAAAGCTATAAATGATTTTGCAATAAATCATTGACAGAGATATGAGGGTACATGCAGTAGTTGTTGCGACGAGGATTGCGATGATTTGTCTACAATTACATGTTATTTAGCTTAGATAAGTGTTTAGTTTCTATACAGCAAACATTCTATATTCGCCAAAAAATCTCCACAGTTTTCTGTGGTATAATGGATGACTTGATGGACAATAAAACCCGTTTTGTACACCAAAAATCTATAGAGAATGTGCTTAATTGTCGTAAAAATAATACAAAGAATCGTATTTATCTTAAATATACTTTTACATTAGAGATAGGACATTGCTTCAGCAGTGGAGATATGTTGCCACCAAGGAAAATCCTGCAGATGATGCTTCACGTGGAACGCATATCAAGGCATTTATGCACAGTAAAAGACGGATTGCAGGTCCTAGCTTTCTTTGGAGAGCAGGGGCCTCATTTATAAAGACTTGCGTAGAAACCATCCTTGATTTTATCTAAGAACTTTTCTGATTTGATCGTAAGAGCGATTCAGAGAAAACGAACGTACCACGAAATCCATGCGTATGCCAGTCATTCGGTTATAAATCACAAATGATCGTGGAATTGTGTGCAGCTGAATGTTCCGCCGTCGAAACTCCCCTGCTTAATTAATTAACATATAAAATGAGCTCATTCCTAAAGCAAAAACTCTGTGACAATGGCAAGTAAAAAGGAGCGCAAGAAATCAAATTATAGTGAGGCTGAACTATCTGCAATACCAGGCATTACCACAAGGAAACGGTCTTACGCCAAGCTGGAATCTGACGTGGAGATAAGTACTTTTCCACGTCAAAGACGGTTTTTATAAATCTGTACTTTGACGTGGATTTGATCGTACGAACACTCTAAGATCAAATCAGTGCGTAAGAAAGTTTTATAAATGAGGCCCCAGAAGAGTATCAGCTAGACCCCAAAGAGCAAATTGTGAACATGCACAAAGATGATGCTCCAGAGATCAAGAAAGATCTTAGAGTGAATGCTGTTTTGCAGGGTGTACAGAATGCCAGTAACTGTCTTATCACATACTTTTCAGACTGGAAAAGATTGAAGGTGGCAGTTGAAGTAAAAGTAAAAGTAAAAGTACTTTTTTTTTCCTGACAGACATACAGATGTATGGTTAAAGGGAGAGAACGAAAAAAAATGCAATGGCACAGGTTAAACATGTATCTAGTGCAAAAACAACAATTAAAATGAAGCAAAAATACAAGAAAAGGGACTAAAGGGAAACTCAATCCTTTCCACCCTCATGCAATCCCATATGACTTTCATTTATCTGAAGAACACAAACTATCAATGACAGTAATTTATGCAACCCCTGTTAATGAATCAGGGTCTTCTTAAGTGAAACGAAGAAGAATACAAATACTAAAATTTTAATCTTGACTGTCGTGTTCACTTTGGGTGGTTTCTGAAGTGGTCCTGTCCCCTTGCATTATATGGATAAAAATTCTTTGCTTGTGTTTATCCAAAGAAAGAAAGTCATAAACATCTGGGATGACAGAGGTTCAGTAAATATAGTGTGAGAAATTTCATTTTTAGGTAAACTATCCCTTTGAAGAGCAAGATGCGATGCAGAGGCTGGAAACATATTTCAGACAGAATACAAGAATGTGTTGAATTAATGAGGTGAGTCAGAGAATTAAATCTTTAACATTAACATTTTGTAAGGTCACTTTTTTGTGTTTTCTATTCAATGTCTAAAAGGATAATTCATCTTTTAATTGTTTATTTGGGACATTTAGTTTTTTTTTTCCTCAGCAAATACTGATTAATAATTATATTTCCGACTAATTAGATTCATTAATGAACAATGTAATTATTAAGATTAAAAAAATATTAATTCCTACTCAATGTGTCACATAATGACATACTGTAAATGCAACCTATCCACTATCTGGTTAGTTTTTTTTTTTTTTTTTTTTTTTGTAACATTTATAAAAAAAATCCCACAAAAATATAAAAATAATATTAAATAATAATAATAATTGTATTTAAATTCTTACTAATTTCATTTGCACTCAATGTTGTGCATTCAGCTAATATATAACACAGTCTCTATAAAAATAATGAACGAATAATGAATAAATATTTTTTGGGGGAAATGCAGTTTTGCTACGTCAATATGCTTCCTCAGATTTGATGGTGAAGTTTTAAAGCCAGCCATTTATCTGATAAAAGTCGTAACTAAAGTAGCAATGTGTGTGCTTGATGCACGAAAACACTGATCATTGATTGTCACGTCAGGCATGCATATTTGAGCTTCCCTTTACCATATTTAATGTGCATAAGTAACAATAAAAATGTAATGTACTTTTAAAGATGAAATAAAATTGTAAGGAGTAAAAAGTACTGTTTTTTCTTCAGAAATGTAATCAAGTAAAAGTACAAGTAGTCAGTTTAATTTGTACTTAAGTATTATTTTGGGGGATTTGTACTTTACTTAAGTACAGTAATCAAGTAAAATTACTCAAGTATTTTATACCTCTGCGGGAGTAACTTCCTCTAATTCAAAAACGTCAAAAATGGACAAAGGAACGACAAAGTTTTAGTACTGGGGACAATGTACTTTTACTGGATCCTACTGCACCTCGTGGCTCATGGCCACTTGGTCGAGTATTGGAAACTTTTTTAGATGATAAGGGCCTGGTAAAAACAGTTAAGGTTAAAACCAAGAGTAGCATTTTAGAACGGCCTGTAAGAAAGCTTTGTCTTTTGTTGGAGGTAAATGACTAATGTGGACTGTTACAGTCTGTGCCATGTGGTGCTTCAATATTTGTTATGGCTCCTTTATGTAATATTTGTAATTGTTATGTTGTTTATCATAATCAATTAAGGGGCCGGTGTGTAGGCTAGGAGCCATTTTTGTTTTGTTGAGATATTGTGGTGCACTGGGTGGCGCTAAATAATAAGTATAACTAATGCACCTGTCTAATGAGCCAGGTGGCGTCAGTAATGGGAAAGCAAATGGTTTTTGACCGTACTAAAGGGTAACTTGCCTGCTAGTATGGGAATAATGCAGTATTTAGATATGCATTACGAAATTTTATATGCACATGTTCACGAAGAAAGGAGAAGCAAAGATTGAGGCTTTGTTTACTCACCTGCACAAAATAAAAACATTCTGCTTGAAGCAACTTTAGCATGCATGGACTCTGATTGCACAAATACGTGCTCACTCCTGTTACCAGCGACAACAGCATTGGAAGGCTGTAACATAAATTGAAAAGTTAATACACAGTTGGATCAGATGGACAATGTTAACCTAGTTACCGTAGGTTTTTATGTATAGAGATTGTGTGATAAAGTTACATTCATATAATAACCAAATTTATCCCATCAGACACACAGTGATATGGGCCATTGATAAAATATCTGTTATATTTGCTACTGAACTTTATGAAGACAAACAGAATCCACCCCTTTCTAAATTTCTAAAAAGGCCATTTCACTATCAGAGAAGAAAAAGACAACTTTTGTGAACATTTATTAACATTATTAATGAAACACAGTGATGACCCTAGGGCTTGTCAATCTTCGTTAAGTGTTGTTCTATCTTCCTGTCAAAATGCTCCCTTCTTACGGATTAAAAAAAAAAAAAAAAAGTAGTTGGACAGTTGTAAAGAAAATGGTTAATTGTTAATAATATCAGGGTGTCATGTTTGATCATTTTTCCTTTATATTATCCCTGCAGTACCTTATGTCGATGACAGACCTCTCAGAAATTTCTCCTCAGCCTCCGGGACAGACAGATTTTCAACAAAAGCAAGGGCACAGATGATAGACTACCAAAGAAAGAATTGGGATTGATCGGTGTGATCAATCTCAATTCTTTCTCTGGTAGTCTATCATGAACAAGCCAAGTATCATTTTCCATGTTTAGTTTTTTACAACAAACTCAAGTGTCTTTTCTATTAACAACAAAAACAATTATTTTTTGGAGCAATCGTTTCATATTGCTCAAGCTGTGTGTTCGTTTGTTTACTTCTCACAATTAACATATAATAATTAGCCAGCAAACAATTAAAATACCCTCTTAACTTTATATTAATAAAACAAGATACACCATAAATAATTGAGCACCAACAATCACAAACATGATAAAACCACAGTAAGTTCAAATAAACTAAATTTAATGAGATAAACTTTTTACATAAACTTTACTTAGATATTAGATAATCTCATTTATAAAAGAAACACCTCAAACCAAATTTTTCCATTCAAACCATATGGGACCAAAGTTTTTATTGTGGGATTTATCATGTTTGTGATTGTTGGTGCTCAATTATTGATAGTGAATAATCTGTTTTCTTAATATAAACTTAAGAAATAGTATTTTAGTTGTTTGCTGTAATAAAAATACTTGAGTGTGCAGTTAAATTTTCCTTACTTAGAGATTTACATACATACATGCCTATTATAAATCTGTCTTTTGTATGTCCATATATTTTTTTATAATCCTACTGTTCAAAAAGCCTTGGCTTTTCCCAAAATAACCACTAGCCTTTATGGAGCCAAGATATATTTTTGTTGTTGATATGGCTGTAGTAATGCTCACTGTGAAGCTTACATTGCGATGTACCTGAGAGAAAACTGATTTGACCATCTCATTTTCACCAGTAAGAAAATAAGTTTTAAAGCTTGTTGTTTTGCAGAATGTTATAAATGATATGAGAATAAGGCCTGAAGTTAGGAAGAACATTTTAAGGAAAATAGAACTATATTTTCATAATATTTTTCTTTTTTCTCAAACATTGTCTGTGGTGTAAAAACACCCCTGGCCAAATGCCCCCAAAGGGCATCACTTCCCACTTTGATAATTACTGTCGTTACCATGTTCTGAACATCACATCCTTTCTTTTTCCCTCAGATATAATCCGTCTAGGTGGTTGATTATAAATATTCGGACTTCATATCTGAAAATTACCTCAACTTAGCACCAGCAAGCTTATCTAGACAGCATTAGCGAACAATATTCACTTATTTTCAGTATGGTTATGAATAAACATTTATATCTGTCTACTAGACCAGTTGATCCAAACAATATAAAAAAAATTATACCGTTAACAAACAATATAAAAACAGACGTCACATAGGGCTAAATGCGTAGCATTTTAATAAAACTGTTAAGTTTACAGCAGCGAGGAATATGAACGTGCATGAGTTATTTTATTTAATCTGTGTTATTTTAATGTTTCGTTTTTGACCTAAAACACTGAGACAACGATGTTGATGTGTCTGCATTCAAGCATTTCGAGGGGCTTAAATATATCACCCTTTACAGCAGATTTAGTTCGGAAACAACTGACAGTTACATTAATTAATTCTAAAATTCGACATTATAACTTATTTTTCCCAGCATCAGTCGCGCTCGCTCACAAGATCTCCCGGTTCTTATTTGTAAATTCAGTTGACTGGAGACTCGCTCTAAACGGCTCATTTGAATCAGTGAGTTGTCGACTCGAGAACAGCTGCAGTCGGATCAGTCCAATTCGTGAATGAATCGTTTGGTGCGATTTGCGAACCGATTTAACAGGTTCATTGAAAATAATCAGTTTGTTCATTAATCAGACACTGCTTCTGCATCTCGAAGCACGTGATATATAATAAGGAGTAACGACATGTTTTAAGAAATGTAGTGAAGTAAAAAGTACGATTTTATGGTTTGGAATGTAGTGAAGTAAAAGTGAAAGTTACTCAAAATAAAACTACTCCAGTAAAGTACAGATACTTGAAAAATGTACTTAAGTACAGTAACGAAGTACAACTACTTTGTTACTGTCCACTACTGCATGTGTTTCCAACTCATTCCGGCGGTCTCTACACATAGCTCTAACATCACACGCACACATCAACACAATCTTTCTAACTTGCGCCCTATCAACACCTCTTCTACTGAACCTTTCTCTTACACAGTTGGGCTCTGGAACTGCCAGTCAGCTGTCAACAATGCTGACTTCATTTCGGCATTTTATTTGCAATCTGGTCTGAGCATCCTAGGCTTGACTGAGACCTGGATTCGTCCAGAAAACTCATCAACCCCAGCTGCTCTATCTAATATCTTCTCCTTCTCTGGGAGACTGGGAGGGGTGGTGGGACTGGATTGTTCATTTCTAACAACTGGAAATACTCAACCCATTCTCCTCTATGCACTTATAACTCATTTGAATCATCAACATCTCCTATAAAACTCCATGTTGGGGTAATTTACCGCCCTCCTACCCAACTTGGCATCTTCTTAGAGGAGCTGGATGGGCTGCTGTCCTCATTTTTAGAAGATGGCAGTCCACTTCTAGTCTTTGGTGATTTTAACATTCACTTTGACAGACCTAATGCTACAGATTACCATTCACTACTAGATTCATTTCATCTCAAATGCATTGTCACTACATGCACTCACAAATCTGGCAACCAACTTGACCTCATTTACACACGCAATTGTAATACAGAAAACATCTTGGTCAAACCCCTACACATCTCTGAGCACTTCTTCATCACATTTGAACTACTTCTTGCTAGTTGTGCGCCCCCAAACCCTCTACCTGTTACTTTTAGACGAAACCTACGCTCTCTTTCACCCTCCCACCTTTCTTCCTTAGTATCCTCTTCTCTTCCCTCTCCAACCCACTTCTCATCCCTGGATACTAATGCACCAACAGACACCTTATGCTCCACTCTTACTTCTTGTCTAGATGATATATGCCCTCTCTCCTCCAGGCCCACACGGGCTGCTCCTTCGAACCCTTGGTTATCCGATGTTCTTCGTGAGCATCGGTCCAAACTTAGGGCAGCTTAGAGAAAATGGCACAAATCTAAGGACCCATCTGACCTGAGTAGGTATCAGTCTCCACTTTCATCTTTGTCTACTCAAGTCCATACTGCCAAATCTTCATATTTCCACAACAAGATCAACAATGCTCCGGACGCATGCAACCTTTTCAAAACTTTTAATTCACTGCTTTGTACCCCTCCATCACCTCCCACCACTTCAATAACACCTGACGATTTCGCCACATTCTTTACAGACAAAACTACATCGATCAGTAGTCAGTTCTCAGCTCCAGACATACAGAACTAAAATTGACCACACCCATGGCTGAAACTCCCCTCTTCTCCTTGTGTCCCCACTCTGAGGCAGAAGTATCCAAACTTTTCCTCTCCAGCCATCCCACGACATGTCCCTTAGATCCTATCCCCTCACACCTTCTCCAAGCTATTTCTCCCACAATCCTACCAGCACTCACACACATCATCAACACATCTCTTCTCATAGGCACTTTCCCCACTACATTTAAGCAGGCCCGGGTAACCCCACTGCTAAAAAAAACCCTACACTTAACACTTCACTTATAGACAACTACAGACCTGTCTCTCTCCTTCCATTCATAGCAAAAACACTGGAAAGAGCTGTTTTTAACCAGCTATATTTATTTCTCTCTCAGAACAACCTACTGGATGCTAACCAGTCGGGGTTCGGGAGTGGCCATTCAACTGAGACTGCGCTACTGTCTGTCACTGAAGTCTTGCGGACTGCAAAAGCTGATTCCAAATCATCAGTACTTATTTTGCTAGACCTATCTGCAGCTTTTGACACAGTGAATCATCAGATCCTCCTGTCCACCCTCACATCGCTGGGCATCACAGGGACACCACTTCGCTGGTTTAAATCCTACCTCACTGGTAGGTCTTTCAGGGTGGTGTGGGGAGGGGAGGTATATAAAACTCATCAACTGGTCACTGGGGTTTCTCAGGGATCAGTTCTTGGAACCTCTCCTCTTCTCCATATACACGACATCTCTGGGTCCCATCATACAGGCACATGGCTTCTCCTACCATTGCTATGCTGATGAAACACAGCTCTCTCTCTCATTCAAACCAGATGATCCATCAGTTCTACCAGAAAGACTCAGGAGAATGAATACTGTGACAATTATCCATTTATTAGCAGCCCAGCAAGCAATAACGTTCTTTGGCGTAGGCCCCGTCCATAACTCGCAATCTGAGGGTCCGGACTCTGCATATCCTGCCTGAAGATCAAGGCAGGGGCGCAGCCGACCCCCGTGAGGTATGTAAGGGACCCTCCTGGTGGTGGTGGTGAGGAAGATGGAGGGAAAGATTAAATTGGAGGAGGTGGGGAGGATGGTGGTGAATTGAGCGTCAGCATCTGCGAATTCAAACATGAGTAAGTACCGATCTTATATACCACAAGTGTTGGAATGTGATTGGATAGATGAAAATTGAGTGACGTGACAATTAAGTCTTCCCGGCAGAACTTAATGCTAGAGCTTTCATTAGTGGCACGGATCTAAGGCTGCCTGGCAGACATCTCTGCATGGATGAAGGAACACCATCTACAGCTCAATCTAGCAAAAACTGAGCTGCTTGTCTTTCCTGCCACTCCAACTCTACAACATGACTTCACCATCCAGTTAGGTTCATCAACAATTACCCCATCGACTTCAGCCAGAAATCTTGGTGGAATCTTTGATGACCAATTGACTTTCAAAGACCATTTAAACTGCTAAAACTGCTCGACCTTGCAGGTTTGCATTGCACAGCATCAGAAAGATCCTAACAGAGCATGCTGCACAACTCCTCGTCCAGGCCCTGGTCATTTCCAGGCTGGACTACTGCAATGCTCTTTTAGTCGGTTGGTCAGCACGACTGGTCTTCAATGAGCCGAAAGAGGCCCATGTCACACCTCTCTTCATATCCCTGCACTGGCTACCAGTTGCTGCTCGCATCAAATTCAAGACATTGATGCTTGCATATAGGACAGCCACCGGCTCTTCATCTACCCACCTCCATTCACTACCGATCTACACTCCCTCCAGAAGTCTGAGATCCTCTAGTGAAAGACGCCTCATTGTACCACCACAGAGAGGTATGAAATCACTTTACAGAACATTTTCGTTCACCGTTCCTGCCTGGTGGAACGATCTTCCCACACCTATCCGGAATGCTGACTCCTTAACAGTTTTCAAACGACTGCTAAAAACCCATCTCTTTCTAAACTATTTGACCCAATAAATAAAAATAAATAAATAAATAAATAAAAATTTCTCCTCTCTTTCTTGATCTTCTCTTTCTAGCATGTACTTATCTAACAATGCCTAATATATGGTATTTTTGAGCACTTCCCACTTCAATCCGCCTCCTTAGGATGAATCCCTTGATGTATTCCCAATTGTAAGTCGCTTTGGATAAAAGCGTCTGCTAAATGAATTAATGTAAATGTTAGGGATGCACCGATCCGGATCGGCCGATCTTGCTTGCGCGTTTTGTCAGTAAAGCCGGTTCTGTAATCAGCGGTAAATGCCGTCAGGTGCGTGATTTCACGTTGAGCCATATATACTACACACAGCCGTTGTTTACCGACGAGCTGCGCACATTCACACTGATAATGAACATGGATTTGCGCATCTTGTCTGTGAACAACGGCTGTGTGTAGCATATATGGCTCAACGTGAAATCACGCACCTGACGGCATTTACCGCTGATTACAGAACCGGCTTTATTGACAAAACGCGCAAGTGGATCGGCCGATCCGGATCGGTGCATCCCTAGTAAATGTAAATGTAAATAAATAAAGATGTCTCTTGGCATATTGAAACAAATTGATTGCGACCTTTGTCTAATCGCTTATAAGTATAGAAAAACAATAACTTTAACGAGTATTTAACTTTTTTGTCTTGCTTCCAGATTTGATTTTGGTTTTAATTCGGTTCTGATGGCTCATGTACTGGCCCCTACTGGACGCATCAAGAACAACAGGGACGTAAAACTGCCTGGGCCGTAGATCTGCCTTGCTCCAGGTCTGGTTCAACTGATCTTTGACCAGAACCGATTCAAACGAACGATTCGGATATTAAGTTGAAGTTGTATTGAAGTTGTGACACAAATATTAGTTTTCACAAAGTTTGCTGCTAAACTGCTTTTAGATCTTTGTTTCAGTTGTTTCTGTGATGTACTGAAATATAATTACAAGCACTTCATACCTTTTATCGACAATTACATGACATTTATGCAAAGAGTCAGTATCTGCAGTGTTGGCCCTTCTTTTTCATGACCTCTGCAATTCGACTTGGCATGCTCTCAATCAACTTCTTGGCCTAATCCTGACGGATAGCAACCCATTCTTTCATAATCACTTCTTGGAGTTTGTCAGAATTAGTGGGTTTTTGTTTGTCCACCCGCCTCTTGAGGATTGACCACAAGTTCTTAATGGGAATAGGATCTGGGGAGTTTCCAGGCCATGGACGAAAAATTTAAACGTTTTGGTCCCCGAGCCACTTAGTTATCACTTTTGCCTTATGGCACGGTGCTCCATTTTCCATTCGTTTCTTCACAGTTATTCATTAAACCTTGACTCCAGAACTGTGCAGTGACCAATTTAGCCTGATTTGAATCTTTTAAAATTGGTTTGTGTGATCCGGTTCAACTGATTTTTGACCAAAACCAATTCAAATTAACGATTCGGGCATGAAGTTGGTCAAGTAGTTTCTTCACGGTTTAATGAATCATTGACTCCAGAATCACGGCAACCGATTTAGCCCAATCTGAATCTTTTAAATCGGCTTGTGTAATCCGGTTCAACTGATTCTTTGAACAGAACCGATTCAAACGAACAATTTGGATATTAAGTTGAAGTTGTATTGAAGTTGGTCAAGTAGTTTCTTCATGTTCAATGAATTGTTGACTCGTTTAATTCGGCTTGTGTGATCTGGTTCAACTGATCTTTGACCAGAACCGATTCAAACGGACAATTCAGACATGAAGTTGAAGTTGTATTGAAGTTGGTCAAGTAGTTCCCTTACGATACTTCACTTGTACTGCGTCGAAAGACGCAATGGGGAAAAGCTCCTTTTTCTCCGAGACTGAAGCATTTTCAATTACGCAGTGTAACTGCACGGCCATTGGTTCGTGCAGTGAGTAAAAAACGAACCAATGGCTCGGCAACAGAGCTGCACGAGCGTATGGCGACGCTTCGTGCCAGATTCCGGCAAATGGGGCGGAGTAACTGCCTATATAAGCGCGCGTTTCGCCATAGGATCTCAGATTTCCTCTCCTTCAGCGACGGTTTTTCTTGCTGATCTACGAGACTCGATGCTGCTCGCCGTTGACACGCCTTCGCAGCGGATCAAGCTGAACGAGAGACCCTCTGCTTGGCTGATTAGCCGCTTCTCCGCCGTCTTCAGCGTCGCAGCAGCAGCGGTCCCAGCTGATTCCCTGCCGGCATCCGGTGAGTATAAAAGAGCTTATTTCTAAAGAGCTAAGTTCTAAAAGAGCAAATTTACTAGCGACGTTGTTGCATTGTGCAGGGTTCTGCACGATGTAGAAAGGGCAGTGAGTGCACGCTCACTGAGACGGAATGCTGTCGCTGACAGTATGAGTCTCGCTCTTTTCACTCGCTAACCCCGTTCTCCCGTTTCTTTTATCTCAGCAAGGCTCGGAGAAAGAGACCGTGGAGTCAGGGAGCTAAGCAACAGGGTCTAAACGATCTTACGCCGGCACTGAGCCTGCATGTTCGCTCTTCCCGTTGCGCTTTGATCTGACAGCTTAGCGTTTGTGTGTTGCTAGGGAGACGGACTGCTTTCACTACGAAAGCTGTCTGCCCCGGTTCGCTCGCAGAAGGCGCCACAGCCTCCCCAACTCATGTCTATCTCCTCCCAGTAATCTCGGAGGAAGCAGCAGCGAGTTGTGAGCTGAGCAATCAGGCATGAGCATTCTCATGCCTACACACATTCTGCGTGCTTTATTGATTTGGCAGCGTGTGTTAAGGTGCGTTCACACCGGACGCGACTTGCGCAGAAAAAACGCGCTATTCGCGCGTAGTTGAACGCTTGAACATTTGAGTTTACTCGCGTCATTCGCGCGTGACATTTTCTTCACAACAGATGCGAATTCGCGCCATGGGAGGGGCTTCTGCCCAGGGCCGTGCAGAGACCTTTAAAGGGGCAGGTGTTCAAAGTATAAAAAGGGTATCTGAAACAAGGCATTAAAGAGCCCCTAGGGTCCATCACCTCATTGTAGGCATGCAGTTACTTATGTAACAATTAACAATGTCATTAATAAGACAAATTATTCATTATTTGAAGTTTAAATTGCGTTTCAGGACTCAAACAACAGAATCAGTAATATTTTTTTCACTTTGTATTGTATTGTATTGTACAATTTGTATTGTATTGTAAGATTGTAGTTAACACGCTTTACTGCAGAGTATAGAAATAAAACAAACATATTAAATTTGATTCAACTAAATTGAGGAGTTTTTAGGACTTGCAGGTGCCCTCTGACAGAAGGGCACTTTGGGCATCTGAGCAAAAGGGGCGGGTGCTCAAGCACCCATAAGTTTTTGTAAAGAAACAATGTAACTAAGTCAAACCCTAGCTAAATGCACTGTCACAAGCTACACTGGCTCAAAGGTGAGGATCCAAACATAGTTTATTAAAAGGGCAATCCACAGTGAGACAGACCAAACAATTTAAACAAGTCCTAGGCATGACAGAACCGCATGAACAACCTTCGGTTCACTTACGTTTGTCGTGGCAACGAGATATTAATGCGTAGGAACTTTATATTAACTCGTGGGAAGGTCATATTATGTCGTTGGCATGAAATCATTTTGTCGAGGTAACCATATATATATATATATACACGTAGATGCCTCATTGGACTGCTCCAGGAGAGTTTATTAATATTTTATTTTGAATTAAGAAATTATTATATTAATTGTTATAGAAATTAATATGATATTAAATAATTATATTAATAATAGGCAATTTGCGAATGCTGTCTGTGCGTGATGTAGACAGCATTCACGATTAAATATTAGGCCTACATAACGTACTTCAAATAAAATAGCGTCCAAGAAACATTTTATGCATCCCACAGTCTTGTCCATTAACTGATCCTCTTTTTTCCGTAATATTTGTATATTATTTGTTTGTATTCGTTATTTTCCCCTTCATTTCTATCTCTTTACTTAACGCTCTGAATGTAAATGATACTGAAAGGTTCTATGACTGGAGTTTAACTGGAATGCAGTTTAAATGTTGAATTTAACATATATTGTATTTTATTTAGTCTAATTAATAGACAAATATATACTGTTTCATTGAAGAGTAAATTATTAACGTAGTTTCATTTGGAAATCATTTATCGTCACACAGTAAAAAAGGGCTGCATTCCTTCTATTAACTGATCGTCTTTTTTTCGTATATGTATTAATATTATTATCATTATCATTATTATTATTATAATTACTATTATTATTACCCTATTACAGTTTTTTCCAATTGCTAACACACTAAAATGACATGCACAACACAATTATTTAAACTGACACACAGACAGCAAAACTTCTTCTCAAGTCTTCAAAAGTCTAAACACATTTTCTGCTTTACACACATTGTGCAATTCAAAATGACACTTTTTAAATGCACTGAAAACAGTTCTCTGCATAAGACACAACAATCTGACATAAAGTCGCATGCTTGCCATTTCAAAACACTGCTATTCAAAATGACACTGCATGAGCTAATTGGCCAATTACATGTGCCACCTGGCCAAACACCTCAATGGTTAATTGTGAACACTTCAATCAGGATGTAAGCACTATAAAAAGACCACGGGTGAGAATTTTTTTTCTTTTCTTTTTTTTTTAACTGTAATATATTTTTTCTGAAATTTTATTTTTCAGTTTACTGTTTTTTGTAAGAATATTTTTGTTCAGTCCCATGTAAATATTGAAAGGACCGATTCACTGGCCCGAAAATGAAGTTCCAGCGATCTGGATGAAGGTTTACTACATGTTCGGTCTTTTACAGCGCTTCAAGATTTGCGTTTCAATTTTAGTCTTGCTCCGTTCTAATCTGACTCCAATTTTAAGTGATCATTAAATTTAGACTGTATTTCCAATCAAAAGGTTATCACAAATATCGATTATGAATTAACTACTTGATTATTCTAGACATTCCATATTTTCAATTATTTATTCGTTGGAGGACCTAATGTCTATAACAAAAGTCTCCTCACAATTTACTAGTCATATTGATTTCAGGACATATCAGAATAGCCAAATATAACATTTTATTTGTCAGGTAAAATCTATCATGCCAATTACACAATTAAACAATGAGAACCCAATTCAGTTTCAATTTAGATAAATACATAACCTCAATGACTACCAGAGAGACACACTGCAGCATGAGAGAGACCTGGAGGTTTAGCTCCAGAGACCCTCGCATACATACAGTGTGGGGGTTTTGGCTACAAAAATCCCCAAGTTGTGTTTCATCACTTGCCTTATATACCAGACCAGAACAAACAAATATTCCAATCAGTTGTAAAAATACAAAGACCTTTTGGTCTTTCAGGAGTTCTCGCAACCCCAGGTTCGCACCTGGTTGGAGGTTCCCATCTGCCCCTAAAGGGAAAACACACCCAATAGCAGCAAACCCAATTCTATGGAAGTTTTCAATCTTTCTTACAGTATATGTGACTGCTATGAAATTGAGACCATTTTACCAATCGCACAGAGACCATTAGAATGATTCCAAACATGAAGGGGAAAAAACAATACATTCACAAGATATAATATGAATATCATGTGCATCTTCCACATGTGACTTTACAGTTTTTCTCATTTGCTAAAACACTATAACCAGTCTTTTGAACTAAAATTGCAAAACCCTAACGCCATTTTTCAAAAAACACACCCATTTCCCTAAACTATAAACACTGTTCCCTGCTTTGACACATGAGTTATATTTGGTGAACTGTTACTGCAAAACTCTACACACAAATCCCTACATTTCTCAGTGCTTACACCATGTGGTCATTTAGAAAGCACTAGCATTCAATAATGTTAACTTAACACAGCACAGCTTGAGCTCAATTAGCACACAATTAACCAAGTGGAAACACTAGGAGTCAAAATTTATCACACACCAATCAAAACCTTTGATGGATAGATAAAAGGGCCAAAGTCAACTTATTCAGGTTTGAAACAATGGATCCAAAGAGACGTAAGGGAAGAGGTCAGGGACACCAGAGTGGAGGAAGAGGAGGAAGAAGTAGAGGTAGAGGTAGAGAACGTGGTGAAGAAGGAGGAGGACGTGGAGGAAGAGGAGGAGGAGGGAGAGGAGGAGGAGGTGGTGGTGGTGGTCAAGGACACCAGAGTGAAGGAGGAGGAGGAGGAGGAGGAGGAGGTCAAGGACACCAGAGTGAAGGAGGAGGAGGAGGAAGAAGAGGTAGAGGACGTGGTGAAGAAGGAAGAAGAGGTAGAGGACATGGTGAAGGAGGAGGGAGAGGAGGAGGAGGTGGTGGTCAAGGACACCAGAGTGAAGGAGGAGGAGGAGGAGGAGGAGGAAGAGGTAGAGGACGTGGTGAAGAAGGAAGAAGAGGTAGAGGATGTGGTGAAGAAGGAAGAAGAGGTAGAGGACATGGTGAAGGAGGAGGGAGAGGGAGAGGAGGAGGAGGTCGAGGAGGAGGAGGAGGACGTGTTTAGTTGACCATGTTCTTGTCCATGGTATGACTATGATTGATTGATTGATTGATTGATAAACTTTATTAATCCCAAAGGGAAATTAAATCGTCATGGCAGCTCAATACATCAATAAACACAACTTCTCTAGACAGACAAATTATACAGTCTAATAGCGCTAGGTAGAAATGATTTCCTATAACGTTCCTTCAAGCAACAAGGATGAATAAGCCTGTTGCTGAAGCTACTCTTAAGATTGTCCAGAGTCTTATGGAGAGGATGAGTTTCATTGCTGATTATCGCTAACAGCTTTGTCAGCACTCTATCCTTAGCCACTTCCTCCAAAGTACTAAGCTCAGAACCGACAACAGATTCAGCCTTTTTGATGAGTTTGTTTAATCTGTTGGCATCCTTTGTCTTAAGTCCCATACCCCAACACCCCACAGCAAAGAAGATAGTACTCGCCACAGCAGTCTGATAAAACATCTTAAGTATCCTGTTGCACACATTGAAAGACTTTAGCTTCCTCAAAAAATATAGCCGGCTTAGGCCCTTCTTATAAACGGCTTCAGTGTTTGTAGACCATGCCAACTTGTTGTCCAACTCAACTCCCAAGTACTTATATGATTTCACATGTTCCACATAGGTCCCCCCGATGCAAACTGGAGATGGTGGGGTCTTATTCCTGCTGAAATCTATGACCATTTCTTTTGTTTTCGCCACATTTAACTTCAAGCTATTTACCCCACACCACCTCACAAAGCCATCAACCAACTCCCTGTACTCATCCTCATCCTTGTTCTCCACACAGCTTACTATGGCTGTGTCATCAGAGTATTTTTGCAGATGACATAACTCAGAACTGTACTTAAAGTCTGCAGTGTAAATTGTAAACAAGAAAGGAGATAGCACAGTTCCCTGGGGGGCACCGATATTACTTATCAAACGTTCAGACACACATCCTTGTAGTCTCACAAACTGAGGCCTGCCCGTTAGATAATCATGGATCCAAGTGATTAATGAAGCGTCCACTTGCATCTCGTCCAGTTTTGCCTTCAACAATCTTGGCTGAATAGTATTGAACGCGCTGGAAAAATCAAAAAACAGGATGCGAACTATGGTGTTAGGTCTATCCAGTGAACAATATGCCTTCTGCAGTAGATAGATAATTGCATCTTCCACACCCACCTGGGGCTGATAAGCAAACTGCAGAGGGTCAAGTGATGGATACACTAGCGGTCTGAGGTATGCCAAAACCAATCTCTCCATAACCTTCATTAAGTGAGAGGTTAATGCGATGGGTCTGTAGTCATTCAGTGCCTTAGGATGTCTATTCTTAGGCACTGGAACCAGACACGATGTTTTCCATAGCAATGGTACTCTCTGAAGATTTAAACTCAAATTAAAGAGATGCTGAAGTACTCCACACAACTGGCTAGCACATGTCTTCAACACTCGTGGACTAATATCATCTGGTCCAGCCGACTTACTCTGATTTAACCTTCCCAATTCTTTTCTGACCATGTCGGCTGAGATATATAATCCAGTCTGACGTGGAGATGGCATAATTGGACTGAAAGGGACGCCAGAGTTTGTAGAGGACAACGAAGAATATGAGAGTGATCTGGAAAAGGTCAGTGAAGCACTAGGAGAGGGAGAAGGGGGGCCAGCAGGAGTAGAAGAGGTAGTAGATGCAGAAGTAGAGGTAGTAAAGGTAGCATTGGAAAAATGGCTACTAGAGTTTGAAGAACCCGTATCAAACCTGTTAAAAAACAGGTTAAACTCATTTGCTTGTTGTACATTACCCTCCACAACACCTCCAGCTTTTCTCTGAAGACCAGTAATCTTCCGTATCCCACTCCACATATCCCTAGGCTTGTTGTTATCTAGACTCTCCTCCAGTTTTCTTCTGTAATTATTCTTGCTCTCCTTAATTCTTCGTTTTAGTTCTCCTTGTACTTGCTTTAATTGAACTCTATCTTTTGACCTAAAAGCTCTCTTCTTTTCATTAAGTAGAGCCTTCAGATCACTGCTCACCCAAGGTTTATTATTAGGGTAACAGCGGACCTCCTTCTTAGGGATGGAACAGTCCACACAGAAATTGATATACTCAGAGACACAGTCAATTAGTGCATCAATATCATCACCATGTGGTTCATACAGGACATTCCAGTCGGTGGTTTCTAATGCACAACGCAGTGACTCCAACGCTTCATGAGACCATGTCCTCACAGTTCTCACTATAACTGGTTGCTGCTGAACAACAGGCCTGTATGATGGTGTGAGCAGTACTAAATTATGATCTGACCTTCCTAATGGAGGGAGGGCAGTAGACGTATAGGCATCTTTAATATTTGCATACAGCAAATCAAGAGTCTTATTTTCTCTTGTTTTACAGTTAACAAACTGGTAAAAAGTTGGGAGTGTGGAGGAAAGAGATACATGATTGAAATCACCTGTGATCAAAACAAAAGCACCAGGATATTTTCTTTGTATATTCGCTGTCACAGAGAGAATGACGTCAGACGCAGATTCCGCGTTTCCTGATGGAGGAATGTAAACAATAATGGCGACCACACTTGTAAATTCCCTCGGCAGATAGTATGGGCGCAATCCGACAGCCATAATCTCAACATTCCGATTACAAACACGCTCTTTGATGGTAATGTGTCCCGGATTGCACCATCGCGAATTCACAAGTAAGCCGAGCCCCCCTCCTTTCCTCCTACCACTCGCAATTAAATCTCTATCAGCTCGAACCGTATGGAAGCCAGGAATAGTTACATTTGAGTCCGGTATCTGTTCATGAAGCCACGTTTCTGTGAGGCACATGATACTGCACTCTCTATAATCCCTCCGTGTCCTGACAAGCGCCTCCAATTCGTCCATTTTATTCGCCAAGGATCTAACATTTCCCGTGATAACTGCAGGTATACAGGGTTTAAATCTTCTTCTTTTCATCCGCCGCTTCACTCCCGCTCTACAACCTCGCCATCTCCTCCTTACCTCCTCAGGTATGTTATGCTTTTCCCCGACCTCCAACGCTAGTTGCCTCAGCGCAATCAACTGATCACGCGTGTAAACAATGCCATCGGTCCTCCCGGCATCACTTCCATTGTTTAACAGCGTCCCGCATACAATAAAGAGCAGTAAAAAGTATCCAAACCACCGATGAAACATCTTGAGAAGAATTTAACGTAATAAACCTTGACTAAAAGACTGATGACTGACTGATGACTGATGCTGCCACAACAGGCTGCCGCTTAACACAGCGCCATGTCTTCTTGACCCCATAAGCACAGTTTTTCTTCCTGACCTGTCCATGGTATGACTATGAGGGAGGCTGGGCAACGAGTACAGCCAAATTTGAGTCGCTTCACTGTTGCCTCCATCATCAGAACCTTCAGGGAGGAAAACAGGTAGATGTTCTTGCAGTAAGACTGCTCTGTACAGTAACTTTTGAGTGCTGAACTCATGCTGTGACAACACATACACTGTTGTACTATGCTACTGTACTAAAGAAATGCATCAAATTGCCTTGCATACAGAGTTTCAGTATGTTTCCATTTTTTTCCTGTAAAAAGGATGTGGGACAGTTACAGTAATAAGTGCTTCTATTTTTGCAGGACACAGAGACGACCACCTGGTGGAGGCAGGCTAAGGCTTTTGTCAGAGGAGCAAGAGAGGGAGCTTGTGAACATGGTAATTGCCAATAATGTAATCCGCCTGCGAGAGATTCAAAGGAGAGTGATTGAGGATGATCATCATTTTCGAGGGATAAATGCCATCAGCCTCTCCACAATTGATCGCATCCTCCGAAAGAACCAATTCCGGATGAAACAGGTGTACCGTGTCCCTTTCGAACGAAACTCTGACAGAGTGAAAAACCAACGAGTGGAATATGTTCAGGAATGAGTTTTGATTTTGTATGAAGTATTGTGTTCCATCACAGCATAGCAGTTTATGCTGCCATTTGTGCCTTCTTGAACTGTGGTTCAGGGTAGTGATTTACTCTACTGTGTTTTGTGTTTTGCAGAGAATGTTTGAGATTGAAGGACAGCCTGTTCCCCATGAAATTATCTTTGTGGATGAGGCAGGTTTTAACCTGACCAAAAGGAGGAGAAGAGGGAGGAACAGAATTGGTCATCGGGCTATTGTAAATGTCCCTGGTCAGCGTGGAGGGAATGTCACTATGTGCGCAGCCATCAGCCAACGAGGGGTACTCCACCGCCATGCCATTCTAGGACCCTATAATACTATGCTCCTCCTTGCTTTCCTTGATGGTCTAAGAGAGCATATGTTCCAGCTGGACTACAGGGAACCAGCACAGCCAGAGCAGCCTCACTACGTTGTTGTTTGGGATAATGTCAGCTTCCATCATGCTGTTCTGGTTCGTGACTGGTTTACCAATAACCCAAGGTTTTCTAACATCTTTCTGCCTGCATACTCTCCCTTTCTAAACCCGATAGAGGAGTTTTTTTCGGCATGGCGGTGGAAAGTGTATGACAGAGAGCCTTATGTCCGTGTTCACCTCCTCCAGGCCATGGAAGAAGCCTGCCTAGACATAACAGTAGATGCATGCCAGGGGTGGATCAGGCATGCAAGAGGATTTTACCCCCGCTGCCTGGCTAGGGCCAATATAGCCTGTGACGTGGATGAGATTCTCTGGCCTGACCCAGACCAAAGACAGGATGCTGAGGTGGAATCATTTTTGTGTATGTGTTGTACTGTATAGTACATGAATAAAAATTTGCCAGTGTACATTGGTTGCGTCTTTTTTGTTCATCATGTGAAAATGTTTTTGAGGGGAAGAACCACAAGCAACATAACTTGCCAGTTTTGGAAATATTGTTTTTAATTTATTGCACCAGTGTGTAAGACTATGTTGTAGTGTGAGTGTTTTTGAGGCCTTGTGTGTGACGTCTGAAGGCAAATTTTGATTTTTCAGCAAGAGTGAATGGTTTTGAGTGTAGAGCTTCATTTTGACCTGAAAATAGGATGTTTGGGAAATTGGGTGAGACGTTATGGATTTGTGTTTACTGTTTTGAGAATACGAGGCATAGTTTCAAGAAATGTGTTTAAGCAATCGAGAAAAACTGTAAGCAAAAGCTTTTAGGGAGAAAGGTGTGGGTGTGAGAGTGAGAGGCGGGGAATTCAAAGTAGCATGGTGGGGTTGTTTGGTCTTCTTTGAAGATCCCTTAGCTTTATTGTTTTGTTGCATGCCATCTGTTCGTACTGTATTTTAATTCCATGAGCAGATAATTTCACTCCTTACAGCCATGAGGAGATAATTTCACTCCTTACAATATATCTGCTGTGCATATGTTGCACTGACTTGTTTACTGTAGTGAAAAAAAAAAAAATGTTGCAACAGGATGTGTGTGTATCTGCATATTTCTGTGCATGTGAGCAATCTGATACATATTTAAGTATTATGGCAAAGCATACTAAAGATGGGGGTGCTTTTCATTATGCCCAAGAGTGTGTAGTTGGTTAGGCAAAAATCTGGTAATATGAATGAAGTGTGTGCCATTTCATGCAAAAGTTTGATTTTGATAATGCTATGTGTAGTTTTGGTTGCAGTGCTTCGTTTTACAGGATATATGAGGTATTTTGCCGTTTGGGTGTGTGGTTTTGTGAATTGTGTTAAGTATTTTGATAAAACCAGACTAGTTTGAAAAATTGTGTGTTAACAATCGGAAAAAACTGCCGTCGTTGTTTTATTACTCTTTCATTTTGATACCTTGTTGTGTGTTAATTTTATGTTTGCGAGTTTATTATTCTACAATGTTCAGCACTTTGGTCAACTCTGTAACTTAACAACGTCAGCTTGGTTCTTTTACTCTTCTTTTATTTTGTTCCAAGTATGCAACATTACAGTATAAAAGTTCAGTATTGTTTACATCCTTTTGATTTACACGCCCCATTTTACTAAAGTGAAGTCCGACTGACTCATTTCCGGGAATCAATTCTTTTAAAATGTTAATTTTGACAAAACCGATTCCGCGGTTCTTTTACTTCGAACGCAATCACGTGATCTCAACATTCAATGTCGCCTGTTCTAAAACGAACGATTCATTCACAATTCGCAAATGAAGTTGAATTTGTAATAAAGTTGGTCAAGTACTGTCCTTACCGTTTAATGAATTGTTGACTCTAGAACCACGGCAACCGATTTGGTTCAACTGATTCTTTGACCAGAACCAATTCAAACTAACGATTCGGACATGAAGTTGAAGTTGATCAAGAAGTTTCTTCATGGTTCAATGAATTGTTGACTCCAGAACCACGCCGACCAATTTAGCCCAATTTGAATCCTTTAAATCGTTTTGTGTGATCCGGTTTAACTGATCCTTTGAACAGAACCAATTCAAAAGAACGATTCGGATTTTAAGTTGAAGTTGTATGGTTCAATGAATTGTTGACTCTTTTAATTTGGCTTGTGTGATCTGGTTCAACTGATCATTGACCAGAACCGATTTAAACAAACAATAAGGTATTGCACATAAAAGACATTTCCACAAGAGAAAATAATAGTTGAATTTATTAAAATGACCCTGTTCAAAAGTTTACAAGTTTTGATTTTTAATACTGTGTTGAAACCTGAATGATCCACAGCTGTGTGTGTGTGTGTGTGTGTGTGTGTGTGTGTGTGTGTGTGTGTGTGTGTGTGTGTGTGTGTGTGTGTGTGTGTGTGTTTAACTGCACGTTGTTCTTCAGAAAAATCCCAGGGGACAGAACATTCCCAGAAACTGCAGGAACAACACGGTACACTTATTAAATAATAGCAGACACTTAAGTTAACCGGTGCCAGATGCATAGCCGGAACGAAGAACAAACACTGCCAAACTACTGACACGACTGACTAGTTTCATGAAACAGATTATAAAGCTGACATCTAAAGCAACAGTGAGTAGTCTATATGGGCGGGTTGCATAGTACATTTTGCAGAAAGGTTCAAGTGAGCAAATTCCTGTTTTTAGTAAATGCATGCTATTTGCAACAGAGTTTTGTCAGGACATGTTCAAACACTGATCATGCGTTTTCTTATAATGGCATTTCAATGTTGTAACTTAACAACGTCAGCTTGGTTCTTTTACTTTGAACGCAATCACGTGATCTCGACATTTGATGTTGCCTGTTCTAAAACAATTAAAGCTAATAAAGTAATAAAGTATAACTTTATACCACGATATTAGAAGGTTTATTGCAATTATAATGCCCCAGTTTTATTCATTTAGTTATTTTGCTGCCATGATTCAGCTCATAAATAAAATCTTCAGTTTGAAAAGATGGATCTTAAAATCATACAGTCATTGTTGAAAAGGGTTCAAATAGACAAAAATGCTGAAAAACCAAATTTGTTGGACCTGGAGGATTTTTCTGAAGAACAGTGGGCAGTTTAAGTGTGATTGTTTAACTGTTGTTGACCAACAAAGGACTCTTGAACAACTATCACTAAACAAACAAACAAAAATCACAGCGGTGGATCATTCAGGTAAAAACAGTGTTAAGAATCAAGCACATGTAAAATTGTGAAATTTAACTATTATTTTCTCTTGTAGACTAGATATCTTTTATTTCATACAAATGAAAAGCTAATTAAAAATATTAATAAATACTATAATAAAAGATAATTAATACTCAAATTTAAAAAATTTTTTAAACCTAAAATAAATTAAAAAAATATTTTTTTACTAAATCTTTTTTGTATTATTATTATTATTATTATTATTATTATTATTATTTTATGTATAGAAATAACATCTAAACTATAAGCTGATTTGCAATTGCAGGGAAAATGTTGGATAATTTCGCCCCTGGTGTTTTTACATATTATAGTTATTACATAATAGCAGACACTTCAGTTAAACCGGTGTCAGATGCACGGTCGAAACAAAGAACAAACACATTCCCAAACTACTGCCATGACTGTCTAGTTTTTAGAAACACATATCTTAGAAAGCTGACTTCTAAAACAACGGTGAGTAGCATATATACGGGCGATTTGTATTTGTCAATTTTGCAGAAAGCTTAAAGTGTGCAAATTCCAGTTTTTAGTGAATGCATGCTATTTAAAAAATAGTTTTGTCTACTAATCACACATTTTTTTATATTTTTTATAATGGCATGTTATTTAAATGTTGTAATGTTTATAATGGCATTTAAATGTCTTAACAACCTCAGCTTGGTTTCTTTCTTTTTTTTGTGTTCCAAGTATGCAACAGTAGGCCACAGAGTAAAAATTTACTATTGTTGACATTCCTTTGATTTACACGCCCCATTTTACTGAAGTGAATCCAGGACTCTTCCAGGAATCGATTCTTTCAAACAATTAATTTTGAACCGGTTCAAAACCAATTCCGCTGTTCTTTTACTTCAATTGCAATCACGTGATATTCAACAAATGTTGCTTGTTTGAAAAAAATTTAAGCTAATAAATCTTTATACTACGACTACATCAATCTTGATACTACGATATTAGAAGATGTACTGCAATTTAATGTGCCCCAGTTAAATAGATTGGAAGTTGAAGTTGTAATGAAGTTGGTCAAGTAGTTTCTTTACGGTTCAATGATTTGTTGACTTTAGAACCACGGCGACCAATTTAGCCCAAATTGAAACTTTTAAATCGGCTTGTGTGATCCGATTCAACTGATTTTTGACAAGAACCGATTCAAACGAGCAATTCGTTCACGATTCGGACATAAAGTTGAAGTTGTATTGAGTTGGTAGTTTCTTCACTGTTCAATGAATCGTTGACTCCAGAACCCCAGCGACCGATTTAGCCCGATTTGAATCTTTTAAATCGGCTTGTGTGATCCAGTTCAACTGATTCTTTGACAAGAACCAATTCAAATGAACGATTCGTTGACGATTCAGACATGAGATGAAGTTGTATTGAAGTTGGTCAAGTAGTTTCTTCACGGTTCAATGAATCGTTGACTCCAGAACCGCGGCGACCAATTCAGCACAATTTGAATCCTTTAAATCAACTTGTGTGATCCGGTTCAACTGATTCTTTGATAAGAACCGTACTGGTTTGTTCACTATTCGGACAGTGGTTTTTACAATCACACAACATCCAATATGAAAAGATTTAAATAAAAAACAGACAAACTTATTATTTATCATATAGTGTTATTTATCTTTAGGCTACTTTAAATCTTTAAATCTTTTCTTGCACTTCTACAAAACCCCTCATTGGTTTGCAGTGATCTATAATCATAAGCCAAAACGTTAATGGTTCACTAGGTCATGTACTTTATGTACTGTCATGTACTTTAGCTTTGACCACATTCCCAGTCTTTCATATCTTTATTTTGCTGTTTTGAGGGGTTTGCATGAATCTGTATTCTTTTCATATGAAAACAAATTGATTTTCTTTTGCAGAAATGTTCCTGTACATTGTCGGTTTCATAGTCTTGCTCTTTGTCTATCAGTGGTTCAGAGAACTGGGACGGGTTCCCAATAAATCAGAGAAGTTTGTGTACATCACAGGCTGTGACACTGGTTTTGGGAATCTCCTGGCCAAACACTTGGACACAAAAGGTTTCCGTGTCATCGCTGGCTGCTACACGGAGAAAGGAGAAGATGAGCTGAAGAAGTGCTGCTCTGACAAACTCACAACGCTGCATTTGGATGTGACTGATAATAATAGCATTAAAAAAGCTGCAGACAGCATTAAAACTCTGGTGAGAGAGAAAGGTAAGTCACAGAAAGAAATGGTTCTTCACTGACATATTAGAACGATTTCTGAAGGATAATGTGCTCATGTGAGTAATGATGCTGAAAATTCAGCTTTGTATCACAGGAATAAATTACATTTTAAAGTATATTAAAACAGAAAATGGTTATTTTAAATTGTAATATTTTTTCACAATATTACTGATTTTTTTGAGCACATAAATGCAGGCTTGGTGAGCAGAAGAAACTTCATTAAAACATTAAGAAATTATGCTTTTATATGTAATTCCTAATTTTAAATGATGCATTTAAAAATGGAATATAATGTTAAATTATTAAAGTTCAAGGAAATATATTTTAATACATTTGGGTGTAAATGCATGTTATTATATACAAAGTACATGAGGTAATGCACAATATTTACACATGCACAATATATGAAGTATTTCCAGAAACCTTAAATGATTAATAACCAGTATTTGAAATGCCATACACTACTAGTCAAACGTTCCCCACCGGGAACTCAATCTGCGTCCGAAAACACTATGGAGAACATCTTCAGCGTGACACGCTCTGAAACGTGTGTTATCCGACTAATGGGAAAACTGAACATCACGCAGTGACTTCACCACGTAGACGTCAGACCAGGAAGCTATAAAAGCACATGTGCACAAGCGATCGGCAGCTTCTGTCTTTCAGCAGCGCTCTGTGTGTGTCCTATGTTTTTCTGCTTTTCTGTGCCAGTTTGCACAACTTTTATTTGAGAGAAACACATCTGTTACTCTGGCCATGCAAAACAAGCAGAATTTTAGAGTGTGTGTGCCTCCCTGCCCTCGCTTCATTACGGGTGGGGACACACATGACTTGTGTGTTGCTTATTTGGGAGAGAGGCATGTGGAGTCAGCCCTCGAGGGGGCTGGCTGTTCGCATTGCGAACGCATGTCTATCCGCAAGCTTCGCTCCCGGAAGGCTCTCTTTTCGGAGGGAGCCCTTGTGTCCATTCCCGTGGTTCCGGTCCCACATCTGCTGAGGCAGGGTGGTGGCTGTGATCATGGGGTTCACAGATGGATCTGGAGGCGGGTATGGAGACGGGCAAGTCCCGCTCTCCTGCCTCAGCCTCCAGATCTAGCCTTCAATTCGGGTCGGAAGCCCGATCTGCGGTTTCTTCCCCCCCAGGGAGAAGGCTCGACTCTTCATCTCTCTACCTCCGAAGTTGTCGATGAGGCCGTAGAAACACCACAGTCTGCCCTGTACCAAGATTTAGTGGAGGTGGTAACAAGAGCCGTGGCCAGATAAAAAAAATTTATGAGCCAGCAAAAAGTAAGCTGGACGAATGGTTCTTAAAGCCCAACCCACCACCTCCACACCGTGGTCTGCCGTTTTTTCCCGATCTCCACACCGAGTTGTCGAGATCGTGGAAACACCCATACTCGGCCTGTGTTCTCTCCTTCCACTACTTTATACAGTAATGTGGTAGGAATGGAGGAACACGGTTATAGGACGTTTTTGCGTTCACTTTTACGGTGGCTCTAAACTGTTGTGGTATCTTATTGGCGAGATTGCTACAGAGTGAGCCACGCCCCTATGTGAGGGGGGAGTTGCCAATAAAAGTTAGTTACGTACCTGCTAGGCTGGTGTTCGGTGTCTTCTATATACACAGTATCACAACATGGTTTCAGAAGCGGATAGAACTGTCTCCAACAACTCATATGCTGCCGAATAACTTCATAAGCACCGCGGGAGAAGAAAACGTCAACTTAAAGCCGTGGTTTATTCTGTTTCCAAGGAAAAAAAGAAAAGAAAACAAAGCAAAGCCAGCGTGCGGATCACCATGTGCTTTCCCACCGCATTGTAAGTAACAAGCGGGGGAGGGGTGCGGTTGCCCAGCGACCGGGGTGTTTGCAGTAGGCAGTGAGACGCTCATAGAAGCATATTATGAAGTCGCTGATTACTGAGGATTGACACTGATTAAAACGAAACGTTTGAAGAAAGTAACAGAAATAATAATACATAAATAAAAAAAAAAAAAAAAAAAATCCACAAAGCAAATGGATGAATCACCAGCACCCGTTTCATCATATCAAATCCGACCACCTGAACCATTTGATTTTACAAAGCCAAATGACTTTGAAAGATGGCTCAGACGATTTGAAAGGTTCAGAGTTGCAAGCAACCTGGCACAAGCATCAGATTTGCACCAAGTTAACACACTGATTTATTTTATGGGAGACAAAGCTGATGACATTCTGTGTGGATTGGCCATGACTACAGAAGAGCGTGGAAAGTATGAAACTGTGCAGAATAAATTCAAAGAGTACTTCACTGGCAAAATAAATGTGATCTATGAGAGAGCAAAGTTTAACTCTAGAAAGCAAGAGCCAGATGAACCAGTTAATGACTTTATCACTGCACTGTATTCATTGTCAGAACGCTGTGCTTTTGGAGCTCTGAGAGATGAACTTATCCGGGACAGAATTGTTGTTGGATTAAAAGACACCAAACTGTCAGAGCGTCTTCAACTCCATGCAAATTTAACACTGGAAAAAGCAGTGACTATGGCCAGACAGAGTGAAACGGTGAGAAAACAGCAGGCTGAACTTAGGCAGGAGCAAGACGAAGACCTTACAATAGAGGCCGTACACAAAGAGAAATACAGGCAGGATTCGTCCAAAAAGCCAAACAAATCAGAAAAGGGAAGAAATTGGCCATGTTTTCAGAAAAAACATAAGGATAAATCAAAGAGATCACACTGCATGAGATGTGGAAAAACACCATACCATGTAAAAGATCTCTGTCCAGCCAAGGATGCAGTGTGTCACCAATGCAATAGAACAGGCCACTATATGAGCCAATGCCATTCAAAGACCGTGCTTCATGAGGTTAAAGAGCACTATGATTCAGAAGAAGAGCAAGCCTTCCTCGGAGCCATAGATTCAAATACTCAGGCATGGTGCACAACTGTTCAGATTTTGGAGCAACCAGTAAAGATGAAAATGGACACGGGGGCAGATGTTACAGCGTTGCCAGAATCTGTCTTCACACTGTTAACCTCAAACAAAAATACTGGCCTGAAGGAAACACAGAAAAAACTGATGGGACCAGGGAGGCATGTTCTGGATGTGAAAGGGGTGTTCTCGGCCACCATTTCCAAAAATGATAAAAATATAAAGGAAGACATCTATGTGGTCAAAAATCTCTTCACCCCACTCTTGGGCAGACACGCCATTGAAAAGCTTAACCTAATAACGAGACTGGATAACATCACAGAATGTCCATGGCAGGTGAAATATCCAGAACTCTTCACAGGCTTAGGAGAGCTAAAAGAGGAATACAGTATCAAGTTACAACCCGGTGCAACGCCATATTCAGTAAATGTAACACGACGGATCCCGGTACCTTTGATGGATAAAGTCAAGGAAGAGTTATGTAGGATGGAGAAACTTGACATCATCCAGAAGGTTGAGGGCCCCAGTGACTGGTGTTCGGGAATGGTTCCAGTACTCAAGTCTGACAACACGGTGAGAATTTGTGTTGATCTAACAAAACTTAACAATAGTGTTAGGCGAGAGAAGTTTATTTTGCCTTCAGTGGACCACACACTAGGCCAGTTAGGCAGGGCAAAAATCTTCACAAAGTTAGATGCCAATTCTGGATTTTGGCAGGTCCGTTTGGCCAAAGAGTCCCAACGATTGACCACCTTCATCACGCCCTTTGGGCGTTATTCTTTTAAAAGACTTCCATTTGGGATCTCCAGTGCACCAGAATTGTTTCAGATGAGAATGTGCCAGATTTTGGAGGGACTGGAGGGAGTCGTATGTCACATGGATGACATTCTCATATTTGGAAGATCTCCCGAGGAACATGACATCAGGCTGGACGCAGCATTAAGAAAGCTCCAAAATGCGGGTTTGACACTGAACAAAAAGAAATGCGAATTTGCAAAGACAGAAGTCAAGTTTCTAGGACTCAGGTTGTCTTCAGCTGGGTTACAGCCGGACCTGGACAAACTAGCTGCAATTCAAAATATGCGTGAACCTACTAATGTGTCCGAGTTACGCAGCTTTCTGGGAATGATGAACCAACTGGGGAAGTTCATTCCAGAGCTAGCTGAGAAAACAAAGCCCCTGCGTGACCTCCTCTCAGTGAAAAGTCTGTGGTCCTGGGACGTTCCACAGCAGGAGTCATTCGCTATGCTGAAAAATGAGCTCATCTCAACACCAACTTTAGCGCTTTTTGATCCAAGCAAGGATACTAAAGTCGCAGCAGATGCATCGTCTTTTGGTCTAGGAGGAGTAATCTTTCAAAAGTTCAATGATGTGTGGAAACCCATAGCATACGCATCTAGAGCATTGACTCCAACGGAGCAGAGGTATGCCCAGATAGAGAAGGAGACCCTGGCTCTTGTCTGGGCATGCGAACGTTTCAGTTGTTACCTCATTGGAAAGCATTTCCTTCTCGAAACAGACCATAAACCACTTCTGAGTTTACTGAGCACAAAACATCTGGACGACTTACCACCACGGCTGCAAAGGTTCAGAATGAGACTCATGAGATATTCCTATGAGATCAGCCATGTTCCGGGGAAACAGTTTGTTACTCCTGACACATTGTCCAGGATACCCTGTGAGAACAATGCAACAGATGCTGAATCTGCTCTCATGGAAGACACAAATATCTACCTTGCCCAAATAAGAGAAAGCTTCCCAGCTTCAAAGAGTCGATTGGATGAAATTCGACAGGAGATAAAGAAAGACTCAATCTGCAGCCAAATTATGAGGTTCCACGAGCACGGATGGCCGAAAGCGGTACAGACTGATGACAAACTCAGACCCTACTGGCTGGAAAGAGACTCTATTTCCATCCTGGACGGACTGCTTCTACATGGAACAAGGTTGATCATCCCTTCCTCACTACAAAGATCAATTCTGAAAAACATTCATCAGGCACACCAAGGACTTGAAAAATGCCGCCGAAGAGCAAGGCAGTCTGTCTGGTGGCCTGGTCTGAGTACACAATTGCGAATAGCGGTGCAGCAATGTGATGAATGTCGAAAAGCCTCCACCATGGCTGTTGAACCACTACAACCTACAGACTTCCCATCCTACCCATGGCAAAGAGCTGCTACAGACTTGTTTGAACTAAAAGGACATAAATATCTTCTAACGGTTGACTACTACTCAAGAGACATAGATGTGGCAAAACTATCATCAACCTCCTCAGCAGCCATAATTGAACATCTAAAAGCTGTGTTTTCAAGAAATGGCGTGCCAGAGATTCTAATGTCAGATAACGGGCCACAGTACAGCAGTGCTGACTTCCGGGAGTTTTCGAAGGAGTATGATTTTAAGCACATGACAAGCAGCCCGCGGCACCCTCAAGGGAACGGCGAAGCTGAAAGAGCGGTACAAACGGTCAAAAAGCTCCTGGGGAAAACATCAGATCCGTTCAAAGCCTTGCTTGCATATCGCTCCACGCCACTTGCAAATGGCTACAGTCCAGCGGAATTGTCGATGGGCAGAAAGCTGAGAACAGGCCTACCGATGCTGCCATCACTTCTCATACCAAAACTTCCAGATGCCGACAAACTGAAAAAGTTTGAGTTCACCCTGCGTGCCCGCACAAAACAATCATATAACAAAAGACACAGAGCTAGATCTTTGTCACCACTAAAAACGGGAGAATCTGTTTGGATCAGGGACCAAGCCATCACAGGGAAAGTGATCCGACAACAGGCCCCAAGGTCATTCGTCGTGAAAACCGTACATGGACATATTCGACGCAATAGACGGGCACTAGTTCGGATACACAAACCTGGGAAAGGAAACTATCAAGACATGGACTGGCCAGACTTATACGAAGAAGATCACATACCTGACAGTCTGACAGCCACAGTTCCACAGCCAGCTTCGAGCCCACAGATTCCTCTACCTACCAGACCACAAACATACACAAGATCGGGACGTTTGTCTGTACCTCCAAGACGAATGAATCTTTAGCTTATGGCCAGTGATCACAGAGGCAGAATAATCCTCTCACTGTGCCAGGAGTGTTCAGGTAGTCCACCCTGACCTCCTAAGAGAAAAAAAAAGTTGTCTTGAAGGAGAATTGTTAAAAAAAAAAAAAAAAAAAAAAAGTGAGACAACTGTGTTGTAACAGAAAAGGGGAGAAAGGTGTTTATGTTCACATAAATATGTTATTCTGTTAGTAAAGTAATAATAAAGATACGTTAGGAAAGCATGTCATATTGTAAACACTACAGAAATTAATGCCAATTACATGTTTTATGTTAGACTATTTGATACTGGGGGGATAGGGGTTCAAGTTCATTGTTTGGAAAAGGGGAGATGTTGTGGTATCTTATTGGCGAGATTGCTACAGAGTGAGCCACGCCCCTATGTGAGGGGGGAGTTGCCAATAAAAGTTAGTTACGTACCTGCTAGGCTGGTGTTCGGTGTCTTCTATATACACAGTATCACAACATAAACTGTCAAAAAAACCTCTCAAAATGCTTGCTACAGATGCGAAAAACGCAAAAAATCAAGCCCGATCGGAAAATTTTCGTCCGGCATACAAAATTTCGGATGGGGTTTGATTTTTTGGCAGTGTGCAAGTGTTAGTGTTGGGAAGTAACTAGTTACATGTAACGGAATTACGTAATTTAATTACAAAATAAATGTAACTGTAATTAGTTACAGTTACTAAAAAATTTTTTAATTAAATTACAGTTACTTCTGAAAAATGCCAGCGATTACAAAGGGAATTACATCTGAATTTTTTCACACACTCACCCCCACTTACAGATTTAATTGACTTCTTAAATAAATTGCATTGGCTGCTCTAAAATGAGACACCAATGTTTCAGGAGTTTAGGACACAGAATAGGACACATGCTTATTCGATAACTCTAAACTTTCCAATTTGGGTTTATAAATAAACTTTATTTTTTAAGATTTTTCCAAGGCATTGTTAGATGCTCGTGTTCCCTGTCATAACTATGCAAACATTTAATTTCAAACCCAGTATCACACCTATTAAACAATTTCTTATGATGCTATTTATGTTATGATCTTGTTATGACATATAGTGCAATTGCAAGTGCTCTCTCCTCCCAGCTCTTTCGTGTCATCTCTCTACTGTACTATCACAATGTTTGGTTAGCTAACAAATTATTAAAGCTTAATTCAATATTATGTGGACAACTTCTTAATTCTGTCAATTTGTTTTATACAAACGCAGCTGCTGGCATTTTTTTTTTTTGTACACTGTAATGAATTATAAGATAACTAACAAACTAGTACTACTTCCTTAATTATTTATGTGGTGAAATGTTGTGTAATAAAACTGGTAAGACTGCACTGTATACCTAAAATATCTAATGAACTTGCCGTTTGCTAGCAACTGATTTCTTCATGGAAGCTTTGCGTTCAAATATTTCACTCAGATCAGTATTTCGTTTCTAATAATTTTGACCTAAACATCTAAATAATCTATGAAGCAGTTGTGTAATAAGTGGGATAATGTTGTTGATAATGCAGCCAGTTGTTACCGTAAAGTAAAGATGTATATTATCCCTTACTTAATTCAAGTGATGAAGGATTTTGAAAGTCTGACAATAATCAATGTTGAGTGCTACTGTAAGATTAACTCTGCCTGGTTTAAATGTTTCAAAATGAATAACAGTTGAAAATATTCGAAATTTAGAAAAGTAATAAAAAGTAATTAAAAGTAATAAGTTACATTACTTTTATAAAGTAATCGATTACCTTCAATCAAGTAACTTGTAATCTGTAACCTCTTACATTTCCAAAGTAACCTTCCCAACACTGGCAAGTGTGATTAACATAACGTGAGGTTATTTATTTTTTTACGTGCAAAAAATTCGGACGAAAAATTCGGACACAATGTGTGCAATGACCTTAAGTGTTAGCTGGCTGCTAGTTTACAACAATACTCCCACTTCTAGACTAGATGGTGTATCTTCTTTATACCTCAGTGTTCGCTCGCAGTGTGGCGCAGCTGGCGAACTTTCCGTCAAAACAATAGCAAGAATTTAGACACAGTAAAGCATGAGATGCTTTTTCTTGTTTAGAAAAAAATTATAATATGAAAGCTTTTTGTTTGCCAAATGATTTAAATGCCTAATTTTTACTGTACGTTGCTTTTTTGCTCCTTGGGAAACTAATGATAATGATAATGATATTTCAAGCCCAGTCAAATCAAATATGTCATGAATGTCATGTGGTATTCAATTACATATATTTGAAATAAAATTATGTATGGGCTAATGTGGACTGTTATATTTGGGTTTAGATAGGTTACATGCTTTTAAAATAGGCCTATATATTATGAATAAAATATACATTACTGTTAAAAAAGGCAAATAAGATTTTTTGATAGATTAATAAAAAAAGTGTATATTTTAAATATGTACATTTTATGAATATATTTTAAAATGCGTTTTCCTCTTATGCTAAGCTTCATTACTCTAGTTTTCAGTGTTTCACATGATCTTTCATAAGTCATGCTGAATGCCATAAAATCAAGAATATGTAATTTGTTCTCTTTAACATTTATTTAATTGACTGAGGTACAAAGAAACAAATTCCAATGTTTACACTGGCCAACTTATTTTTGTTAATATAAAAAAAATTTGAGCCACGATCTAGCTTTGCTTGCAAAGACTGCGAAGCTCCTTTTATACCCAAAGATGATCCCCTCACCTATTACCAATTCACCTGCCTCCTGTGAACGGTTTCAAAACAGTTTAGCTTATTCTATAAACTTTTCACTTTTATTTTTCTTCTGTCCCAATTGTTTTGGAGTGTGTTGCACTTTTGTGACTTAAAAAAAGTGTTTATATTTTATAAAATACATGTAAGTTGGTCAATGAAAACTTTGGAAATGTTGTCAATTAAATAAAAGTTAAATAGAATTAACAAATCATAGATTTTATCATTTTACAAAACGTCCCAACTTTAAGTGTTGTACTTAGTTTTCTTTAAGGTATCTGTAAGCAAACTTTGAAATATTCCAAAAATTGTGAAATATAGTAGGCCTAAAGTAGAGTTTACATTACATTACATTTGCATGTGTAAATGTGGTATTACCCACAAAATTAACCATGTCTACTATCTCAAAAAAGGGAATTCAATATATTCTCAAAAAGCAGGGTTTTTTTTCAAGGGATTTTTTTTTTTTGAAAGCTGAAAATATCCAAACATATCACAGCAGTAAAAAGGGTGTTCAAGAGTTCCAGAAATGGAAGAAACAAACTAAAATCACCTATGTAAAAATGTCCTTTTGGATATGTTCTAAACAGGAATTTTTATTTAGTCTTTTTAAATGTGGGGCAAAGTATATCAGCATCTATAAATATAATAACAGTCCTTATTAAAAACACAAAATACTAATAATAATCAACTTTAATATTGTCACAAGGAGGGTCAGACTGAGACGTGCGGATCCATTTGCAGCATTTATTTAGAATCGTCAACAGGCCAGAATAATCATCAGAAAACAGGAACAACGTAGGTAATCCGGGAAACAGTTCGATAGACAGGGAATGGTCGCAATGGCAGGAAGCAGGAATCGTCAACACAGTCCAGAGTCATACACAGATAATCCAACACAGAGAAAAACGCTTAGAATTACGACCATATGGAACGATAAGACCTCGCCAGGAAGTGTGTGTGTCTGTGGCTTAAATGCATGTGGGTAAATGTGAAACAGGTGTGTGCAGCAATCAGTTCAGTGGGAAACAAGGAGCAGCTGTGTGCAGTGATTGGTGCAGTGGCTTGTGGGGATTGCAGTCCAGAATGTGTGTGCAAGAGTTCATGATGAGAAGACAGACCAGATACATGATAGAGCCCCTCCCCAAGGAGCGGCTTCCAGACGTTCTAACCACATAATACAACCTGGAGGGTGGTGGAGCGGAGGCGGAACAGGGGGAGGGATGGAGGGCCAGGTCCATGTAGGGGTACTGGAACCACGAACTGAGGCGGAGCCGACGGAGGGAGAAGCCATGGCGGAGGAAGGGTTGGCTCCTGCATGGGGCCGACCGACGGAGGTGGAGCCGGTGGAGCCCGAGGCGGAACCGGAGAGTCGATGGTCCTGGGCGACACAGAGGATCCGGAGGGCCAAGGCGGAACCCAAGGCTCTGGCGACCCCGGCGGAGATGGAGGTCCGGAGGTACGCAGCGGAGCCGGAGTGACAGAGGATCGAGGCTGTGCCCACGGGAGGGAGGAGGTCCACAGAGCCGGCAGGACGGAGTGACGAGGCGCAGCCGGAGGAGTAGAGTCCAGAGGCGAAGGTGGGGCGACGACTGACCGGGGCGGAGCCGGAGAGACGATGGAGCCCGGAGGAGCTGGTGGGCCGACGGCCGACAACGGAGACGAGGGAGCACAGAGCCGGGGTGGAGCCGCAGGGTCGGAGGGCCGAGGTGGAGTCCAGGACTCTGAGACTGGAGGTGATGGTGAGGGATCCCTCAGTCTGGACACCGATGGAGACTGGCAGTCCCACGGCAAATCCTCTGCACCGAAGGTGGGATGTGGGTGAGCAGAGGGACTGTCAGGAGACAGAGGTGGCGGGACTGGAGCAGCAGGGAGGGTGGGTGGGAACAGTCCATGCATGAGCTCCGTGACCAGAACCGGGCAGACAGGAATCTCAGGACGACTGGATGGAACCAGCGGAGTCTCTGGAAGGCTGGGCGGAACCAGCGGAGGCTCTGGAAGGCTGGGCTGAACCAGCGGAGGCTCTGGAAGGCAGGGCTGAACCAGCGGAGTCTCTGGAAAACTGGGCGGAACCAGCGGAGTCTCTGGAAGGCTGGGCGGAACCAGCGGAGTCTCTGGAAGGCTGGGCGGAACCAGCGGAGCCTCTGGAAGGCTGGGCGGAACCAGCGGAGTCTCTGGAAGGCTGGGCTGAACCAGCGGAGTCTCTGGAAGGCTGGGCTGAACCAGCGGAGTCTCTGGAAGGCTGGGCGGAACCAGCGGAGTCTCTGGAAGGCTGGGCGGAACCAGCGGAGTCTCTGGAAGGCTGGGCTGAACCAGCGGAGTCTCTGGAAGGCTGTCTTGAGGAGCGGGCTCTGGACGACGCTCTTGTGAAGCGGGCTCTGGACGACGCTCTTGTGAAGCGGGCTCTGGACAACGCTCTTGAGGAGCGGGCTCTGGAGAACTGGACGACCCCAGCGGAGATTCAGGAGGGCTGGGCGTCTCCAGCGGAGACTCTGGAAGAGCAGGCTCTGAGCGAGCGGTCACTGGAGGGCGCTCTGGCGGCGCAGTCACTGGAGGGCGCTCTGGCGGTGGAGACTCTGATTTGACGGTAGCCATCTTGTGCCATGGCTGTGGAAGGGGGCCCATCTTGAGAGCAGACTCTGGAAGGGCAGCCATTTTGCGAACAGAGTCTAGAAGGGAGGTCATCTTGTCAAGAGACTCTAGAAGGGAGGCCATCTTGCTTACAGACTCATGCGGGTCCATATTGTGATGCTGGAGAATAAAGCTGCTGGATCCTTGTAGTGGCGAGGTCTTCTGTCACAAGGAGGGTCAGACTGAGACGTGCGGATCCATTTGCAGCATTTATTTAGAATCGTCAACAGGCCAGAATAATCATCAGAAAACAGGAACAACGTAGGTAACCCGGGAAACAGTTCGATAGACAGGGAATGGTCGCAATGGCAGGAAGCAGAAATCGTCAACGGGGTACACAGTCCAGAGTCATACACAGATAATCCAACACAGAGAAAAACGCTTAGAATTACGACCATATGGAACGATAAGACCTCACCAGGAAGTGTGTGTGTCTGTGACTTAAATGCATGTGGGTAAATGTGAAACAGGTGTGTGCAGCAATCAGTTCAGTGGGAAACAAGGAGCAGCTGTGTGCAGTGATTGGTGCAGTGGCTTATGGGGATTGCAGTCCAGAATGTGTGTGCAAGAGTTCATGATGAGAAGACAGACCAGATACATGACAAATATTCAGGGAGGACATTTAGACTATGATTTATTTGATGGGGGGTGGTGAGGGACCTAAATAATGGATAGAGGGGTGCTGGCCCAAAAAAGGTTGAGAACCACTGCCTTAGTAGATTACCTAGCAGCATGGAAACTTCTGCCAGGAGTCTCAAAGTGGGTCCTGCGTATTGTAGAAAAAGGTTACAGCATACAGTTCGGTGCACCTCCACCCCGATTTTGCAGGGTTCTTCCCACTGTAGTGGGACACAAGCAGGCTCCGGTATTAGAGCAAGAAGTAAAAACACTCTTGAGAAAGGAGGGAATCTGGGTTCTACAGCCGGTATTTCTTAGTGCCCAAGAAGGATGGAGGGCTGCAAGCACATTCATGCGCCTAGCATTCAGAATGTTGACTATAAAGCAGGTCGTTCAACAGATCAAGTCCAAGGACTGGTTTGTTACCATAGATCTGAAAGACGCGTATTTCCATATCTCCATCCTTCCTCAGCACAGGAATTTCCTAAGGTTCGCTTTTGGAGGCAAAGCATACCAATATCAGGTTCTTGCTTTTGGTCTGGCTCTCTCACCCCGCGCTTTCACCAAATGCATGGATGCTGCTCTTGTGAAGCTGAGGCTCCAGGGCATTCGCATCCTCAACTATATCGATGATTGGCTGATTTTAGCTCAATCCAAGCGCATAGCTGCACAACATCAAGATGCTGTGCTAGCTCACATGAAGGAGTTGGGGTTACGGCTGAATGCCAAGAAAAGTGTGCTATTTCCAGTTCAGAGAACCACTTATCTAGACGTGGTGTGGGATTCGACTACGATGCAGGCACGAATGCCCCCTGCTCGTATCAAGTCGATACTTTCCGCAGTCAAGAGAGTCAGAGACATTTGACATTTGAACACATGTCTGACATTTGTAACGCTGCGGGATGGTTCCACGCCTCTTACATTTGTTAAGTTTTATGGCCTCGACATTCGGGCCACTCCAGGCTCTGCCGTCCTCTCACTCTAGTGGTTCTTGGACACCCTAAGCAGGAGCTCTCAAGTCTGGTGGCGTGGGCATATCGTTCCCCATAGTGTTTTCGGACGCAGCTTGAGTTCCCGGTGGGGAACTCTCCTAGGTAACGTATGTAACCCTAGTTCCCCTATGGAACGAGAGCTGCGTCTCGAGCCATACTTCCTGCGTCGCGCTGCTTCAGCCAATCAGAAGCTGCCGATCGCTTGTGTACATGTGCTTTTATAGCTTTCTGGTCTGACGTCTACGTGGTGACATGGTTTTCTATTTGAAATATATTTTAAAACATAATTTATTCCTGTGATTTCAAAGCTGAATTTTTAGCATCATTTCTCCAGGCTTGTGTCACATGATCCTTCAGTAATCATTCCAATATTCTGATTTGCTGCTCAAAAACATTTATTGTTAGTAGTAGTAGTAGTATGTTGAAAAAAGCTGAGTACATTTTTTACAGGTTTCCTTGATGAATAGAAAACAGCATTTATCTGGAATAGAAATCTTTTCTAACATTATAAATGTCTTTATCATCACTTTTGATCAATTAAAAGCATACTTGTTAAATAAAAATATTAATTTCTATAATTGTTTAAACTGTTTTATATATTGATAATAGTTATGATAAAAAAAATGTTTCTTGAACTGCAAATCAGCATATTAAAATGATTTCTGAGTGGTCATACACCTGGAGTAATGATGCTAAAAATTCAGCTTAGATCACAGGAAGAAATTACATTTAAAATGTATTAAAATAGAAAACACTTATTTTTAAATAGTAAAAATATTTCACAATATTACTGCATTTGCTGTATTTTAGATCAAATAAATGCAGGGTTGGTGAGCAGAAGAGACTTCTTTAAAAAGACATAAAAAGAACTTACTGTCCAAAAACTTTTGGCTGGTAATTCAATTTATTTGCATTTAATTAATAACAATTTATTTTTATGGACCATGGTCAAATAAAACTTCATTTCCTGCTCAAATTATTCTTTAATGAAGTTGGTCAAGTCATTTCTTCACAAGGTTCTCACATGACACTTCCTGTGTTTTTGGCAATGTCCTGTGATGATTTTTTTTTTTTTTTAATTTAGTTGTGTGTTCGTGTTTGCAGGTTTGTGGGCCGTGGTCAACAATGCTGGGGTCTCTTTCCCATCTGCTCCCAATGACTGGCTGGAAATCGACGACTTCAAACATATGATCAATGTCAATCTGATCGGGGTTATTGCCATCACTCTGAGCGTTTTACCGCTCATTAAGAAAGCCAAAGGCAGAGTGGTCAATGTGGCCAGTGTATACGGAAGGATCAGTACTATAGGAGGAGCGTACTGCATCACTAAGTATGGAGTAGAGGCTTTTAATGACAGTCTAAGGTCAGTGTGTCTAGTAACTACTTCTGATTGAATATGGAGACTCTCCTGACAAAAACTCAGATTCAAAGACAGAAATTTAGATTCAAACCATTTCCCAGATACAAACCAGTATAGTATTTGGGTGCATCTAACATTGATTATTCAGCGTACATTTTATGAATGCAAAGTCCAAACACTGCAACCATGTGCAATTTATTAGCATGATAACACTGCAACCATTCAGTTGAGTAAAAATTGAAAAATGTTAAAATTGGCAAGCATTTTCTCTGCTGCAAATACTAACATTTACTAAAAACATCTGATAAGTCCGCACAAATGACTGTCAAAATTTTGCAGCAGATAACTTAAACTGTGAGTCAGTCATCATAATCAAAGTTTCAACATATGTGCGGGATGTCAGCAAAAGGCTTTGTACCAATACATGTGAGAACTGCACAAAAGGTGCTGCTATAATGAGTATTTTAACACTTTTGTTTATATCAGGAATTATGCAGATTAGGATCTTAGTTCTTCTTTCCTCTAAATACTTATGTATCAAAAAATAATACTTAAAATATACTTAGTTTATGTCCAGTTTACCTGTATATTAAACACAGGACACTAAGACGTTCTTAAAACATACTTGTGATTTTCCTTGTTTTCCAAAACATAACCCTAACTAACTAAATCTACATAAAAATCTACTTCAAAATTATATAAATAAAAAATTAAGTAAAAAAATTAATAAAATGTATCTAAATAAAAATTAGAATAAATGAACAATCTAAATAAGTAAAATTTAATAATCTAAAGAAAATAAATATTATACACACCTACAATTCAAATAGTTCCCCTTCAGTCGTTCCACTACGACGTTACATGGGGATCTCGCTTGAGAGACCAGTCATCTCTGAGCCTTATCCAAAAGGCCAATGAAAATTGGCCACGCCCCCGTACATACGGGTATATAAGATGGCGGCGCGCACCACTCAGTCAGACTTTTTGCTTCAGAGCCAATGGTTCGAGCCTCAGTCCTCTTGACTGCTACTACAAAGAAGAAGAGTTCTTCAGAGTTCATGCTCCCTCCTGCTGGTGCGCTGCCAAAACTAAAAGAGTGTTTCACAGAAAGAGCATTGTTTGGCAGCCGCCAGCGTGATCCTGCGGGCGGCTGTTTTCACGGCCATATAAAGCCTTTGCATTTCCAGCGAGCAGCCCCGGCGAGTGCACGGTTGCCCCCGCGGCGCCCAGTGTTGGGGAGGTTACTTTGGAAATGTAATAGATTACAGATTACAAATTACCCTATTTAAAATGTAATAAGTAGTGTACCTTTTCAATTACTTTATAAAAGTAAAGTAACTGATTACATCTGATTACTTTTTGATTACTTTTAAGTTTCTAATGGATATTTTCAACTAAATAATTTCAAATTTTATACCAAGCAGGTGTGACCTTACAGTAGCACTCTGTTTACTGTTAGAATTTCAAAATCTTTCATCACTTGAATTAAGATTATATTAATTTAATTTTAAAGTACAGCCACCACAAAACCAGACCTTATAACAAAAAAAAAATTGTTTACTGTTGTTACAAAATCAAATTTTTGCATAGCTTTGACAGGACACACTGGCAAGTAACAATGCCTTGAAAAAAACTTAAATCTTAAAAAAGATTTCTTGAATGTTTCCTCTAAAAAAGCAGATAATTATTTTTAGTTATATTTACGAGAAAACACAATTCTAGATTATAATAATGCAGTAAAAACACGTTTTTTTCTTCTTACTTATATAATAAAAAATAGTAAAAATCTGCATACTATTAATTTTTTACCACTATTTGTGAAGGGAAATCATTATACCATACAGGGCTAATAATTATTACTCACTAACAGAAGCAAGAATAGATTCTAGAATAGATACTGCCAAATCCAAACAGACTCCATCATTGTAGCTGTGTCATAAAATCCATGGTATTGTTTATTTATTTATTTTTTAATTGTTTTAAATAAAGTTACATTTCATCTAAAACACTGCTTAGATTCAATGACCAACTGGGACAAAATGTGACAAGCGAGAGATTTGTCCACTAGGTGGCATGTTAGGTCAACATCGATCATTATAGAGAAAAGTTTCAAGCCGCAAATTCAAACCGGAAAACCAATCAAAAGCATCAGAATAGCACCGCTTTATTAAATGGCCTTAGCAGAAGGCATCGTGCATATCAAAAACAGGCAAAGCAATAGATTAATATTATTCAACATATCCCAGATTTTTTAAGAAAATTTTTAAATGTAACCCCATTTGTAATCTTTAACATTTTCAGAAGTAACTGTAATTTAATTACACATTTTTCTCAGTAACTGTAACGAATTACTGTTACATTTATTTTGTAATTAAATTACGTAACGCCGTTACATGTAACTAGTTACTCCCCAACACTGGCGGCGCCTCGCTGGGCAACCAGGATCACAAAGGAGCAATTTCTAGCGGCCGTTTCAGACGTTCTTTTCAGAATGTCTTTTCGACCGTGCGTTTCTGGGTGTGGTAGTTTCCTCTCCTCAGCAGACGGACATGAACGCTGCCTCACGTGTTTAGGCTTTGAGCACGCTGAGGCGGCGTCCATTAATGGTTCATGCCCACACTGTGAAAGCATGACCATGGCCACGCTGAAGTCCCGCCGCTCGTTCGCGAGCCGGCTCCCCCCGCTCCCCTCCCGCGGTCAGCCGTTGAGCCACCAATGCGCTTCGGCCACCGTGGTGAGGCCCGGGGGGGACATTCAAATTATGATAGAGAACGTTCTGCCGACTCAAAAAGCCCAACGGACTTCTCTGTCTTAGCGTGGTCCCGTTGAGTTTCTGCAGCAGTACGCTTCCCCGCCTGGTGGGCCGAGCGTCTTCTTCGGTGCTCTTGCAGAGGATGAGATGTCTGTCACAGCATCAGAGGGAGTGTCAGACGGTGACACATCTCTTTCCACTCTCGATGGCGGGGCAGCCAAGGGGTACGTGGCGGTCCCCCGGGTCGAGGGCGCCGACGCGGTGCACCTTTGCCCGCGGGGCGCGGTCACCTGGCGGGGCCCTCCGCGTCTCCCTTCCGGGGTGTGTGCATTTTCTTCCACCCACACGGGCCGGGCTCCCTCGCCGCTGGACATGCTGCCACCGCCCTGCATGCCATGGCAACACTACAAGTGTACCAGGTGCAGGCACTTAAAGACCTGCACGAGAGTGGTCCTGACCAGGGGGTATTTGAAGAACTCTGCGCCGCCACTGACTTCGCCCTCCGGGCCACCAAGTTTGCGGCGCGTTCCCTTGGTCAGGTGATGTCCACCTGTGTGGTCCAGGAACGCTACCTGTGGCAGACTTTTGCCCAGATGGCGGAGCCTGACAAAGTTCGCTTTCTCGACTCTCCTATCTCCCAGAGCGGCCTATTCGGCGACACCGTGGAGGATTTCGCTCAGCAGTTCTCCACGGTTCAGAGGCAGACGGAGGCCATTCAACACATTCTCCGCCTGCCCGTCGCCGAGGGCGTTCCCCTGTGGCTCCGAAACCAGCTCCATCCCCTGCTGAGCCACACGATCCAGGACTCGCAGCCCGACGTCGAGCTACCCGTGGGAGAGGGACGCCGCTCGCCTCTCAGGCTCCTGCGAGGGAAGACTCTCGCAGGCGAGCTTTGAAGCGTCCCTGATGCGAGCACCCCGGAGGTGGAGAAAGCTGCTCTGTTGGCACTCCCGCTGGAGGGCCAGGAGTTAGCCATTCATTTAAATCAGAAAGAGCTGACTTTCTCACCTCCGGGGCCCCGGCCCCGAGTTTCCTTCCTGAGCAGCACTTCCACTCCTCAGAACCAGACTCGGAACCGGATGTCGCCAGTGCGGGAACCAGGGAAGAAGGTAAGCGCTGCTTCACGCAGCCTGACTTTTCTCCAGGACGTTCATCCTTCTGGGATCAGTCCCCTTCCCAAAAGCGGTCACGTCGGTCAACGTTCCCTTGATACCGCTAGCGAGCCGGCTGGAGGCTTGGCTTCAGCTTCCCAGCCCCTCGCGGTGGTTGATACGGACAGTACGTCTCGGCTATGCGATTCAGTTCGCCAGGCATCCGCCCAGGTACAGAGGCGTCCTTTCCACTACTGTCCGTTCGGACACGCATGCCGCTGTTCTGCGTGCGGAGGTTGCAGTCCTTCTGGTGAAGGACGCAATCGAGCCAGTCCCTCCAGCCGAGATGAAGTCAGGGTTCTACAGTTCCTACTTCATCGTGCCCAAAAAGAGCGGTGGGTTAAGACCCATCCTGGACCTCAGAGCTCTGAATCGGTCCCTCCTCAGGCTGCAGTTCAAGATGCTCATGACGAAGCGCATGCTAACCTGCATTCGTCCCCAGGTTTGGTTTGCAGCCATCGACCTATAGGACGCGTACTTTCACGTCTCGATCCTTCCTCGTCACAGACCCTTTCTTCGGTTTGCCTTCGAAGGTTGAGCGTATCAGTACAAGGTACTCCCGTTTGGCCTGTCCCTCTCTCCCTGCGTCTTCACCAAGGTTGCGGAGGCAGCCCTGACCCCTCTTTGGCAGTCGGGCTTTCGCATCCTCAACTATCTTGACGACTGGCTTCTTGTAGCTCACTCGCGAGACCTGTTGTGCGAACAGAGGGACCTGGTGCTTCGGCACATCAGCCATCTGGGCCTTCAGGTCAAGCGAGAGAAGAGCAAACTCTCTCCAGTGCAGAGGATCTCTTTTCTCGGCGTGGAGCTGGACTCGATCAATATGACAGCCCGCCTCACGAACGAGCGCGCGCAGTCAGTGCTGAGATGTCTGGACCTATTCAGACTCAAGACAGCGGTCCCTCTCAAAAGAAAACCAGAGGCTCCTGGGGCATATGGCAGCTGCGGCCGCGGTTACGCAGCTGGGCTTGCTTCATATGAGACCGCTTCAGCGCTGGTTACACGATCGAGTCCCGTGACGGGCATGGCACCGTGGCACACTCCGGATTGGCGTTTCCCCGCAGTGTCGCCGCCTTTTCAGCCCATGGTCAGACCTTGCCTTCCTTCGGGCCGGAGTTCCCTTAGGGCAGGTCTCCAGGCACGTTGTAGTTTACACGGATGCCTCCACCATGGGTTGGGGATGCAGCGGGCACGCAGTTTCGGGCTCTTGGACAAGACCTCGACTGCAATGGCATATCAATTGCCTCGAGTTGTTGGCTGTGCTTCTGGCCCTTCGTCGCTTCCGACCGATGTTGCGCCAGAAACACGTGCTTGTTCGCACCGACAGCACGGCGACGGTGGCGTATATCAATCGCCAGGGCGGTCTCCGCTCTCCTCGCCTGTCACAACTCGCCCGCCGTCTGCTCCTTTGGAGTCAAATGTGGCTGAAATTGCTACGTGCCATTCACATTCCAGGAGAACTCAACCGTGCAGCGGATCAGCTCTCACGGCAGTCCACCCACCCTGGAGAATGGCGACTCCACCCCGAGACAGTCCAGCTGATTTGGAGCCATTTCGGCCAGGCTCAGATAGATCTGTTCGCCTCCCCCGAAACCTCCCACTGCCAGCTCTTTTACTCTCTGACCCAGGCTTCCCTCGGCAGAGACACACTGGCACACAGCTGGCCTCCGGGGCTCAAGTACGCCTTTCCCCCAGTGAGCCTCCTTGCACAGACCCTGTGCAAGATCCGGGAGGACGAGAAGAAGGTCTTGTTGGTTGCGCCACACTGGCCCACCCGGACCTGGTTCCCAAAACTCATTTCCCTCGCGGCAGCCCCTCCCTGGAAAATCCCCTTGAGGAAAGACCTTCTTTCTCAGGGGATGGGCACTATCTTGCACCCGCGTCCCGACCTGTGGAACCTGCATGTCTACGGGAGGCCCCCTTTGAGCCACTTGCATCAGTTGAGCTTGGGAACATAACCCCGGCCCGGTTATGTGCCCAAGGTTCCCACCACGCCCTTCCTGCGCTGCTGTGCCCTGTTCGTGCGCTACACTTATACGTAGACCGTACTCGCCACTTCAGGCGCACCGAGCAGCTCTTTGTCTGCTTCGGAGGTCAGCAGAAAGGGAATGCTGTCTCCAAACAGAGGTTGGCCCATTGGGTGGTAGATGCCATCTCCCTGTCTTATTTATATCAGGGAGAGCCATGCTTCATCCTATGCGTTGGCTCATGGCGCCTCACTAGCAGACATTTGTAGAGCTGCAGGCTGGGCGACACCTAATACCTTCGCTAGGTTCTACAACCTCCGCGTAGAGGCCGTATCCTCCCGTGTCTTAACATAAGACTTCAGGCGAGCGGGAGAACGGCTGGTGTCGGCTTGCTGCGCCATTCCCACGTGGATCCGTGCGCCATTTCCCAGTATGTTCCCTCCGGCGAACCCTGGGTCCTCCATGCCCCGCAGTCAGGCCTAGATGCGGAGTAGTCCCTGACTGTGATCCTGCCTGGGTCTCCTTCGCCCCACAGGTTGTGGCTATACTGTTCAATATTTCCAGCGGAAGAGAGCCCCGGTTCCCTCGTGTATCCCTAAAAAGCTTTATGGATATATTGAATTATTTTCATTTCCACGTGTGAGAATTCCATGTGCTCCGCCCCCCCAACCCATGCTTCAGTACTCTGGCATCCCTGTAAGGCCCCCCTTATTGGGCCTCAGGGCGTTGGGAAGGTTACGTTACAATTTCCATCTGCTGACACGTCCGCCTGCCAGCACGTGGGGTTGTGCGTAACGCGGCGTCAGGTTTGTGGCCTGTTCCATAGAATGTTCCCATGTAACGTCGTAGTGGAACGACTGAAGGGGAACGTCTAGGTTACGAAGGTAACCCTCGTTCCATGAAGGAGGGAACGGAGACGTTTCATCCCCTGCCACGACCTGATGTCCCGCTGACGCCGGGCTCTCCCGGCTCTTCAGCAAAAGCCTGACTGAGTGGTGCACGGCGCCATCTTATATACCCGTATGTACGGGGGCGTGGCCGGCACGCACGTACACTCGCCAATTTTCATTGGCCTTTTGAATAAGGCTCAGAGATGATTGGTCTCTCAAGCGAGATCCCCATGTAACGTCTCCGTTCCCTCCTTCAGGGAACGAGGGTTACCTTCGTAACCTAGACGATTTCTTGCAAGTTTTCCTGTGCTTGGTCCTCTGATAATTGCTCATTGTATTTAATGTGTTTTCCTTTGTTTTCCTAACCCTAACTAACTTCATCTACATAAAAATCTACTTAAAATTTATATTATGAAAAAAAAAAATTAAGTAAAAAAATTAAAAGCTTTTTAAAAAAATTTCACATAAAATGCTAAATAAATTCTAAATGAATAAAAAAAAATACAAATAAATAAACAAAATATAAATTAATCATTTTTAAAAAAGAAAAATAAATAAATTAATTAAATTTTATACACACCTACAATTAAAGTTTAATATTTTCAAATATTTCTACCATTATTTATTGTTGATTAATGAAATTGGGGTCAAATACCAATGTCACAGTGTTATAATAATAACTGTTACAATTGCATTTTACCACTGTAAGTATCTCAGAGTAAAAAAAATTGTAATGGAAAAAATTTTAGAATTTTTTTTTTTTCGCTTTAATAACATGTTATTAGATATTCATTGAGTATTTCTAAGTGTGTAATTATTAATATCTTCTAAGTGGAAAAAAATGTTACCTGACATACAGAGTAAAAGTGTATATATTTGTGTGTTTGTTCACTTGTTTTTACTTTGAACCCTCTTATCATTGCTGCTTGTGACTGTATTTAATGTCTTTGTCTTTGTCTTTGTCTTTGTCTTCCAGGAGGAACATGGCACCGTTTGGAGTGAAGGTTTTATGCATTGAACCTGGATTCTTTAAAACAAGTGTTACTGACTCCAAAATCTTTGAGACTCATTTGCAGAGATTATGGGACAAGTTGCCTCAGGAAGTCAAGGATGAATATGGCTGTGACTACGTAGACAGAAGTGAGTCCAAATGCAATAACCAGCTGTTTGCATTACTAGTTCTAAAAGCTAACAGATTCCTGACGTCACTATGATTGTGTTTATAGCTAAGGTGGCGGTTAAGGAGAAGTTTGAGAAGATGCTGGATCCAGATCTGATGAAAGTGCTGAGCTGTATGGAGCATGCAGTGGCTGCGGTCCATCCTCGTACCAGATATTCTCCAGGATGGGATGCCAAGTTCTTCTGGCTGCCTCTCTCCTACATGCCAACCTTCATCGCAGATGCTTTCGTGTTAAAAAATACTGTTAAACCAAAAGTTTCAATTCTGTAGGCATTAACAGCCACTGCATTTTGCAGAACATGAATGGAATAAACTTTTCTTTTTTTTTTTCAGGGAGGTGTCTGGTTAGTAATGAGTAAAGTAAAATATTTTTGTATTTGAAAGAAAATTAAATTTTAACTCAATCTCCTTTTCTAAGGCATTCAGATCATCAGGGCCCACTTTTTCAAAAGTAATCCAGTTGGATTTTGGATCTTGGATTGAATCAAATCTTGGAAATGGGTTTTTCAAAAGTAAAAGAGGGATTTTGAATTAAGATCAGACCATGTAATCCAATCTTACATTTGATTTGGATCAAACCTGCGCTTTGAGTTATTCAAAACTTCGATTGGGATCTATTTGATTGAAAAAAAAAACAAACAAAAAAAAAAAACAGGATTATCCTGATCCCATCAGAAGGGTGGATTCAGTTGGGATTTTTTTAACCAAATAAAATAAAAAAAGTTATATTTTTTAAGTGAATGATCACAACTTAATGGTTGTGATAACTGAATAGTTACCGATGATATGTAAATTCCTATTTGAAGCCTATATTAAGCATGTCACATCTAATGAAATATGGTAAAAGACAACAACAAAATAATATCAAAACTATCAGATGTCAAATAAATGGATGGAAAGTCAAAGATGGAAAGTGCTGGTATCTGTAAATGATTTTTGACTTTTTGACAATGTTGTTTTGGTTTTGTTATTTAACAGTAAAACACACTATAAAATGTAAAATGTTTGTTTATTTCAGTGTTTCTGTTTCTTACAATTAAAACAAACAATGGCTATTTGTGGCCACTGGTATTTTGCCTACCTGTTGTTCTTTGCTAAGCCAGAAGAATACACCGTTGGTTCCATTTAAGGCTCTCGTAAACAGGCTTGTTGGTAATCCTGAAATTTGGTATTTGGATCACCAACCCAGTGTTCCTTTAAAATACTGATTATCATCAGTGTTCAAGAAAGGCACCCTAAATTATAGAATGACAAAAGTCAAAAGTTTACATACACCTTGCAGAATCTGTAAAATGTTAATTCATTGACAACAAATAACAGAGATCTTACAAAATGCATGTTATGTTTTTTAATACTGACCTGAATAAGATATTTGACATAAAAGATGTTTACAAATATAGTCCACAAGACAAAATAATTGAATTTATCAAAAAGTTTACATATGCTTGATTTTTATACTGTGGTTTTACTTGAATTTTTTGTTTGTTTAGTGATAGTTGTTCATGAGCCACTTGTTTGTCCTGAACACTTAAACTGCCTGCTGTTTTTCAGAAAAGAACTTCAGGTCACACTTTTTCTTTGGTTTTTCAGCATTTAATGTGTATTTGAACCCTTTCCAGCAATGACTGTATGATTTTGATACCCATATTTTCACAATGAAGACAACTGAGGGACTCATATGCAACTATTACACAAGGTTCAAACACTCACTGATGCTCCCTCAGTTGCCCTCAGTGTGAAAAGATGGATCTCCAAATCATACAGTCATTGTGTAAATGGTTAAAATTCACAAAAATGCTTAGAAACCAGAGAAGTTTCTAAAGAACAAGGGACTTATAAACAACTATCACTAAACAAAAAGAAAACACAGCTGTGGATCATTCAAGTAACAACACAGTATTAAAAATCAAGTATATGTAAACTTTTGAACAGGGTCATTTTTATTAATTCAACTATTATTTTCTCTTGTGGACTATGTAACCATCTTTTATGTGCAATATCTTATCCAGGTCAGTAATAAATAAAAAATAACATGCATTTAGTATTTTCTAAAATAGTTAACATTTAGCATTGTAAACTTTCGACCTCAATTGTAAATAAAAACTAAAATAGTAAATGTTTCTGTAACGTTTTCCTGGATCACAAATAAATCTTGTCTTCATTTTACAGTATTTCAACGTTTCATAAT
>NC_133368.1:44480957-44538844 GCF_049309525.1 Garra rufa | reverse complement strand
ATATATATATATATATATATATATAATATATATATATATATATATATATATATATATATATATATATATATATATATATATATATATATATATATATATATATATAAAAAATTTCATAATTTATTGGCCAAGTTATTATATAGGCTATTATATTATATTTTAGTCAAATTATTATCAGCATGCATTTCAGTGCAAACTTTTGGGAATATGTTTTTGAATGTTCTGTTCAAGTTGTTATTTTATATTTTATAATGTATTATATTTTAGTACAATTATAATAAGCACGCATTTTCAGTGCAAACTTTTGGGAGTCAAGATTATTATTATTTTATTTTAGTAAAATTATTTTCAGCAAGCATTTGAAGTACAAACCTTTTGGAGTAACTCATTTTTTTATTGTATTTTAGTAAAATTATTGTTACAATCCATTTATTTTAATTTAGTAAAATTATTATCAACATGCATTTAAAGTGCAAACTTTTGGCAATATATATATTTGTTATCATTTACTGTTCAAGTTATATTACATTATATCATATTATTATAAGCATGCATTTTCAGGGAGTCAAACTTATTTTTAATTTGATAATATTATCAGCATGCATTTTAAGTGCAAACTTTTGGAGTCATTCATTTAATTTTACTTTAGTTAAATTATTATTATCATGCATTTTCAGAGCTTTTAGGAGTGACTTTTTTGTATTTCTATTTTAGTATCATTATTATTATAAAGCATTTTAAGTTTACACTTCACGATTTAATACAAACAGACTTTGAACAAAAACTGAGCAGTTTGTGTAGGTACTACAGAGGGACTGGTAATACATTTCTTAATAATAATAATAATTCATCGTCAAAAAACTCCCTTAAATTATTCTCATCCCCCGCTGATTTGGTTAATCCCATAATATAAACCTCTATTAAACATATAACTCTCAATGAATCCAAGACAGGAAAAGAGTTAACTGATAAACTAGGTCATCACTACTTTAGAATAATGTTTTGTTTATGCTTTTGCTTTTAAACGGCCTACACTTTTTCGACTATAATATATCTCCCTGAGGCTGCAGGGTGGAGAGAGACTTGTATTGCAATTTTAATAAGCCCAACTCAGACAAAAAGCCCATCTATATGTTGCATGAGTTTTCAAACTCTCTCTCTGGTTTTGCTCCAGGACTGTGAGCACAGTGTGGTGCAGCTTTCTCGACCGGTGAGGATCAAAAAGACTCCGTTCAGATCACGTCAGTCCATGAGGAGCTCCATGATCAATAAAAGCATGGTGACCAACAAAAGCCCTAACACGACAAGCGAAGAGCCCTCAACTGAGACGACCAATGTCACACAAAACAACACAGAAGAACAACAGAGCGGCCCGGTTAACGGAAGCGTGTCTGAGTCTGAAGAAGATAAACAGGGTTCGTACAGATACTGTAAAATGAAAATCCCATGACTTTTCAAGAACTACTTTTTTTTTTTAATTTTCAAGGACTTTAATCAGAGATCTCAATTATGTCTTCTATTTCAAATTCTAAAAAAAGAGAAACAGATAAATAAAAATATACTAATAAAATTGGCAAAAATAAAGTGAAGAACATGCAAAGTATTACTACTAAAGAATTACAAAGTCTACTTCATTTTTACTATAGTAAAACCACGGTTAACTTTCTTAAGGGATTTGTATTTGTGTATACTTACTTTCTTTTTTCTGTTATGTTTTTAAAACTGTACTGCCCTAATGGTTTGATGTTATATACTGTGTTAAAAAAACTACTGTAAATCTGAAAAAAAAAAAGATTTGTGAAATCGTTCCAAAATCCTAATATGAAACCTGCACCGAAGTCCCGATCTGAATCAAATGATTCGCCTGCTACATGCTACGAAGATTCAATCTAAAGCAAAAAATTTGCAAACCCTCTCCGAAGTTCCGATCTAAATCAAATGATTTGCGAACCTGCACCAAAGTCCCAATTTGAATTAAAAGATTCATGATTCATGATTCGCGCTACGAAGATCCAATCTAAAGCAAAAAATTTGCAAACCCTCTCCGAAGTTCCGATCTAAATCAAATGATTTGCGAACCTGCACCATAGTCCCAATTTGAATCAAAAGATTCACGATTCATGATTCGCGCTACGAAGATCCGATCTAAAGCAAAAGATTTGTGAACCCGCACTGAAGTTCCGATCTAAATCAAATGATTCGCAATCCACGCTACAAAGATCCGATCTAAAGCAAAAGATTTGCGAACCCTCTCCAAAGTTCCGATCTGAAACAAATGATTTGCAATCTGCACTACAAAGATCCGATCTAAAGCAAAAGATTCGCAAACCCACACCGAAGTCCCGTTCTGAATCAAATGGTGTGATCCATGCTCTGAAGTCCCGATCTGAATAATGACTCACGATCTGTGCTACGAAGTTCCGATCTAAAGCAAGATTCGCGAACCTGCTCTGAACTTCCGTTCTGAAACAAATCATTCGCAATCCGCACTACAAAGATCCGATCTAAAGCAAAAGAATTGCAAACCCTCTCCGAAGTTTTGATCCGAATCAGATGAATCGCGATCCATGCTCTGAAGTCCCGATCTGAATAATGATTTGCGATCCGTACTACAAAGATCTGATCTAAATCAAAAGATTTGTGAACCCACACCGAAGTCCCTATCTGAATCAAATGATTCAAAATTCGCGCTATGAAGATCCGATCTAAAGTAAAAGAGTGGTGGGAGCGCTTCGAAACAGTAAATCATTTTGCGACTGATTCGGATTTTCAAAAACTTGTTTCACCCATTACTACATGCTTTTTAAAATCGATACAAGTGATGTTGAAATTCAAAAATGAATGGCTCTTTTAATTTGATATGGGTTTTGCTAGTGTTTTTGAACTGAGTAAAAAGATATGTGCTTATTGACAAAATTAAACACTTATTTAAATGCATTCCCTGCTGAAAAAAACAATAGAAACCACCAATTCTAATGGTTTCCATTACAAACCATTAACTTTAAACCATTAAAATATGGTTTCCTGTAGTGTGTTTTGGGACATATTCCATTAATATTTAGTGGTTTTAACAAGCCACCAATAGAAAGGAGACCAGTACAGTTTCCATTAAAAACAATACAATTCCCATTATAACCATTAAACCATTAAAAATTCTATAATGATCTCTATTGTTTTTTTCAGCAGGGTTGTCTTACAATAATTCAAGCACGTTTTAAGTAACTCTTCAGGAATATTGAATATTGCTACTTTCAAGGGTTTTCCAAATTTGAAGGCAATTTCTAAAAGTCAAATTAAAGTACTTTAAGCACCTTGTATGAACTCCGTTTAAAGATAAACAGTAAGCAAAGCATGTCTACCTTTATTTTGTTAACACACAAACTTCTGATTTCATTTTTGTGTGTTAAATTCCCTAAACAGGTTCAGAATTCTGCTCAATCGGCAGATGCAAGGCTTTATACAGATTTACGTCAGACAGAGAAGATGAGTTAAACATTAATGAAGGTAATATGCTAGTTCATCTTAATACATCATCCTGCAGCACCTGCTTTCTGTTGACTCTCCCTCTTCAATCTGCCAGGAGACGTACTGGATATCTTTCAGAAGGACGACACCGGCTGGTGGTTCGGCGAGCTGAGCGGACAGACAGGATATTTCCCGTCCACGTATGTGGAAGAGCTGCCTGTTTTGACTGAGATGAACTCATCTGAAGCTTAGCTTCAAAAGAACATGTGATGAAAAAGGTCACTGACTTCTAGGCCTCTAAATCACGATTCACTCCTCCTACAGGGGTTAAACACACTTCATGTGACTATTAGAAAAAGAATCATTCAAATGAATCATTTCAACTGACTCTACAGAACAATTCACTCACAGCTCATGTATTAAAGGATTAGTTCACTTCCAGAATAAAAAAATTCCTGATAATTTACTCACCATTCAGTGTCATCCAATATGCTCATGTCTTTCTTCAGTCGAAAAGAAATTAAGGTTTTTGAGGAAAACATTCCAGGATTTTTCTCCATATAGTGGAGTTCAATGGGAGCCAACTGGTTTAAGGTAAAAACTGCAGTTTCAATGCAGCTTTAAACGGCTCTACACGATCCCAGCCGATGAATAAGGGTCTAGCAAAACCTTTGGTCATTTTCTAAAAAAATACAAAGTTATATATTTTTAACCACAGATGTGGAAGTATCGACCCAGTGTCTACAAAGCAAATGTGCAAAGAAGTCAAACGTCCTTTACAAAATAAGATAAAACCTACCCTACCTTTTCCATGGATATGCATATGCATCCCAGAGCTAGTGCAAGACATGCATTTGTGGCTAAAAAAGTATATACATTTTCATCTTTATTAGAAAATGAACAATCGTATCTCTAGATAAGACACTTATTCCTTGGCTGGGCCCTTTGAAGCTGCATTGAAACTACAATTTGGACCCATTGACATCCACTGTATGGAGAAAAATCATGGAATGCTTTCCTCAAAAAAAAAAAAAAAAAGTAATTTCTTTGCGACATACAGCATAAATGACTCTAAAGCAGAGCATAAATGTATTTTGAAAAGTCCCATGTCTGGAAATTTTACGTCTTCTGTTTTTTCATGAAAACAATAAATTAAATCCACTATTATAACTTTATTGTGGAAAAATTAGATAATGCAATGCAAATGTTTTTTGTTTATTTTATGACTTTTTTTTATAAATGTTTGTTTAATGACAAATCAATGAATGTACAAAAAAATCAAACAATGAAACTTTTTCTTTATTAAGTAATTGCAGATAGTTAAGGTAAATAAAAGCTGAATACATGTGCTAATCATGTCTATAAATATGGTGTCTGGGTCTCTGACCATTTCAAATGCATCTGAAATGAAAAATCAGCTTTTGTTTGTCAGTCAGGCTGTCTTTGCGCCACCATGAAGTGCCACAAACTCTTTCCGGACGTTAGCGAGGAAGGCAGAAAAGTTGTTGGTCTCCTGCAGTCTGCGCTCTAGATGTGCCATTTTCTCCAGTGGAGGGTCACAGGACATGACTGAGGGGAAAATAAGATCATGTTATTCAGTACATTAGTTCTGTCAGTCATCATATCATATTGTTTAAAAGTTTGGGGTCAGTAAGTTTTTTTAAAGACATCAATAGTTTTACTTAGCAAAGATGCATTAAATTGATCATGATTTCTAATCATTCTGATGATTTCTAAAGGATCATGTGACACTGAAGACTGGAGTAATGATGCTGAAAATACAGCTCTGCATTACAGGAATAAAAGTAATTTTAAAATATATTCCAATAGAAAACAGATTGTTTAAATTGTATTAATTTTTAAATACTACTGTAATTTAATCAAATAAATGCAGCCTTGGTGAGAATGAGATGCTTCAAAAAGATCCAAGTTTAAGATTGTAGTTTTAGTTTTAAGCAATGATTCATTAAGCATTATCATTAAATAATAAAATTAATATTCATTTTAATCAGTATAAACATGCAATGTGAGTCTAATCGAATGATATCCAAGGTGTGATTTAACAGTACTTAATTCCAAGACAGTAAACAGATCAAAAAATGAGTATTTACTGTGGTAAACGCCCTCTGCATCGAGTTGTAGGAGGAACGTATGGACCATGTCTGGATCTTTACGACTGATGTTCCTGAAGACAAACTGCAGCTTCTCACCTTAAAATAAACAAAGATATTGATGATACACAAGCAAACCTTATATCAAGCTTGAGACCACTAGTAAAAATGCTGGTTTTAAATTGTATAATCAACAACTTACATAATCAGCAACAACAATTTAAGTAAATGAGTAAGTTTTTTGAACATTAAGTTTTTAAGGTGTTTTAAGAAGTCTCTTCTGTTCACCAAGCCTGCATTTACTCTATACAAAACACAGCAAAATCAGTAATATTCTAAAACATTTCTTATTTAAAATAACTGCTTTTAATTATAATATATTTTAAAATGTCATTTATTCCTGTGATGCAAATCTATATTTTAGCATCATTGCTCTGATTACTAGTGTCACAAGATCCTTCAGAAATCATTCTAATAGTCTGATTTGCCGTTCAAGAAATATTTTTTATTATTATTAGCAATATTCAAAACAGTTTGGGATAATTTTTTTTTTTTCCAGAATTCTTTGATGAATAGAAATATCCAAAGATCAGGATAAATATTAAAATAAAAGCTTTTGTAACATTATACACTACACCAATCAAAAATTCTATTGTTTACTTTTTGGGAAAGAAATTATAGAAATTAATACTTTTATTTATCAAGCAGCAAATCAGAATATTAGAATGATTTCTGAAGGATCATGTGACTGGAGTAATGATGCTATAAATTCTGCTTTGAAATCACAGGAATAAATTACATTTTAAAATATATTAAAATAGAAAACAGTTATTTTAAATAGTAAAAATATTTCAGAATTGTACTGTTTTTTTCTGTACTTTGGATCAAATAACTGCAGACTTGGTGAGCAGAAGAGACAAAGAAAAAATCATTCAAAATCTTTTGACTGGTATTGTACATTTGAATACTGACTTAGAAATAGAGACAAATCATTTTCAAAATCCTAACATTTTATTAATTTCAAGGTTAAAATTAAAGAAAGTTTTGACTGAGATGAACTCATCTGAAGCTTAGCTTCAAAAGAACATGTGATGAAAAAGGTCACTGACTTCTAGGCCTCTAAATCACGATTCACTCCTCCTACAGGGGTTAAACACACTTCATGTGACTATTAGAAAAAGAATCATTCAAATGAATCATTTCAACTGACTCTACAGAACAATTCACTCACAGCTCATGTATTAAAGGATTAGTTCACTTCCAGAATAAAAAAACTGCTGATAATTTACTCACCATTCAGTGTCATCCAATATGCTCATGTCTTTCTTCAGTCGAAAAGAAATTAAGGTTTTTGAGGAAAACATTCCAGGATTTTTCTCCATATAGTGGAGTTCAATGGGAGCCAACTGGTTTAAGGTAAAAACTGCAGTTTCAATGCAGCTTTAAACGGCTCTACACGATCCCAGCCGATGAATAAGGGTCTAGCAAAACCTTTGGTCATTTTCTAAAAAAATACAAAGTTATATATTTTTAACCACAGATGTGGAAGTATCGACCCAGTGTCTACAAAGCAAATGTGCAAAGAAGTCAAACGTCCTTTACAAAATAAGATAAAACCTACCCTACCTTTTCCATGGATATGCATATGTATCCCAGAGCTAGTGCAAGACATGCATTTGTGGCTAAAAAAGTATATACATTTTCATCTTTATTAGAAAATGAACAATCGTATCTCTAGATAAGACACTTATTCCTTGGCTGGGCCCTTTGAAGCTGCATTGAAACTACAATTTGGACCCATTGACATCCACTGTATGGAGAAAAATCATGGAATGCTTTCCTCAAAAAAAAAAAAAAAAAGTAATTTCTTTGCGACATACAGCATAAATGACTCTAAAGCAGAGCATAAATGTATTTTGAAAAGTCCCATGTCTGGAAATTTTACGTCTTCTGTTTTTTCATGAAATCAATAAATTAAATCCATTATTATAACTTTATTGTGGAAAAATTAGATAATGCATAGTTTTTTGTTTATTTTATGACTTAATAAAATTGTTTGTTTAATTACAAATCAATGAATGTACAAAAAAATCAAACAATGAAACTTTTTCTTTATTAAGTAATTGCAGATAGTTAAGGTAAATAAAAGCTGAATACATGTGCTAATCATGTCTATAAATAAGGTGTCTGGGTCTCTGACCATTTCAAATGCATCTGAAATGAAAAATCAGCTTTTGTTTGTCAGTCAGGCTGTCTTTGCGCCACCATGAAGTGCCACAAACTCTTTCCGGACGTTAGCGAGGAAGGCAGAAAAGTTGTTGGTCTCCTGCAGTCTGCGCTCTAGATGTGCCATTTTCTCCAGTGGAGGGTCACAGGACATGACTGAGGGGAAAATAAGATCATGTTATTCAGTACATTAGTTCTGTCAGTCATCAGATCATATTGTTTAAAAGTTTGGGGTCAGTAAGTTTTTTTAAAGACATCAATAGTTTTACTTAGCAAAGATGCATTAAATTGTTCATGATTTCTAATCATTCTGATGATTTCTAAAGGATCATGTGACACTGAAGACTGGAGTAATGATGCTGAAAATACAGCTCTGCATTACAGGAATAAAAGTAATTTTAAAATATATTCCAATAGAAAACAGATTGTTTAAATTGTATTAATTTTTAAATATTACTGTAATTTAATCAAATAAATGCAGCCTTGGTGAGAATGAGATGCTTCAAAATGATTCAAGTTTAAGATTGTAGTTTTAGTTTTAAGCAATGATTCATTAAGCATTATCATTAAATAATAAAATTAATATTCATTTTAATCAGTATAAACATGCAATGTGAGTCTAATCGAATGATATCCAAGGTGTGATTTAACAGTACTTAATTCCAAGACAGTAAACAGATCAAAAAATGAGTATTTACTGTGGTAAACGCCCTCTGCATCGAGTTGTAGGAGGAACGTATGGACCATGTCTGGATCTTTACGACTGATGTTCCTGAAGACAAACTGCAGTTTCTCACCTTAAAATAAACAAAGATATTGATGATACACAAGCAAACCTTATATAAAGCTTGAGACCACTAGTAAAAATGCTGGTTTTAAATTGTATAATCAACAACTTACATAATCAGCAACAACAATTTAAGTAAATGAGTAAGTTTTTTGAACATTAAGTTTTTAAGGTGTTTTAAGAAGTCTCTTCTGTTCACCAAGCCTGCATTTACTCTATACAAAACACAGCAAAATCAGTAATATTCTAAAACATTTCTTATTTAAAATAACTGCTTTTAATTATAATATATTTTAAAATGTCATTTATTCCTGTGATGCAAATCTATATTTTAGCATCATTGCTCTGATTACTAGTGTCACAAGATCCTTCAGAAATCATTCTAATAGTCTGATTTGCCGTTCAAGAAATATTTTTTATTATTATTAGCAATATTCAAAACAGTTTGGGATAATTAATTTTTTTTCAGAATTCTTTGATGAATAGAAATATCCAAAGATCAGGATAAATATTAAAATAAAAGCTTTTGTAACATTATACACTACACCAATCAAAAATTCTATTGTTTACTTTTTGGGAAAGAAATTATAGAAATTAATACTTTTATTTATCAAGCAGCAAATCAGAATATTAGAATGATTTCTGAAGGATCATGTGACTGGAGTAATGATGCTATAAATTCTGCTTTGAAATCACAGGAATAAATTACATTTTAAAATATATTAAAATAGAAAACAGTTATTTTAAATAGTAAAAATATTTCAGAATTGTACTGTTTTTTCTGCACTTTGGATCAAATTATTGCAGGCTTGGTGAGCAGAAGAGACGGAAAAAATGAGGGGTGGAAAAAAAATCATTCAAAATCTTTTGACTGGTATTGTACATTTGAATACTGACTTAGAAACAGAGACAAATCATTTTCAAAATCCTAACATTTTATTAATTTCAAGGTTAAAATGAAAGAAAATCGCAGATTCTATTCTAATGCACAACGAAAGGGGGAAAAAACTTCATACTTCAGCTATACTGTATGTTGTAGTTAAACACAGAGTTTACCTTGGATTTTTCTGATCTCAAGACTGAGGTGCTTCTGAAAGATGTCTTTACATTTGTTCAGCTTCTTCAGTCTGTCCTTGTTGGCTTTATTTTGTGACTGAATCACTATAAAAATGTATAAAAGAAACATTAGTGACATCAGGTTGAATAGAAAATGATAAACCAATAACCATTGTGTCTGTGAAATAAAGGGTTCATATTACAAAATTAAAGAAAAAATATAAATAAACAGAACTCATCCTATTTTTTTTTTTACTGGACATGCAGCACTTCATTCAAGCTATTTATAGTAAATGATTCACAAAGTGTTCATAAATCACTCATCTGTAACAGATAGCACATTTTAAGTTTAGTTCATTACACATTAACAAAGCTGCATAAGAGGACAGAAAAGACTACACACATTCCCTGTTTTTGGCTTGATCCTTCTTGAGCTTCTGAATTCTCTGGAATAGGAGCGCTTTGTGATGCTCTTTGTCTTCAATCTCCGATACGACCTCAAGATTTTCAACGCTCTTCTCTTTCAGTAAAGATGTTTTCTCTTTCAAATCTAATGTAAAAAAGGAAATATCATGGTAGTCATTCAACTGAAAAAGCCAGACAACACACAATATTAGATTATTACAAATGTTACACAAGTGTGCCAATCAACTTCTTACCTTCTTTGTATGTTTGTATCATCTCAAACATGGTTTCATCCTCCTTGCATTTCTTAGAACAAGTATCTATTTAGAAATAAAGAAAGAACGATTCATAAATTAATTCGTTCCTGGGCAACTTGAAATATTCACATACATTTTTCATGCAATACAAAATAATAAGCTATGAAAGCTGGTGTCCAACATGGGATACAAAGATAAAGTTACTTGGGATCTTTTTATGAGTTAATTCAGATAATTATGATAATTCAGACTTTTTTTCCGCACAATTCTGAGTTTATATCTATTTTTTTAATGACAGGAACAACTTGTATTTTAATGTATATTAAAATAGAAAGCACTATTTTATATTGTAATAACATTTTGCAATATTTTTCTGCATTTTTTAACAAAGAAATGCAGCCTTGATGAGCATAAGAGACTTCTTTAAGAAACATCACAAGTCTTACTGATTTACAAATTTTTGCATGGCAGTGTAAACTCAAGAGAAAATAACTTGCCATTCTGGGTTCATATCTCACAATTAAAAAAAAAAAAATCTGAATTGAGAAGTTGCAAGTACCTTTTAATTAATTTATTTTTTAAATCCTGCAGCAGAAATAAAGCTCCAATATTATGACGCACTTTATATTTGGCTATTACATTCCTGTGGATCAGTTTAAATTGTCTGTACAAATTAATTGTTTCTGAACTATAATTCAATCAATTTAAAATATATAAATAAAAACAAATTCAGAGTAACTACAAACATTTCAAATTAAATACAAAAACATTATATTTTTTTCTCACAATTTAACCAAGCCTTTTTTTTTAAATACAGAAGGACTATAATGAGAGATCATTAATTTTACGCATCCTGCTTTACTTTTCATCCCCCAAATAGTCTTTTTAAAAAATTATATTATATATGTTATAACTATAACACTTACAATACAAAATAAAAAAAGCTATGAAAGCTTGTTTTCAACACTGGATAAAAACATAAAGGTAAGTGGGACTTTTTTATTTTTTAATCATTTTTAATTACTTTTTTTCCTTGCAATTATGAGGTCTCTTATAATTCAGACTTTTTTCTCGCAATTCTGAGTTTATACTTTTAAAGTGAAAGTTGTCCTTCCATAGCAAAATAATAATAATAATAATAATAATAAAAAGGCAAGATGTAAACACTGGGAAAACAAGAATTGTGAAATATAACCTTGCAATTCTGAATCAAAACAAAAAAAAGCTAGAAAAGCTTGTTTCCAACAGGGGATAAAAAAACAAAAAACAAAGGTAACTGGCCCTTTTTAATCCTTTTTTTTTATTTTTATTAATTCATACTTTTTTCCTTGCAATTACGAGTTTACACCAGAATTTTCAGAATTATCAGACAATTCAGAACTTTATTCCATAGCAAAAAAAGAAAACAAAATCTTAATATTGAGAAAACTGCCTTTAAATTTGTCCAAATGAAATTCTTAGCCATGCATATTACTAATCAAAATTTAGTTTTGATATATTTACAGTAGTAAATTTACAAAATATTCATGGAACATGATCTTTACTTAATATCCTAATGATTTTTGGCATAACAGAAATTGCTACAAATATACCTGTGTTATGTCAGACTGGTTTTACAGTCCAAGGTGACAAATAGTGTTTTTAAAATGTACATTAACAATAACACTTGCACATTTAAATCAAATCCTGATGAAACATTGTGCATCTCTCACCCAAGACGGACTTCATGTACTGCCTGTGTTCCTGACAGAGCTGTGCCACCCTGTCATTGAGCTCTTCTCCCAAAGCCTGATCCAGCAGTTTGCTCCTCATCTCCTCCAATCTGCGGTTGAACTGCTCCACAGCATTATAGTCTCTGATAGATGCCATACTGAGCTGCAGAATCATACAAACAACACAATCACAGTTACTACACTACACTCAGGGTTTGGTTACTTCAAATTACTACACATTATCTACTCTACAACAATATAATAATACCTAACAATACATATATTAATGTCGTTGATATAATAACAGTCATAATCGAGTTTAGCAGACAACCAACATAGAGTTGTTGCTGTCATATTGTTAGCGTGATATATCAACCTCTTTTTTCCAATTCTAGGTACTGAAACCTAGATAATGTTGGTTAAAAACTCTTTTAACAGTCGCAAACAACATTTAAATCGCTTACCCGGTTTATGGAGTGAATATAAACGCCAATTTATTTTTGTTGTTTTCAAAAATCCGCGCCCGGAACGTCACCAGTTACACCGGAAGTAGCGTCAGATAAACGCGTCGTCACAACGACAAAATACCGGCATGAAATTCCCTTTTGCTCAATGTCAATCTGTTCATTGCATTCAAAAAATTGTTTAGGGTTCCGAAGTATGCATTTTATATTTTTTATTCTCTCAAAAAGCTAAGTATTTTTGGTTATATTCTTGATGTGCGGTCGTTTAGTAGTTTGTTATTGTTCCTGCAGCGGTGCTTCTAATGCTGCGCCATCTGCTGTCAAAACTGACAAAACAAAGTTTTATTTCACACCAGGAAAAAAATACGTGTTTAGGACCAGTTCTGTCTTTTTTGACAACATTTTTCGGAAGTATAAGGATATTTATTTTGCATTTGTTTTCTCACATTTGTGCACTAATTTTTTGTTCCGTTGATTACTAGCAGTGAAATTTGCCATAAAACTAGAAGGCATGGAGTATCAACGTGTGTTTACGACGCCTCCTTCTGGTGGACAGAGGAGTGTGTTGAACACAAATGAGGTTATAGAAGATAAATGAATATATAGGCCATTCTACAGAACTGGTTCAAGGTCAGAATTGGAAACGTCTTAAAACAAATGTGTTTTTAAAATTCTGTATTTATGTAAATTGTATAAAATCCAAGGTACACATTTCTAGTCCTTCTCTCCAAGAATTTGTCCCTGTCGAAACACAGTAATATATAATTTAATAACAAGGGTTACATTACCTATTAAGATTTTGCTTACATCTTCCAATATTTTTTTTCCTATAAAACGTTTTCAGAGGTGAATCAAATGATCCACAAATGATCCACAGCTGTTTTTTCTTTAGTGACAGTTGTTCATGAGTCCTTTGTTAGTTAAACTGGTCGCTGTTCTTCAGAAAAATCCTTCATGTCCCATAAATTCTTTGGTTTTCCAGCATTTTGTGTATTTGAACCTTCTCCAACAATGAGTGTATGATATTGAGATCCATCTTTTCACACTGAGGACAACTGAGGGACTCATATGCAACTATTACAGAAGGTTCAAATGCTATGATGCTCCAGATGGAAAAAATGCATTAAGCACTGGGGGTGAAAACTTTTGAACAGAATGGAGAGATGTGAACACTTTTCTTAATTTCGCCTAAATATCATATTTTTTCATTTAGTACTGCCCTTCAGGAGCTACAACAGATAGTTACATGTTTTCCAGAAGACAAATTAAGTTAAATTTTCACCCCCCTTAATACATTGTTTTTTCTTCAGGAAGCATCAGTGAGTGTTTGAACCTTTTGTAATAGTTGCATATGAGTCCCTCAGTTGTCCTTAGTGTGAAAAGATGGGTCTCAAAATCATACAGTCATTGTTTGAAAGGGTTCAAATACACAAAAATACTGAAAAACCAAAGAATTTGTTGGACCTGAAGGATTTTTCTGAAGAACAGCAGGCAGTTTAACTGTTCAGGACAAACAAGAGACTCATGAACAGCTATCACTGAACAAAAAAACACAGCTGTGGATCATTCAGGTAACAACACAGTATTGAAAACCAAGCGTATGTAAACTTTTAAACAGGGTCTTCTTCTTTCTCTCTTGGCTTGCTCCCTTCAATCAGGGGTCACCACAACGGAGTAATCCGCACCGCCTAATTTGGCACGTTTTACGCTGGATGCCCAGGGTAAGTTTTTATAAATTCAACTATTATTTTCTCTTGTGGACTATATGTAAACATCTTTTATGTGAAATATCTTATTCAGGTCAGTACTAAATAAACAATAACATGCATTTTGTATGATCCCTCTTATTTTGGTAAAATAATTAACATTTCGCAGATTTTGTCTAATCTAATATGTATTGTTTTACAGATACCCTGTTGATGTTGAAAAAAGCTAACTCAAGACTAGCCTGGTCACAATGATCTGTGGGCCAGGTTTAGAGTGATTTAAGCAGTTTTGAGCAGGACAGGCTTGGGAAACTAACCGGTTGACTGCATAAACCAGCTGAACACCAACTTGCAAGACCAACAAACCTTTATAAGCTGGTCAAAGCTGTTTTCTTTCAGAAAGGTAATGTCAAACATTTTAAGTTGATATTTCCAATACTTTTATTTTGAAAAAAAAAAAAAAAAAAAATCCCTTTACAACCACTTTAGGCCTGTGAATCAAATAAACTACTAAGAAGAAACATAGTAGCATAATTTTTTGCTAAGCTAACCGAGCATAATTTAGGTAAAGGTAATAATCTTTTTTTTTTTTTTTTACTTAAAGACAAATGTCACCCTTAACCACAAAACCATAAGTCTCAATTTTTCGAAAAGCTTTCCAATAATGTATGGTTTATTAAGATACAACTATTTGAAAACCTGGAAACTGAGGGTGCAAAAGAATGAAAATGTCCTAGAAATAGAAAATCGCTTGAAAAGTTGTCCAAATGAAGTTCTTAGCAATGCATATTACTAATTTTAATATTTATGGCAGGAAATTTACAAAATATCTTCATGGCACATGATCTTTACTTAATCTCCTGATGATTTTCGGCATAAAAGAAAAATCGATAATTTTGACTCATACAATGTATTTTTGGCTATTGCTACAAATATACCTGTGCTACTTAAGACTGGTTTTGTGGTCCAGGGTCACAAATACGTTTAAATGACATACAGTTTTTAATATGTACAAATTGTTGATCTGTAACATGAGTGACAATAAGTGAGCCATGACCTCCGGAAATTGCACTATGCTAAACAATGACTGAGCATAAAGCTATCAGTGATTTTGAACATGTTATCAGTCCTGTACTATTGACATAGTTCAAGGACAAATATCTTCAGCGAAGTCGAATCTCAGCAACCTTTTAGTAGATATCAAATGTATGCATGTCACACATTTTTAATAGATTACATTTTGATTCAGTTTATTGAAAACAAAACAAAGGTCATCCAGGCTGACTAAGCACACCTGAGCTGACTTAAGCACAATGAAAACATACAGGATATTGTCAGGACATAATAAACATATACTTATCAATAAATACATATCAATAAAAAAACACCTCAACAATCGTTAAGTAATTTCATTACCAAATGTAATGAGTTGTGATCTGTTTGAGCAGCCCGACTTGGCCAGACAAACCAATGGTTGCTCAAGTAATAGCATGAGATTGAGGTGGGACTACCAGCTATCTAGTTTTTAACTAATAGGGGCCCCTGTGGTGACAAGTTTGTAGTATGCTGCTTTCCTGGCCATGAGCTCCTCGTGGGTCCCTTTCTCGATGACCACTCCCTGTGACATCACAGCGATGGTGTCAGCAGACTGAATGGTGGAAAGCCTGTGAGCAATGACAATGCATGTGCGTCCCTGACGGGCCTCATCCAGCGCAGCCTGAACAACCTGAAGATTGAAAATCAAAGACAGTTTGTGCATTCAAAAGTATTTGAAAATACAGATAATCAGTGCTGAGTAGACTTAAAAATTGTATTCCATTCTTGAATACAAATTACATAAAAATTGTAGTTAGTAATGTAACCTATTACATTAAACATTTATGCAACATAATCTTACTTTTGGATTACTTTTAGATTACTTTTAACCTACAATTACTTTTACATGCTCTTAGATTAATTTTAGGTAATATAATCCAACTACTTTTTAAAATTACGTTTAGATTTCTTTGCCCTCCTAAAATTAAATTTACGTAATATAATCAGACTACTTTTTAAAATATTTTCAGATGACTTTTAACCATTTACAATTATTCCTACAGTTACTCTTAGATTAATTTTAGGTAATATAATCAAACTACTCTTCGATTACTTTTAGATTACTTTTAATGTCCTTCGATTACTTGTAAATTACTTTTAACCTCCTAAGATTACTCTTAGATTAATTTTAGGTAATATAATCAAATTACTTTTTAAAATTACTTTTAGATTCCTTTGCCCTCCTAAAATTACTCTTAGATTGAATTCACGTAATATAATCTGACTACTTTTTAAAATATTTTTAGATGACATTTAACCACTTACAATTATTTTTAGATTACTTTTAACCTCCTACAGTTACTCTTAGATTAATTTTAGGTAATATAATCAAACTACTCTTCGATTACTTTTAGATTACTTTTAATGTCCTTCGATTACTTTCAAATTACTTTTAACCTCCTAAGATTACTCTTAGATTAGTTTTAGGTAATATAATCAAATTACTTTTATGATTGCTTATGATTCTTTTTAGATGTACACTGCTTATGATTAATTTTAGATTACTTTTAACTTCCTAAAACTACTCTTTGATTATTTTTAGATTACTTTTAACATCATATGATTCCTTTTAGATTAATTTTAACCTCCTAAAATTACACTTTTATGTAATATAATCAAACTATTTATGGATTACTGTTGGATTACTTTTAACCACCCACAATTATTTTTAGATTACTTTTAACTTCCTAAAACTACTCAGATTAATTTTAGGATAATATAATCAAACTACTATTTTGATTAATTTTAGATTACTTTTAACCTCCTAAGATTACTCTTAGATTAATTTTAGTTAATAGAATCAAACCACTCTTTGATTACTTTTAGATTACTTTTAACATCCCACCATTACTTTCTAATGACTTTTAACCTCCTAAAATTACTGTTAGATTACTTTTAACCACCTACAATTATTTTTAGATTACCTTTACCTTCCTAAAACTACAAAAAAATTGAGTTAAATAAAAACTTGTATCATACTGATTTTTTACTCAATTTTTTATCAACAACATGAAGAGCATTAAACATTACATTATGTCAGGGTTTGTCTATTTGTGAAGGAAGTTCGTAAATGATTAAAAAGGTAATAATTAATTGAAACCTTAAAAAATGTGAAAATAAAATATACAAAATATATAATGATTTAAAACTAAAATTCAAAAAATCTCGCTGTGTGTGCACTTTCACAAAATTGGAAGATTATCATATTAGAACTAGGCATTTTGAGAAAAGAAAATTTAAATGATCAAAAAAATAGGGAAAAATCAATTAATTATGAATAACTTGCCTTTTTTGTAAATACTAAGTAATCAAGTAATCAATAAAAAGTAACTGTATACATAATATAATCTAATTACAAGTGCTACATTTTTAGAATCTGATTACATAATTCAGATTACATATAATCAGCTATTACTCAGCACTGAAGACAATATTACTAAATGTTACAAACTACCCTTTGATTATTTTAGATTACTTTTAACCTCCTAAGATTTCTACAAGTGTTACATTTTTAGAATCTGATTACATAATTCAGATTACATATAATCAGTTATTACTCAGCACTGAAGACAATATTGAGAATCTGTCAAATTTGTCTGGTGCGAAATTACAGTCAGACTATAAATAAGTGCATTCACACACTGATGCTCTTTTACCTTCTCACTCTCAGTATCAAGTGCAGACGTGGCCTCATCCAACAGCAGGATTTTAGGGTTTCTGACGATGGCCCTTGCGATCGCTATGCGCTGTTTCTGTCCACGGGAAAGCTGAGAGCCTTGAGCACCGACCTGAGTTTCATATTTCTGAAAAACACCACAATATTCAGAAAAATCTGTTTATGGAACATTTTATTAAACCTTTAGACAAAAGAAAATAACTTACATCAGGTAACGTCATCACAAAATCGTGCAGATAGGCCTTCTTAGCAGCCTCTATAATCTCCTCCATGCTCACGGTACGAGAATTATCACCATACTGGATATTCTCTGCAATACTGCAGTCGAACAGCACCGGCTCCTGAGATACGATGCCAATCTGAGACCTCAGGAAGGGGACGCTGATGCTCGCAGATGGACGTCCATCAATCAGCTAGGGCAAAAAGAAAAAGTCATGGTTTGTTTGTCACAATCAAGGATTTTGCAATCCTTCCTCATCTTGTGAATTGAAATATGTTAATAGGGTCTAGTAGTTGCAGTTCTTTGTTTGTTTTTAGAAAAATGGCGTGATTATTTTAAACGAGATTTTACATTTTTTACTCCTTCATTGTGAATCTTTTAAAATATATGTTGTAATAATTCTTGCAACAAAGCAGTGGCTTCAGTTTTAAGCAATTTCAGAGCAAATTAGAGAACTACTCTTTGATTACTTTTAGATTACTTTTAACATCCTACGATTACTTTCAAATTACCTTTAACCTCCTAAGATTACTCTTAGATTAGTTTTTAGGCAATATAAGCCAACTACTTTATTACTTTTGGATTACTTTTAATTACTCTTAGATTAGTTTTAGCTAATATAATCCAACTATTTATGGATTACTGTTAGATTACTTTTAACCGCCTATGATTATTCTTAGATTACTTTTAATTTACTAAAACTACTCTTAGATTAGATTTTGGTAATATAATCTATCTAATTTATTACTTTTGGATTACTTTTAACCTCCTAAAATTACTCTTAGTTTAATTTTAATCTAATCTATTTATAGATTACTGTTAGATTACTTTTATCCACCCACAATTATTTTTAGATTACTTTTAACTTCCTAAAACTACTGAGATTAGTTTTAGCTAATATAATCCAACTACTCTTTGATTACTTTTAGATTACTTTTAACTTCCCAAGATTACTTTTAGATTAATTTTAGGTAATATAATCCAACTACTTTTTGATTACTTTTAGATTACTTTTAACCTTCTGTGATTACTTTTAAAGGGCATGTGATGTAAAGCTCAAATCTAATTGGATGGCTCGTTTCATCCCAGGGTGACGGGGAAAAAAGCTTCCGTTTTAAAGGAACACTCCACTTTTTTTGGAAATAGGCTCATTCTCCAACTGCCCCCGAGTTAATAAGTTGATTTTTACCATTTTGAAATCCATTCAGCCGTTCTCCTGTTCTGGCGGTATCACTTTTAGCATAGCTTAGCATAGATCATTGAATCCTATTAGACCAATAGCATCGCGTTCAAAAATGACCAACGAGTTTCCATATTTGTTGTATTTAAAACTTGACTCTTCTGTAGTTATATCGTGTACTAAGACCGGTGGAAATGCAAACCTGCGAGTTTCTAGGCTGATAAGATTAGGAACTACACTCCCATTCCGGCGTAATAGTCAAGGAAGTTTGCTGCCGTAATATGGCCGAAGCAGGCGGAGTATTATCAGAAATTAGTTCCCAGCTAGTTTAGCATTTGCACATGTGCTGCGTGGTATTACTGCTCCTGCTTTGGCCTTATTACGACAGCAAACTTCCTTGACTATTACGCCGGAATGGGAGTGTAGTTCCTAATCTTATCAGCCTAGAAAATTGAAGCTTTGCATTTCCACCGGTCTTAGTACACAATATAACTACAGAAGATTCAAGTTTTAAATACAACAAATATGTAAACTCGTTGGTCATTTTTGAACGCGATGCTATTGGTCTAATAGGATTCAATGATCTATGCTAAGCTATGCTAAAAGTGATATCGCCAGAACAGGAGAACAGCTGAATGGATTTCAAAACGGTAAAACTCAACTTATTAACTCGGGGGGAGTTGGAGAATGAGCCTATTTCCAAAAAAAGTGGAGTGTTCCTTTAAGCAATTTCAGAGCAAATTAAATATTCATTAAAAGATATTATGAATATTGTTGGTTTTGTAACAAATTAGCTCTGTGCATAAATGTAAATGTAAATATGTAATAAATGTGGTTTCATACCACTTGTCCTTCATCGGGGTCATAGAATCGCTCCAGCAGTTGAACACTGGTGCTCTTCCCGCAGCCACTGCTGCCCACAAAAGCAAGAGTCTGTCCTGGATTTACTGAGACCTCCAGCCCCCTCAAAACCTGGATGTCTGGCCTGCTTGGATACGTGAACCTGCACCCTTTGAATTCTATTCGACCCTTAAAGTCATCCTGTAACAGCATAGAAGACGACATTATAAAGCAAAGAATGCACATTTCAAAGCATATTTGCTAAAAGGCGAGACACTGCAGGTGAATAGGGTAAAAAAGTTAACTAATAATTATCACCTTACTTACCCAGTTGATTGATTACTTTGATAATTGCAAACATTTTTTGTATTACAAGTTTTCTAAAATGTTAGGTTTAAATATGCAAATGATCTATTATTTAATGAAATATGCGATAATTTGCATACATTTCTAATACAAAAATCTAAACACTGGATGAAGTCAAAACTCATTTTGAGAAAAAAGCCTTTAAAAATATGCATTGTAATTGAAATCTATTGACACAAATAGATAAAGCGCAATAAAAGAAACATTTAACAGTGATTTTTGGATGTTTTCTTTCCACCAGTCTGAAAAAACACCAAAAAGCCCAAAATCTCAAACTTAGGTGCCTGAAAAAACAACGTTTTTGCCTGCAGTGTCTCCCTTTAATACTTTTAGAACTTTAAAACTTTTAGAACTTTTAGATGAAACAGAGAACAGACATGCACTAGAAACCACAAAATATATAATAATAATAATAATAAAATAATAACATGCATTAAATGTCCCTACCACCTGACAAATGTCACTGATATAGGTAATGGGGGAAATTAATTATTATAAATATTAAAAATAACAAAAAAAAATGTAGAATAAAATAGAACAGTTTAATAAAAAAATCTAAAGAAAACAAAAATTAAAATAAAAATATAATATGAAATAGACAATAAAATAAAGCTAAATAAATAAATTGTAAGCATTTATTATTATAACATGCACAAAATGTTTATTCCACATGACAGTTAGCAATGAAATTGAAAATAAAATTACATTAAACAAAATAAAATGAAATAAAATACGAAATGTAAAATAAAATAAAAAATAAAAGTAAAATAAAATATGGAATAAAATAAAACAAAATAAACAAAAACAAAAATAAACTAAATAATAAATGTTAAAATAAAATAAAAATTAATTTGACAGGTTCTGAACACTTAAAAAAAAATATTTTGGGGAATAATAAGCCCTAACCAACTGACAGACATCACCGAAATAAAAATAAAACAAAACAAAAAATGACTAGAAGTAGAATATATAAACAGTAATAAAGGGTCAAAAAAGCAGCCAACACTTTCAATCGGAGAACTAGCCATTCAAAACGCTTTCTTTTGGTCAGTTTGCACATTCAGATTTGCAGATTTTTGGCTATATGTGACCCTGGACCACAAAACCAAGTAAATTTTAAATGCATCATAAAAAAGGTTAAATAAATATGTTTTCCATTGACTTATGGTTTTGTTAGGATATTTCAATATTTGGCAGAGATACAACTATTTAAAAATCTGAAATCTGAGGGTATAAAAAAATCTAAATATTGAGAAAATCACCTTTAAAGTTGTTCAAATGAAGTTCTCAGCAATGCATATTACTAATCAAAAATTAAGTTTTGATATATTTATGGTAGGAAATTTACAAAATATCTTCATGGAACATGATACTTAATAATTACTTAATATCCTAATGATTTTTGGCATACATACAGTGTATTTTTGGCTTTTGCTACAAAAATACCCATGCTACTTAAGACTTGGTTTTGTGGTCCAGGGTCACATATATTAATGGCCATAAATGGAACATGTTAACTAGTCAGTTTTTAAATGTTAGAAAATAGGGAAAGTTAACAGCTGGTGAAAAAACAACTTACCCAACTCTGTCCTTCTGTTTTGCTGATGCTAATTTTGGGAACCCTGTCCAACAGTTTAAAAAGTTGGGCAGCAGCAATCTTAGCCTTGGCGTAGTCTGGTGTGAAAGATGAAGCTCTGCCAAGTGCAGTGGCACTGGTCACCAGAGCTGAAATGACTCTGAGAAATAAACACACACAGCATCTATTAATGACAATAATTACTTGATCTCCAGGTACATTTCAAACAATTCCCTTTAGTGAAAAATGCATGCTTTATAACTGATGCTATCTTGTATATACTGCATGCAATTAAATGCATTTATGTATGTAAAAAAACAACAAAAATAAATAAAAACCTGTACTGAGCACTAACCTGAACACCAGCATGTATGGAAGCCTCTCATTACTGACCAAATAGCCGCCGTATCTAAAAGAGGCAGCGAAGGCCATGAAAATGACACACTGCGCGAAAGCAAAACAGATCCCATAAACATGAGCTTTTTTCTTTGCCCCTTTATATGGTGCTTGTAATTGCTCTTCATATTGAGACACAAAGTGTTTCTCTTTGGCTAAACCGGCGATGGTCCTGATGTTACTCAGAGCTTCACTGGACACCTGCATGAAAACAGAAAGTACAATTTACACTGATATGAGTAACAAAAATAATAGTACTTTTGTTTGGCAGTATTCTTGTTTGTGAAATAGGAAAGAGCAAAACATGCAGGACACAAAAGTCTTTTTTGCTCACCAAGGCTGCATTTGTTTGATCAAAAATCCAGTAAAATCATTAAAAATATGAAATATTATTGCAATTTCAGATAGCTCTTTTCTATTTGAATATGTTTTAAAATGTAATTTATTCCTGTGATGCAAAGCTAAATTTTCAGCACCATTACTTCAGCCTTCGGTGTCACATGATCCTTCAGAAATCATTTCAAAAACATTTCTTCTTATTATTATTGTTGAAAATTCCGGATATTTGAAGACAATAATATTTAAAAGATGGTGTTTATTTGAAATATGAATAATTTTTGACATTATCAATATTTTTACTGTCACTTCTGATCAAATTAATGCAGAATTATTTCTTTAAAATCTTACTGACCCTAAACGTTTGCCATTTATTTTGTTAATATATTTCCACATATCACTGAACAGATAAAGACTGTGATTCTACTAAATGATTACAATTCATATTCATAACTATTCTTTTAGTAATTTTGACGTATACCAATATAATTAGTTCTATGTAATGCTAAATGCTACATAAAAACAATACAACATATCATGTGTTTCTTAAACTAAAGTCCTATTTACAGCAACAAAACTACATATGTACATCTTTCACAATACTAAAACCAGTACATAAGTACGAATAACACAACTGATTTATTTTGCGTAAGTAAGCCACTCTGATTGATTAGTAAGTCATAAGATGTTTCAAACAAATGATTATGACTGGCTGATTAATGAGCCTTTTTGACATTAATTAAAAAGAATCTGTGATTTGCAAATCACAAATCTGACTACACTGGTTGCACATTATGCATATGCATCTGCTGCCTCAGTAAAAGCATGAATGATGCATTCACATTAATGAGCCGGACCTTATTTAACAAGACTTTTACTGTACCTGTCCAGCAGCCTCCAGTGCATTTTTATCCTCATTAGCAAATCCTGTCAACATTTTAGCCTGAAAAACTCCAGACAGGCCGATGAGAGGAAGGAAGCAGGTCACCACTAGACTTAATTTCCAGCTGAAGTAATATGCAATAATGAAGGAAGCGCCGATGTTAAACAGTGAATTCACAACCATGCCGATCTGCGAACCTGTAGCCTTTGGAATAACACATTAAACTCAGTCAAACACATGCTTAACTATATAAATGATGTAAGGTGCATGTCATATATTTCTCTAATGTAGTAAGGTCCAATAAGAATATTTGTTTTTTTGCTTTTGCAATGTTACAAAAATGCACTTGCATCAAGTGTTTTAATGTAATTTTATGCTACTGAAGTCCAGTTATACTGTTGGTAAAGTTTCAATGTGCCAAATTCATAATTTTGTTTTTCTATCCATCTTCAAGACTCTCTCTGGTCCTTAGAGTTAAATAGTCAGTTTTTCACTTCTGCACCTTTAAGAAACACACTATTTGCATATGATATGAATGCTTTCTCCAGCTTTTTTGTTAGTACTGTTCTTTTTTGCACTTTTTCTGCAAAAGTACATACGAAACTTTTTTTTATGTTATTTTTAACCCTAAAGTCAACTAATAATGTTAGTAATGTTTTTACATGTCAACTAATTCTCATTAATTTAACTCTCAGAGTAGACTGTTAGGTTAGGTTTAGGGTTAGTAGAATAAGTTGACACATACTTGCAAAGAATCTTATAGTCAGTATGTTGTATGTTGCGGACCTATCAAAATGAAGTGTTAGAAAATATTAAGCAGACAGTTTACTAATACTCTAATGACTGCTAGTTGACATGTAGTTGCAAAGTTACTTACTGTTAGTAGAATGTCTAAAGTGGACTATCAAAATAAAGTGTTGCAGTGGATCAGACGGAAAATAATGATATAAATACTGTTCAGTTTCTTGCACAGACCGATTGTTTTGTGTCTTAACACCTCAATGTATCGTCACAAGCCGCAGGGTTTAATTTGGTATTGGTGTATGGTTTTTTCTGTCAAAGATTTGGTACCCATTGACTGCCATTATATAACTGACAGACTGCAACGGTTTGAGTTACCAGCTTAAACCAGCATCAAAACATACCTAACCAGCATATGCGCTTTTTTTACACCAGGGACATCTTGGATGCCCTGGGGGTAAGCAGATAAACATCAAATTTTCATTTTTGGTTGAACTATCCCTTTTAAGAAACACCTCTTTGCTTATACAATGAATACTTTCTCCAGCCTATTATTATATTTTCTGTATGTTTTGTCACTTACCCCCTGCACCATGGAGGCGTCAGTGGCTAGTCTTGTAGTCAAAGCTCCAGGACTGTTAATGGGGTTGTCGAACCAGCCGATCTCTTGCGTCAACATTGCCTGAAATCCAACCTTCCTCAGCCTGCGAGTTAACAGCTCCCCTGATTTGGCAAATGAGTAGCCCTGCAATAAACATATCACAGTATCAGTGATTTGTTGACATATTATAACACATATTTCTCATGGGAAAAGATAAAATGTGGGTATACAAATCCTCAACAAGGAACTGTGGGAATACCTGTAAGAACTGTGAAAAGAAGCTCATGACTCCTATGCTGACAAACAAAATACAAATCCCATTTATCTGCCTTTTCTGTTCACCCAGGTCTTGAATGGAGAATGTCTGAAAACCAACCGTGATATTGTTAAACTCAGTTTATAAGTTTAATAACAGAATACACTTAATAACAGATTATACATTTCAGCATTAGAAAACCTTTCAATTAACCACAAAATTTGAGACATCTCAAAGTTCAATACTACGGTTAGGAATAAATAATAGTCAAATCAGATTGTATCTTACAGTATGTACATGTGTGTGAGTCTCACCCCAAGGATTTCACTGAATAAAAGAGCATAGATGGGGTTGACAGATCCATTGATGGCAGCACCTAAAGAGCCCAGCACCATATACGGCCACTCGGGACGGTTATACTTCAGGATTCGTGCCACAGGAGCCGGTTCGATGACCTCTTCATCTTTACCCTTGCATTTCTGAAAGACAAGATAGGGAACTTCAGATAAATATAGAAAGAAATATAGAAAAAAATATATTAAATAAGCCTTATTGCATACTGTATTCAGTTCCAGACCTTGTTGTTTGCTTCAACTTCCTCCATTTCAGAATAATCAGAGTGGATTTCCAATTTTCCAGATATGGCACCCGGAATGTTGTTTGACATCTGAGAATGTGATCGCTGTCTCAGAGAACGCCTATAGGGAATGCTTTTTACTTTAATAAGAGAACATTTTGGACTCTCTAGATAATAATAAACATCATACGGTTTATGTACCTTAAGGAACTCTGGTAACTTCCTCTGCTAAAGCTCCTTACTTTCTCAAGTTCATCCTCCTCTGTAATGGTCATCTCAGCAGCTGAGTGATTTAGTGTCATGTTAGTGTCTAAAGAAACTTTTTACCCAAAAATGCACACAAAAAATATTTTCTTGTGGAAATAACTTCCAAAACTCACTGTACTCACTGTTCTCTGGTTTATCATTGTCTGTATCCTTTCCTTGATTCTGGAGTGTGACTAGGGTGAAGTAAACTCCTTTTCTGTCCAGTAACTGGCTGTGTGTGCCTCTCTCTACAGCGCGTCCATGCTCAAAACCCACGATCACATCTGCGTTACGGATTGTGGACAGACGGTGTGTGATGCTGATAGTCGTTCTTCCCTGTCTAGCCTGAAAAATGTTATTGAATGAGTATGTGCAACAACAAAAATATGGAAATATCTCTTGAACAAACCAGCATTTGCTTACAAGAACATAATTAGACTAACAGGGTATTGCTGGGCACTTAAGGTGTTCTAAGCGGTTGCTGGGTGTTGCTAGGCACGTGTGGTGTTTAAATGGTTGTGAGGGTGTTGCTAGGTGCTTAAGATGTTCTACATGGTTGTTAGGGTGTTGCTGGGCACCTAAGGTGTCCTAAGTGGTTGCTGGGGTGTAGCTAGGCACTTAAGGTGTTCAAAGTGGTTGCCAGGGTGTTGCTAGGCACTTAAGGTGTTCAAAGTGGTTGCCAGGGTGTTGCTTGGCACTTAAGGTGTTCAAAGTGGTTGCTGAGTGCTTGTTAAGGTGTTCTACGTGGTTTCCATGGTGTTGCTAAGCGCTTAAGGTGTTTTAAGTGGTGCCAAGGTGTTGCTGGGTGCTTAAGGTGTTCTAAGTGACTGCTGGGTGTTGCTAGTCACTTAAGGTGTTTTAAGTGGTTGCCAAGGTATTGCTGGATGCTTAAGGAGTTCTAAGTAGTTGCTGGGCACTTTAGGTGTTCTAAGTGGTTGCCAGGGTGTTGCTAGTCGTTTAAGGTGTTTTAAGTGGCTGCCATAGTATTGCTGGGCGCTTAAGTTGTTCTAAGTGGTTGCTGGGTGATTGTTAATGTGTTCTAAGTGGTTCCCAGGGTGTTGCTAGGCACTTAAGGTGTTCTAAGTGGTTGCTGGGTGATTGTTAATGTGTTCTTAGTGGTTGCCAGGGTGTTGCTAGGCACTTAGGGTGTTCTAAGTATTTGTCAAGGTGTTGCTGGGTTCTTAAGGTGTTCAAAGTGGTTGCTGTGTGCTTGCTAAGGTATTAAGATATTCTGCATGGTTGTTAGGGTGTGGCTGGGCACCTAAGGTGTCCTAAGTCGTTGCTTGGGTGTAGCTAGGCACTTAAGGTGTTCAAAGGTGGTAGACAGGGTGTTGCTGGGTGCTTAAGGTGTTCTATGTGGTTGCTGAGTGCTTGTTAAGGTGTTCTATGTGGTTTCCAGGGTGTTGCTAGGCACTTAAGGTGTTCTTAGCGGTGCCAGGGTGTTGCTGAGTGCTTAAGGTGTTATAAGTGGCTGCTGGGTGACTGTTAAGTTTTTCTAAATGGTGGTTGGGGTGTAGCTAGGCACTTAATGTGTTCTACGTGGATGCCAGGGTGTTGCTGGGCGCTTAAGGTGTTCTACTGGTTGCTGAGTGCTTGTTAAGGTGTTCTATGTGGTTTCCAGGGTGTTGCTGGGTGATTGTTAAGTTGTTCTAAATGGTGGTTGGAGTGTAGTACTTAAGGTGTTCTAAGTGGTTGCCAGGGTGTAGTTGGGCACTTGTTATAGTGTTCTAAGTGGTTGCTAGGGTGTAGTTGGGCACTTGTTATGATGTTTAAGTGGTTGCTAGGGTGTAGCTAGGCACTTAAGGTGTTCTAAGTGGTTGCCAGGGTATTTCTGGGTGTTTAAGGCATTTTAAGTGGTTTGCTGGGTGGTTGCTTGGGCATTCGCTGGGCGCTTGCAAAAGTGTTCCATGTAGTTGCTGGGATTTTGCTTGGTGTTTTTTTGGTCTTGGTTTAAGCATGTTGTAAACTCACCTTGTCCAAGGCCTCCTGTACTACAGCCTCACTCTCATTATCCAGTGCTGATGTAGCCATGTCTAACAGGAGGATTCTGGGATTCCTGACCAGCGCTCGAGCAATGGCGATCCTCTGTTTCTGCCCTCCACTCATCTGACCCCCACCTTCACCCACCAATGTGTCAAATTTCTGCATGACATGACAGAGTGATAAAATGTATTTAGTTTGATATGCAAAATGCTCTTAAATAAGAAAAAAAAATTCTTTACTGTCATCAAACACTTTATCTGTTACTTCATGTAATCTCTCAGTGAGGTAATGCAATTACTGACATATCTTGACATATACAGTAACTGGCACCTGAGGAAGATCCATGATGAAGTTGTAAGCATTGGCCTGTTTGGTAGCTTCTATGATCTCCTCCATCGTGACTCCAGGACGGCCGTATCGGATGTTCTCAGCAATTGTGGTGGCAAATAAAACAGGCTCTTGTTCCACTATGCCAATGAGGGAACGCAACCACTGGATATTCAGGCTTCTGATGTCATGACCATCCAGAGTGACCTATAAATTATGAAAATTATGAAAATACGATTTTTAACACTATATCAGACATTTGGTTTAAACTAATGTTTATACAAGGAGGTATTTTTAAAAATGAGATAAAATAAAAAGAACGTATTTTTCCTTGATACACATTTGTTTGTTTGTTCATTCATTGTTGTTATAAAACTCGAAAGATCACTAAAAATGACATAAAAAATAAATGAAAGCTTAATAGAAATAAACTAAAATTTAAATTTTATTGAAATGTAAAAAAAAAAAAAATACTAATTCAAAATATGAATAAATAATATAATGGCATATTTGAAAAAAAAAAAAAAAACATGAATAACATTGGTTTTAACTACTATACCATTCCTTCTTTTGGGTCGTAGAACCTCTGGATAAGTTGAATTGTTGTACTCTTTCCTGAACCACTGGGTCCAACGAATGCAGTCGTCTCACCAGCATTGACCACAACATTCAAATCATCTAATATCTGTACACAAGATATGTTCAGTCAGTATTGGATATTTAATAAAATTTAACTGTTTAATTTCAAACATTAGATTAAATCATGCATGCTAAAACCATAACCCACTTTCACTTCAGGACGGGAGGGATAGTTGAAGTCAACGCTGTGGAATTCAATGTCACCTTTGATTTTGTCTAACGTATGACCTTCTTCTGAGAAGCAATCGATTTCTGGTTCCTGTACGGGAACAGGATGTGACAGTGATTAATCTTTCCCTGAAGCTTAAAGAATGAAATTCATTGATTTTGTGAGAAGAAGTGTGTGTGTGTTATTCTCACCCTGTCAATAGTGTCAAATATACTCTTGGCTGCAGCCCGACCAGAGGCAAAAGCCTCAAGGCAAGGAGAGGCCTGGCCCAGATTCATGGCACCCATAAGAACACCAAAGAACACCTGAAAGAACAAAAACATTTCATTAAATACAATTCTTAAAAAAGCTACTGACTGAGCACGTGTTGCATCTTACTGACTGGACTGTACAATTTTATTTCTTTTTAATACATTTGAAATCCCATTTTATTACCTTCTTTGTTATTTTTATCTCATACCCCTTTAATGATTATGTTTTAATCACTTTCATGTAAAGCACTTTCAATTACCATTATGTAAAATTTGTGCTACAACTAACTGGAAACATTACGGAAAAATAATTTCAAAAAAGTAAAAAATAAAATAAAAGACAGGTAAAAATTTTTTATTAAATAAATGAATAAAAATAAAATAAAATTAAATACAATTGTAAAATTAAATTAAATTAAATTAAATTAAATTAAATACCTGAACGAGGCCACCTGCTGTAAGCTCCCTGGTTTCAATGACAAGTTTTGAGCCGTACCAGAAAGCCAAAGCATAACACAGGAATATGATGCACCAAAGGTAACCCTGAAACACACCAATGATCACTCCTTTCTTAATACCCCATGCCTGGGCCTCCACGAGGTTCCTGTCATACCTGTGGAAACAACCAAAACAAAACTAAAAATCCCTGTACAGTCTCTGCCTGTGCACATTTGAATGATTCATCTCAAAAAACATTTTCGTATTCTTTCACTAAGATGCAATTACTTGCTATGCCTTAAAAACAACTTTCCTTTTAAAGGAGTAGTTCACTTCAGAACAAAAATTCACAGATAATGTACTCACCCCCTTGTCATCCAAGATGTTCATGTGTTTCTTTCTTCAGCTGTAAAGAAGTTATGTTTTTTGAGGAAAACATTTCAAGATTTCTCTCCATATAATGGATATGTATGGTGCCCCCGAGTTTGAACTTCCAAAAAAGTTTAAATGCAGCTTCAAAAGGCTCTAAATGATCCCAGCAGAGGAAGCAGGGTCTTATCTAGCGAAACGATCAGTTATTTTTTTAAACAAATTGACAATTTATATACTTTTTAACCTCAAATGCTCATTTTGTCTCGTCTCTGCGATGCGCATACGTAGTCTGTGTAATCCAGGTCAATACAGTTAGGGCTTTCATCTTGTTTTTGTAAAGGCCATTTGATCTTCTTTGTATGTTCACTTTGTTAACACTGGGTCAGTACTTCTGCAGCGATGTAGGATGATTTTGAAGTTGGGGAAGAATACGAGATGGGAGTTTTTCATCATACCCTAACTATATTGACCTGCGCATTGCAGAGACTAGACAAGACGAGCATTTGAGGTTAAAAAGTATATAAATTGTCAATTTGTTTCAAAAATAACTGATTGTTTCACTAGATAAGACCCTTCTTCCTTGGCTGGGATCGTTTAGAGCCATTTGAAGCTGCATTTAAACTGCATTTTTGAAGTTCAAACTATATGGAGAGAAATCCTGAAATGTTTTCCTCAAAAACATAATTTCTTTATGACTGAAGAAAGAAAGACATGAACATTTTGGATGACAAGGGGGTGAGTACTGTATCTGTAATTTTTTGTTCTGAAAGTGAACTAATCCTTTAACTGACTTCCCAACCCTTTTACTTTTTTAACCCCTTCCTTCCAACCCTTTAACAATCCACATTATGGAGGAAATTTTAGTGTTTTCTCATATCTTGTTAATCTTTGAATATCCAAATGTAACTTGGGTTGTACCTCTCTGCTTCTTTGTTCTCTCCTCCAAAAGCAGCCACCGTTCTGATGGAGGAAAGGACTTCATCAGCCACGGCTCCAGCTTTAGCATAGGCCTTCAGCTCACGACCCGTCAACCTCGCCACAGCCTATATATAAAAAATAATCAGAAAAAATAATGATGTAGACCTGACAAATGGTGAAACACAAAATGTCAATTTTAAAGAAATAATTCACCCAAAAATTACAATTTGCTCATCTGAGATGTAGATTTGTTTTGTTTCTTCATGGAAACAGATTTGGAGAAATTTAGCATTGCATCAATTGCTCACCAATGGATCCTCTGCAGTGAATCAGAATGAGAGTCAAAACAGCTGATAAAAACATCACAATAATCCACAAGTAATCCACACCACTCCAGTCCATCAGTTAATGAAGTTTAATGTTTGTAATAAACAAATGCATTATTAAGGCATTTTAACTTCAAACTATAGCTTTTGGCTAAAATACGAGCCCATAATCTATAATAACACTTCTTCTAGTGAAAAAGTCCATCCTCTGTTGTCCTCCTCTCACATTTAAATCCACTCACATATTTGTTTAGAGCTGTTTTGGACTGTTTTTGCTTGTTAACAGTGCTGGATCTGTCCATATTTCACACCTGATTTAGACAAGATATACTTTTTTTTCAATGAAGAAATATTACGGATAGAGAAAGCAAGTTAAAAACCTCTTAATGAAAGATTTGTTTCTTACCAACACACAGATTTTTGCTTCACAAGATGTTGTCACAAGATAATTGATAGACTGGAGTGATTATTGTTTTTATCAGCTGTTTGGACTCTCATTCTGACGGCACCCATTCACTGCAGAAGATCCATTGGTGAGCAAGTGGTGCAATGCTACATTTATCCAAATTTGTTCAGATTAAGAAACAAACTTGCCTACATCTTGGATGGCCTAAGGATGAGTACATTTTTTAGAACATATTTGAGTGAGCTATTCTTTTAAAACATACATCATGAGATTTTTCTCATTCAAGTTTCTTTATTGACATTTATGCATTTGGCAGACTGTTTTATTTAAAGTGATTTCTATTGCATTCAAGGTACATTGCAGGCTACAAATGGTCTATCTTCTTATTAAACTGTCTGTAGGTATACAAACCATCGCCATGAGTCCTGCAGCCAGTCCTATGAGAGGACTAACCGCTATCACCACTAGCGTCAGCTTCCATCCGCCGATAAATCCCACCATGAAACCAAATATAAACGTCGAGATCCTTTCGATGAAGATGGACACCTGGTCTGCTATAGCGTTGTTGATTTTGTTGATGTCACTACATGGAAAAAGAAATCACAAACATGAAAAACAAACTCGATTTCATTACACTTAAAAAAAAAAAAAAAAAGTGAAACAATTTTCACTCACAAATTAATAGAAGCCAATTTCTGCCACTAATTTTGACTTCTTATCTCACAATTCTGACTTTTCTCACACAATTGTGAGTTTACATCTCATCAAATAAACTCGCAATTACGATTTTTTTTCTTCTTCAGAACTGTGAGATATAAATGCACAATTGCGAGTTTATATCTCGGAATTCTGACTTTATAACTCGGAAATTGCGACTTTATGCAATTCTGACTTTATAACGCAATTATGAGTTCATATCTCAGAATTCTGACTTCATTTCTCACAATTGTGAGTTTATATCTCGGAATTCTGACTTTATAACTTGCAATTGGGAGTTTATATCACGCAGTTGTGACTTTATTTCTTAGAATTGCGGGTTTATATCTCGGAATTCTGACTTTATAACTCAGAAATTGCGAGTTTATGCAATTCTGACTTTATAACGCAATTATGAGTTTATATCTCACAATTCTGACTTCATTTCTCACAATTGTGAGTTTATATCTCGGAATTCTGACTTTATAACTTGCAATTGGGAGTTTATATCACGCAATTGTGACTTTATTTCTTAGAATTGCGGGTTTATATCTCGGAATTCTGACTTTATAACTCGGAAATTGCGAGTTTATGCAATTCTGACTTTATAACGCAATTTTGAGTTCATATCTCAGAATTCTGACTTCATTTCTCACAATTGTGAGTTTATATCTCAGAATTCTGACTTTATAACTTGCAATTGGGAGTTTATATCACGCAATTTTGACTTTATTTCTTAGAATTGCGGGTTTATATCTTGGAATTCTGACTTTATAACTCAGAAATTGCGAGTTTATGCAATTCTGACTTTATAACGCAATTATGAGTTCATATCTCAGAATTCTGACTTCATTTCTCACAATTACGGGTTTATATCTCGGAATTCTGACTTTATAACTCGGAAATTGCGAGTTTATGCAATTCTGACTTTATAACGCAATTATGAGTTCATATCTCAGAATTCTGACTTCATTTCTCACAATTGTGAGTTTATATCTCGGAATTCTGACTTTATAACTTGCAATTGGGAGTTTATATCACGCAATTTTGACTTTATTTCTTAGAATTGCGGGTTTATATCTCGGAATTCTGACTTTATAACTCAGAAATTGCGAGTTTATGCAATTCTGACTTTATAACGCAATTATGAGTTCATATCTCAGAATTCTGACTTCATTTCTCACAATTACGGGTTTATATCTCGGAATTCTGACTTTATAACTCGGAAATTGCGAGTTTATGCAATTCTGACTTTATAACGCAATTATGAGTTCATATCTCAGAATTCTGACTTCATTTCTCACAATTGTGAGTTTATATCTCGGAATTCTGACTTTATAACTTGCAATTGGGAGTTTATATCACGCAATTTTGACTTTATTTCTTAGAATTGCGGGTTTATATCTCGGAATTCTGACTTTATAACTCAGAAATTGCGAGTTTATGCAATTCTGACTTTATAACTTGCAATTGGGAGTTTATATCACGCAATTTTGACTTTATTTCTTAGAATTGCGGGTTTATATCTCGGAATTCTGACTTTATAACTCAGAAATTGCGAGTTTATGCAATTCTGACTTTATAACGCAATTATGAGTTCATATCTCAGAATTCTGACTTCATTTCTCACAATTGTGAGTTTATATCTCGGAATTCTGACTTTATAACTTGCAATTGGGAGTTTATATCACGCAATTTTGACTTTATTTCTTAGAATTGCGGGTTTATATCTCGGAATTCTGACTTTATAACTCAGAAATTGCGAGTTTATGCAATTCTGACTTTATAACGCAATTATGAGTTCATATCTCAGAATTCTGACTTCATTTCTCACAATTACGGGTTTATATCTCGGAATTCTGACTTTATAACTCGGAAATTGCGAGTTTATGCAATTCTGACTTTATAACGCAATTATGAGTTCATATCTCAGAATTCTGACTTCATTTCTCACAATTGTGAGTTTATATCTCGGAATTCTGACTTTATAACTTGCAATTGGGAGTTTATATCACGCAATTGTGACTTTATTTCTTAGAATTGCGGGTTTATATCTCGGAATTCTGACTTTATAACTCGGAAATTGCAAGTTTATGCAATTCTGACTTTATAACACGCAATTTTGAGTTTATATCTCACAATTCTGAGAAAAAAAAAAGTCATAATTGTGAAATAAGTTGCAATAATGGAACGGGCTTCCATAGAAATTGTTAATAAATTTCACTAATAATTACAAAGAAATGGCAAGTAACACACTGAATTAAAAGTGAACTTTTAAAATTGAAAACCTGAAATAGTATTTTCTTATTAAACATCCTCCAATAATCAATTTCAAAGAAATAGTTTTTACAGTGTACCAATTGTTTATCATCCACCAAAAAATCTGATCAATCTTCAAAATCAATGCAATGTTTAATATTTAACACCACTAATGTCAGATTCATAAACAAAGTTAACAATAGTGCAAGATAACACAGAAAGACTCTAATATTACTCAGATATCCTTGTGTTTAGCTCCCCGACAGAGTTGCAGTCAAACCAGCCGATCTCCATGCGCATTATCTTCCGGAAGTACATTTTCCTGATGCGTTGGATCTGTCTGGCGGCAGCAGTAACCCAGAGAGCGATCTGAAACCAGAATGAATACTCATGAATACTGTAAATTTAAAAAAAAAAAAACATGATTTTTTTAGGTTTTCGCAGATCTGGAGCAATACTGAGATTTGAAAAAATGCTTTTTGTCAGAAGTACATTCATCTAGATGGCCATTACAGTGAAGTTTCAAATGAGATGAGAACAAACTTTCTTATATACCTGAAAGTAACTCAGAATAAGGACTCCAATTCCAATTCCAACATAGTATAATGCAAACTTGGTCATTTCAGACTCAATATCCACACTGTAAAGAGGGACAGAGCAAGAGCATTTAAAATATATTTTTGACACACAAAGTGACACATTTTACATTGTTTGAACCCATCCTGCTGTTCTTATGCCCAAAATCCTTCTAGCTATTTAACTTGTTAAAAGTAAAATAAAATAAAACAAAAGTAATATAAGTACATATGTAAAATGTAATAATTATTTTTATAAATAAAAAAAGTAAATATATTTACATAAATATTAAAATAGTATAATCTTGTTGATAAAAGTAAAGTAAATAAAAAATAATAAATTATTGCATATAATAAATATTTGTATAATATAAAAACCTAAATATGTTGATGTAAATAATAAAATACACATAAAAAAATATATAAAATATTAAAAATATATATTTAATAAGTAAAAATGTAACAAATGTATATATCAACTTTTAATATTTATATAAAAAATTATATATTAATAAAAAAGGAGTTGACATGAAAACAAAACCTTTTAGATTTGAGCTAATGAGAAAATCAAACAGAACAGTTTTAAGTTTCCAAAATAAAAATTACAAATAAGGTATGTTCAGTCTCATTTGTTTCTATTAAACAGCAATGAGATTAAGCTTAAATGTGATCCTGGACCACAAAACCAGTCAGGAGGGTCATTTTATTATATTTAAAGCTAAATAAGCAAGCTTTCCATTGATATATGGTTTGTTAGTATGCGACAATATTTACAAAATGAAATTTACAAAATATGATCTTTACTTAATATCCTAATGATTTTTGGCATACAAGAAAAATGAATAATTTTGACCCATACTATGTATTTGGCTATTGCTACAATAAGACTGGTTTTGTGGTCCACGGTCACAAATTAAAACTTTTGATTAAGTCTCTTGCTTAGTTTATAAAGAAACAGATGCTAGTAATCACATATGCATTTCTCCTCTAATGTTTCATAATAGATCATATTGATGTCTCAGATTCAATGAACTCAAATTTAGTCTCAATTGAACGTCTCATCAAAGTCTCCCAGAACCAAAGAATCTGAGCTATCCATGTTTATTTTGAAGCTCTGTGCTTTGATTATGCTCAAATATTTTTCTAGGAGTTTCAGAAAAAAAATCTAATACATTTATTTAATGGAAACACCCATTAAGTCTCTTACACTTTGAAAAAGCAGTAATATGAGGCAGCTTAGATTGCAGATCCCATCTGAAATCATGAACATCCTCACTCACCCACAGTATGTGGTGCCGTTGTCTGGCCGCTCGACCACAGTCCCATCCAGCCAGGTGATGGTGTTATTAATGCAGGTTTTGTTGGGGTTAGCCAGTTCCTGAATCTCAAGCTCATAGTCCACAAAGGTGTTGGTCATCTGGCCATATACCAGCAACATGAGTGGAGACGCGGCGCCGTGGACCAGAGAGCACACGCTTCCCACCACCATCATCAGGACCTCCTTCCATGTGGACAAACGGAACTAGACAGAGACCAAAAAGAGTGATGTGAGAGAAAAAAAAACTAAGATTTGATTCAATCTAAACAGCAGAATCACATTAAAACACTTACCAGCTGAAAGAATCCAACTGTCAGCACTTTCTCTTTTGTTTTGTCAGTGCCATTCCTTCAAACAAAGGCAGAATTTAGACACTTTGTTGCAGCTTAAAATTGATTTTCACAGGCATTAACGTTACCTTTATGAGGCTATTTTGGTCTAACTACAGTTGAGGTCAAAAGTTTACATACACCTTGCAGAATTTGCAAAATGTTAATTATTTTACCAAAATAAGAGGGATCGTACAAAATGCATGTTATTTTTTATTTAGTACTGACCTGAATAAGATATTGCATGTAAAATCCATTTACATATAGTCCACAAGAGAAAACAATAGTTGAATTTATAAAAATGACTCTGTTTAAGAGTTTACATTCACTTGATCCTTAATACTGTGTTGTTACCTGAATGATCCACAGCTGTGTTTTTTTGTTTAGTGATAGCTGTTCATGAGTCCCTTGTTTGTCCTGAACAGTTAAATTGCCTGCTGTTCTTCAGAAAAATCCTTCAGCTCCCACAAATTCTTTGGTTTTTCAGCATTTTTGTGTATTTGAACCCTTTCCAACAATGACTGTATGATTTTGAGATCCATCTTTTCCCACTGAGGGCAACTGAGGGACTCATATGCAACTATTACAGAAGGTTTAAATGCTCACTGATGCTTTAGATGGAAAAACCATGCATTAAGAGCCAGGGGGTGAAAACTTTTGAACAGAATGCAGATGTGAACATTTTTCTTAATTTCCCAGAAGAAAACATAAGTGAAATTTACCCTAATCTTTAAATTCAAAAGTTTTCACTCCCTGGCTCTTAATGCATTGTGTTTCCGTCAGGAGCATCAGTGAGTGTTTGAACCTTCTGTAATAGTTGCATATGAGTCCCTCAGTTGTCCTCAGTGTGAAAAGATGGATCTCAAAATCATACAGTCATTTTTGGAAAGGGTTCAAATACACAAAAATGCTGAAAAACCAAAGAATTTGTGGGACCTGAAATATTTTTCTGAAGAACAGCAGGCAATTTAACTGGACAAACAAGGGACTCACTAAACAAAAAAAACAAACAAAAAAAAAATTAAATGTGAAATTAATGAAAAGTGTCTATTCACTGAATTACATTTTGCTTCGATCACACTGCATCAGATTGCTTTTTACACATTGTTTTTTGTTTGTTTTGCAGCATTTAGCCTTATAATCAATCACATGCATTTCCATTGAGCTTAGGAATGCAATGGCCAATCAGAGACACTTAAATTAGTCAGCGCTGAAAACGGGCCAATCAGAGGCATTTATCCCTCATCATAAACACAATGCAGATACGATGTAAATAAAAGATTCATTTCGTAGCTTCAGCGATTATAACGGGAGTTTTTGCTTAACTTCCACTAAACTAATATCCTGGGCCAACATGTTTTTCTGTGAAGCCAGAGCTGGAATATATATACATTTATGACAAGCCGTTTCCCCAAAATGCAAAAGTTAATAATTGACATTATAATCATTATTACAATATTAAGAGCAATAACCAACAATAACGATTTTTGTCATAATATTGCAGCCCTATTAGCTCCTTTTTTAAACGTATAACAGTTTTAAACAGTCAAGTTTTATAGCCAATAGTTTACAGTATTTTGATTGATTGAAGTATTTGGTTAAATCTAAGTATTTGACATTAAAGACCTACACAAAGTACCTAGACAAGAAATAATGTGAATAATGAACAAAAAAAAAATTATACTCTGTCACACTGTTATACTGTCAACAGTAGTGTTATAGCAATTGGGAGTGTTTTTAGTTTTCAAATGTTTTTTTTTTTTTTTAGTATTACATTTAATCAAAACCAAAGCACTAAATCCATCACTAGACTAAAATAAAATGTTATAGGTATAGTTCACCAATAAAATGAAAAGTTAATGAAAATGTATTCAGCCTTAGGTGATCTAAACTGTATATGGGTTTGCGTAATAATAACCGATCTCATCTACATTTTAAAATGCCTGAAGGTGAGTATATTTAAAGCAAATTTTCATTTCTGAATTAACTATACCTTTAAGAAATGTATATCTCAGATGTGAATATCAACACATGATGAAATCATATCTAGGACATCTGTGTCATATGTGTCACTCTCTGTGGCATTTTTGCCATATCATGCATACATAATATAGAGAGAAGTCAAAAAATAAAAACAAAATACTTACTTGAGGTCAGCATCTGTGTTGTAAGAAAAGTGTTCAATAAATTAGTTGCACATAGTAAAACATTAAATATCAGTTTGCTTTTCTTAATTACTGCACTACCAGTCAAAGGTTTTTGGTGTTTTTTAAAGAAGTGTCTTCTGCTCACCAAGCCTGCATCTATTTGATCCAAAATGCAGCAAAAGCACTAATATTGTGAAATATTTTTACTATTTAAAATAACTGTTTTCTATGCGAATATATTTTAAAATGTAATTTATTCCTGTGATCAAAACCAAATTTTCAGCATCATTACTCCAGTCTTTAGTGTCACATGATCCTTCAGAAATCATTCTAATATGCTGACTTACTTGAAACTTGAATTATTATTATTATTATCAATATTTAAAACAGCTAAATATTTTCAGGATTCTTTGACGAATAGAAAGAACCAAAGATCAGCATTTATCTGAAATAAAAAGCTTTTGTTACACTATACACTAGTGACTATACCATTCAAAAGCTTGGGAGCTTTTTTGGGGAAAGAAATTATAGAAATAAATACTTTTATTTAGCAAGGATGCTTTAAATTGATCATAAGTAATGATAAAGACATTTATTATGTTGCGAAAGATTTATATTTGAGATAAATGCTGTTCTTCTGAACTTTTTGTTCTTCAATGAAACCTGAAAAAATCTACTCAGCTGTTTTCAACATAATAATGATAATAAGTAATGTTTTTAATGCAAAATTAAGTAATAAATAATATTACTAAATAATAAAAAAAACAAATAAATAAATACAATTTTTGAGCAGCAAATCAGACTATTAGAATGATTTCTGAAGGATCATGTGACTTAATAGCTTTGAAATCACAGGAATAAATGACATTTTAAAATAAATTAAAGTAGAAATCAGTTATTTTATATAGTAAAAATATTTCACTGTTTTTTATCTACTTTGGATCAAATAAATGCAGGCTTGGTGAGCAGAAGAGACTTCTTTAAAATCTTACTGTAAGAAAACTTTTGACTGATAATGTACATACATATAATTGTGTTTCAAAATACATTTTTTTAATTATATTTAAACACAGCATACTACAATTCATACCTTCATCAGTTTTGTTTGATTGTGTGTTTTTATCTGCACCGTCTCCCAGAGAGTTTTCACTTTTATTTTTCTTCATTCTTCAGTTTGGTCACATCTGAAACATAGTTTTACAGAAAAAAAGACACATTTATCAACAGCATGAAATTATACATAATAATAATAAAAAAAAAAAAAAAAAAAACATTTAGTTTTATCTGTATTGTCTTTCCTATCCTTATGCCTCTGTGATAAACTAAAGACAATAACCTTTTACCTACTATTACTAATCTGGCACTTCATATTGATTATATAACACATAGCTACTGGATATTAAGAATCCCATAAACTCTTCTTCACACATGATTTAGTGCAATAAAATGCAGTAGTGCAAGAAAATGTAAAACCCATTAGTGCAACATGGACAAAATAAATACATAAACAATAAATAAAATCACACAAATGAATTAGATTAGAAGAAAAATAATCTCAATAGCAGCTCATTTCATTTTGTTTTGAGAGAATTTGCTAAGAAAAAAAAAAAATCATACTGATTAGAAATAAGTTCATATCAAAAATTTCCAACTGGAAATGTCAATTTTTTTTTACAAAATGGCAAGTAACACTGAATTATGACATTTTGAAGCCGAAAGACTGAAATGGTATTTCCTTGTAAACCATACTCAATTAATCTTTGTTTTATTTACAATAAAAAAAATCATTGTTTACAGTGTAGATGAAACAATTGAGATATAATTTCCAAATCAACTTCATATAATATTTCAAATGAGCACTAGTTGAGCACTGCTTACTCAAAGCTTTTCAGTGTAATTGTCAGTATTTTTGTAATAGAAAAAGTAAAAAAAAGAGTGATTCATACCTGTTGTGATGAGCTGCTCTCAGTGGCGTTTTTCTCATGTCAGAGGGTCTCTTCTATCAGTGCAGTCCGTCCACACCTTCTACCCTATCTTCCCCTTTATTAGACTGATAAGACAAGGTCAAGGTGTGCACAGTCTGTTCTCTTCACTAAATAGAGACCTGAAATAGTGTATAAGGAGTTAGAGGGGGGGGGGGGGGGGACAATGTCAAAAGAGTTAATGAGTTCCTAATGTTGGTCACATTTAATAACCACTTACCAAATCACACTGCAGTTTACAGCAGATTATTAACGTCATCTCACAGACATCAGTAATAAATTTGGTTGAATGACCGTTGGGTTGTTGGTTCATTAGGTTTGTCTTACGATATTGAGTTGAGACGGATCCTTATTAATTTATATTTCACAATTTTTGTTTTAATCAGGTCTATAATGTAACATTTGATTCCAGTGTCATATTAATAATAATAAGCCAAAGTTATTTTGATAATGCCCCCTTATTTGCAATGTAAAAAAAAATTATGTTTTACATGTACATACGTTACTTGCCATTTCTTTGTAATAGTTATCAAATGTAACAAAACAAAGCAAACAAACCACAAAACAAAAAATGTGTCTAAACAAAAAAAAAAGTGTCTAAACAAAACAAAACAAATCAAACACATCACAAAACAAAAAATGTGGCGATAACAAAAAAAAAAATAAATAAATAAAATAATAAAATGTGTCTAAACAAAACAAAACAAATCAAATCAAACACATCACAAAACAAAATGTGGTTAACAAAACAACCACAAAACCAAAATGTGGCTATAACAAAAAACAAAAAGTGTCTAAAAAGGTTCTAAATAAAACAAAACAAAGCAAACCAACCACAAAACCAAAAATGTGGCTATAACAAAACAAAATGTGGCCAAACAAAAAACATTGTGGCTAAATAAAACAAAACAAAGCAAACCAACCACAAAACCAAAAATGTGGCTATAACAAAACAAAATGTGGCCAAACAAAAAACATTGTGGCTAAATAAAACAAAACAAAACAAAGCAAACAAACAAACCACAAAAAAATGGTTATAACAAAACAAACTAAAACAAAATGTGGTTAAACAAAACAAAAAAAAAAAAACTAAGTGATTTTTTGGTGTGAATTAAGTGAAAATGGTTTCTACATCATGTAACAAAACAAAGCAAACAAACCACAAAACAAAAATGTGGTTATAACAAAACAAACAAAAACAAAACGTGGCTATAAAAGGTTCTACACAAAACAAAGCAAACAAACCACAAAACAAAAAAATTTGGCTAAACAAAACAAAATTCTAAATGCGACTAAACAAAACAAAACAAAACAAAGTAAACAAACCACAACAAAACAAAATGTGGTTAAACAAAACAAATTTTTTTTAAACTAAACAAAACAAAGCATGTGAATTGAGTGAAAATTGTTTCTACACCATGTAAGAAAACAAAGCAAAACAAACCACAAAACAAAATGTGACAAAACAAAAAAACTAAACAAAATGTGTCTAAACAAACTGAAAAAATATAAATAAAATATAAACAAAACAAAACAAAGCAAACAAAACACAAAACAAAAATGTGGCTATAACAAAACAAACAAAAACAAAATGTGGCTAAAAAAGGTTCTAAACAAAACAAAGCAAACAAACTGCAAAAAAAAGATGGCTATAACAAAACTAAATGTGGCTAAACAAAACGAAGCAAACAAACCACAACAAAACAAACAAAAACAAAATGTGGTTAAACAAAACAAAAAACTAAATGTGGCTAAACAAAACAAAGCAAACAAACAAACAAACCACAAAAATGGTTATAACAAAACAAACAAAAACTAAATGTGGTCAAACAAAACAAAAAAATGAACAAAACAAAGCAGTGATTTTTTTTCTACACCATGTAACAAAACAAAGCAAACAAACCACAAAACAAAATGTGGCTAAACAAAATTAAAAAAAAAAATAGTAATAACAAATCAAAACAAAGCAAAAACCACAAAACAAAAAATTTGGCTATAACAAAACAAAAAGCTAAATGTGGCTAAACAAAACAAAACAAAGAAAACAAACAAACCATGAAAAATTGCTATAACACACCAAACAAAAACTAAATGTGGTTAAACAAAACAAAAAAATGAACAAAACAAAGCAGTGTTTTTTTTCTACACCATGTAACAAAACAAAGCAAACAAACCACAAAACGAAAAATGTAGCTATAACAAAAAAACTAAATGTGTCTAAACATAATGAAAAAATAAATAAAATAAAATGTGTCTTAACAAAACAAAACAAAGCAAACAAACCACAAAACAAAAATGGTTATAACAAAACAAACAAAAACAAAATGTGGTTAAACAAAACAAAATTAAAAAACGAAACAAAACAAAGCAGTGAATTGAGTGAACATTGTTTCAACACCATGAAACAAAACAAGGCAAACAAACCACAAAACAAAAAAGTGGCTAAACAAAACAAAAATATATAAAAAAGTCTTAACAATATAAAAAACAAAACAAAATGTGTCTAAACAAAACAAAACAAACAAATCACAAACAAAAAAACAAAATGGTGTCTAAACAAAACAAAGCAAACAAACCAAAAAAATTTAACAAAATAAAAACAAAATGTGGCTAAACAAAACAAAGCAAACAAACAAACAAACAAACCACAAAACATGGCTATTACAAAACAAACAAATCAAAATGGGGTCAAAAAACTAAACAAAACAAAACAGTGAATTGAGTGAAAATTGTCATGCTGTATGAAGGTGAGCATTTAATAGCTGATAGTTTAATAGCCCAGCGGTCATTCAACCCTTCTGCTGACATGTCATCTCAAAAACAATTTAAATGATCAATAACTGATAATAAATCCCCACTATCTGAATCCAAGTACAAAGACTATGTATTCGCTTTAAAATTGATAATTTATCACATATTCCTCATGGATATAGAAATTAGCTTAATGTTTTGATCAAGTTTTGACAAAACAGGAAACAGATAAGTGTTTTCCCTGTAATATGATTATTTTATTGATGATTATTTTGTGTGCCTTCAGATGGCCAAATATATGACACTAATAAAATGTATGACGCTGAGGGTACATCCTACGTCAATCCTTATCAAATCAGTACATTTAAAGATGACTAAACTGGCTAAAAACTAAGGCAATTAAGTGCACAGCCAATTAAGGCAAGACACTGCAGGTGAATAGGGTAAAAAAAACTTAACTGCAAACATTTTTTGTATTACAAGTTTTCTAAAATGTCAGGTTTAAATATGCAAATGGCATTATTTAATGAAATATCCACTAATTTGCATACATTTTTAGTACAAAAATCTAAACACTGGATGAAGTCAGTTTCAAAATTCTTGTTTAATTTTTTTTAACATATTAGAGTCAAATGTTTTTACAGAGGGGATTTTGGGTACCTCATTTTGTAACTCCATAATTCACTAAAAAACTTTGAACAGATAGAAAAGCATGTTTGTTTGTTTTTTACCATTTTGGAGGGAGTAAAATGTATAAAATCAAGCTAACTGTATATGAACAAATCCCTCTGTAAAAACCTTGAGGATAAAGACAGCAATACAAATGTAAAGTTTGGTGTGTGTGTCAGTACTACTGAAGTGGAGATTTATGGCTCAGTGTAGGAGAAAAAACTAATTTTAAGAAAACAGTTAACAGCGTATTTTGCGTGTTTTCTTTCCACTAGTCCCCTTAATAAGCCAAACAGATAGATACACTATTGTACTAACATTGACATCTAGTGGCCAAACAATGCATCACACAACTGAATTTCAAAAAAGGCATTTTCCCCCAACAATGACAGATTGCAGAACAGCAGAACCATACCTCACAGCAGTCACAGGGCAGCATGCTCATGCCGGTAGTGGGTAGAGCCTCCTGTTATCCGTCCTAAATAGTATTCGAAAATAGAATTATGTCCCAAACCGTAGTATGTTTAAAAAAGTATTCCAAAGATTTCTGGATGGTCTACTACTTAACTTCAGAATTCGAAGTGCGGATCAAAGCGCACTCTAGGATTCGATTAGAACTACAAACAAGCATAAAAAGTGTAAAAAAACAAACTACAAGCATGGCGGACATGTGCACCCTTTGAATTTAAAGGAACACTCCACTTTTTTGGAAATCGGCTTATGCGGCGTTCCAGGCAGGTTTTTGTCATAGTAAATAACCACTTCAAACCACCACTCACGACTTTGTAGCGTTCCAGGCAAGTCATGCCAAACTGCCTGGGCACATTTATGAATTATTATTATTTTTATATTGTTATTAATTTGATTTCAACGTTATATTGTCCTAAGCTCTATTTTTCCACCGTTTACTACTTGCATAAACACCGCACCTATTACAGCTGACATTGTTGTTTCCTGGGCTATGTTATGTCAGAACTCGGAACTGGGAGTACATCGATCTAGTACGAGTTCACGAGTGGGAGGTCACGGGTTTGACTGCCGTTCTAGTGCACTTTCACTGGTAGAAGGTTGGAAAAACACGGGTTATGGGTTGTCTGGAACGCGGCATAATTCTCCAACTCCCTCCGAGTTAATAAGTTGATTTTTACCGTTTTTAAATCCATGCAGCCGTTCTCCTGTTCTGGCGATATCACTTTTAGCATAGCTTAGCATAGATCATTGAATCCTATTAGACCAATAGCAATGCGTTCAAAAATGACCAATGAGTTTCTGTATTTGTCTTATTTAAAACTTGACTCTTCTGCAGTTATATCGTTGACTAAGACCGGCGGAAAATGTAAAGCTGCGATTTTCTAGGCCGATAAGTTTAGGAACTACACTCCCATTCCGGCGTCAAGGAAGTTTGCTGCCGTAACATGGCCGAAGCAGTCGCAGTAATATCACGCAGCACATCGCAGCACAGCGTAGCACAACATGACCAAATATATGCACAGGGAGCATTCCTCATTGGAAGTTACCTAGCTGGGAACTCATTTCAGGCGCTGCGTGATATTACTGTGCCTGCTGTGTCCATATTACGGCAGCAAACTTCCTTAAATATTACGCCGGAATGGAAGTGTACAGTCGTGGCCAAAAGTTTTGAGAATGACACAAATATTAGTTTTCACAAAGTTTGCTGCTAAACTGCTTTTTGTTTCAGTTGTTTCTGTGATGTACTGAAATATAATTACAAGCACTTCATACGTTTCAAAGGCTTTTATCGACAATCACATGACATTTATGCAAAGAGTCAATATTTGCAGTGTTGGCCCTTTCTTTTTCAGGACCTCTGCAATTCGACTGGGCATGCTCTCAATCAACTTCTGGGCCAAATTCTGACTGATAGCAACCCATTCTTTCAGAATCACTTCTTGGAGTTTGTCAGAATTAGTGGGTTTTTGTTTGTCCACCCGCCTCTTGAGGATTGACCACAAGTTCTCAATGGGATTAAGATCTGGGGAGTTTCCAGGCCATGGACCCAAAATATCAACGTTTTGGTCCCCGAGCCACTTAGTTATCACTTTTGCCTTATGGCACGGTGCTCCATCGTGCTGGAAAATGCATTGTTCTTCACCAAACTGTTGTTGGATTGTTGGAAGAAGTTGCTGTTGGAGGGTGTTTTGGTACCATTCTTTATTCATGGCTGTGTTTTTGGGCAAAATTGTGAGTGAGCCCACTCCCTTGGATGAGAAGCAACCCCACACATGAGTTTTTTTCGGGATTAAGTTAATTTTCATGGCAAAGAAGGACTATGCAATTCATCTGATCACTCTTCATAACATTCTGGAGTATATGCAAATTGCTATTTTAAAAACTTAAGCAGCAACTTTTCCGATTTCCAATATTTATGTAATTCTCAAAACTTTTGGCCACGACAGCAGTTCCTAATCTTATCGGCCTAGAAAATCGCAGCTTTTCATTTTCCGCTGGTCTTAGTCTTAGATATAACTGCAGAAGAGTCAAGTTTTAAATAGCATTTTAAATAGACAAATACCGAAACTCATTGGTCATTTTTGAAAGCGATGCTCTGGGTCTAATAGGATTCAATGATCTATGCTAAGCTATGCTAAAAGTGATATCGCCAGAACGGGAGAACGGCTGAATGGATTTTAAAAGGGTAAAACTCAACTTATTATCTCGGGGGCAGTTGGAGAATGAGCCTATTTCCAAAAAAAGTGGAGTGTTCCTTTAAGGATGATATGGACATTTTCCTTAATGAGTGTGTGGACAAAACATGCCTCAGGATTACTGTTTTAACATGTTTAAAGAGTTTTGATTTTATCTTATGAGACAACAAAAATGTTATTAAACATTTTAACTGTAAAAATGTAAGTTTAATAAATAATTCATATATACACATATATATATTTAATAATAAATAAATATACATATATTTTTTTCAATTAAAAACTTTTAATTAAATACTGACTTTAGATAAACAGCTTTGAAACACTCCACAAAGATAAGTAGTGCAATTACTGTGATGATCATTATTATTTTAATTATTTATTTTTTTCAAATAACATGTTATCAAGAAACAACATTAAAAATAAGAAAAGGAAAAGAACAAATGTATAAGTTGATTAAAATTTAACCCAATTCCACGGTTCTGGTGCCGTGTGACTGCTGTGACGTAGGGTTCTGCTGTTCTGCAATCGTCCCTATCTTTCAGTCCTTAAAATCATGTTAAGCAACAAATATGGCATGCATGCATTTGTCAGCTAATTACAGCCTTACAAAAGCATGCAAACCATTCATAAAACAGGTTGTATATATTTGGAAACATATTTATATATGCAAGAAATTCTAATATTGGTGTAACAAAATTGTACATAATACTGTACATTAATAGTAATTAAACACTGTTAAATGAAGAGAAAACACTCTCACAGGTGCCGTCTTGTGGGAAAGTGTGTAAAATTAGGTCAGTGACCGAACGGTGAGTAACAGCAATGTATTTTTTGACCTGCAATAAATCCCTCATCACTTATTAATTAGTTTTACAGATAAAATGATAATGGTTAGTGTCGTTGTTTGTAATAATCTGCTGTAAATTTGCATCATGCAACTCATTCTCATTTGTACATCATGTATCATTCCTTGCCATTAAGAAATTGACATGATAATAGTTTTGAGTGAATTTAAAAGGCATTCTGGTAACACTTTACAATAAGGTCCCATTAGTTAACATAAGCAACAACGAGCAATACATTGCTTATAGTATTTAATAATCTTTGTTTATTGTAATTAAATCATAAAAATGCTACTCACTCAATCTGATGTTTCTGTTCCACCTCTTTATCCAGCACTGGGTCCTTGGCCTAAATGGCAATACCAGTACCTGTTCATATACAGAATTGGATCCGTTCCTGTCAGCAGGTATGTTTTGGGTTGTCAGTCTCAAACACAGACTGTATGAATCCGATGCGTCTCATCTGCGTCTCTGTCCAGGCTCATACTTCTTCTGAAAAGTCCTGTTGAATAACTGCTTTGAATGCGCCTCAAGGACTTGTACAGCAGCCCTGAGCTGTTATAGCCACAGGATTTGCTATAACAAGTGATTCCTGCAGATACACGGTTTGAAAGAAGTCTGAGGTTGCTTCCTGTGTTCAGGAATGTACTGTTTATAGATTCACAAACACAGGAAAGTGTGTTTGATCTGTATCTAAATGTAAAACTATTACAAATAGTTTAGTTAATTATAAAACAGGAAATTAAAAATAAAATGTAATCATTAGATGAAAAACTTAAGCTTAAAAATAAAAATGAAACTAAATTTAAAAAAATAAATTTAAGGTAAATATGAAAAAAAATTGCATTAAAAACTGAAAAAATAAAATGTAGTTTACATGCATCAAAAGTTTACATACACCTTGCAGAATCTGCTAAATGTTAATTATTTTACCAAAATAAGAGGGATCATACAAAATGCATGTTATTTTTTTATTTAGTACAGATCTGAATAAGATATTGCACATAAAAGACATTTACATATAGACATCAAGAGAAAATAATAGTTGAATTTATTAAAATGACCCTGTTCTAAAGTTTACATACGGTTGATTCTCACTACTGTGTTGATTTTGTGTGTGTGTGTTTTGGTGAGAGTTGTTCATGAGTCCCTTGTTTGTCCTGAACAGTTTAACTGCCCTCTGTTCTTCAGGAACAAAACAGGACAGAAAATTCCCAGAAACTGCAGGAACAACATGGGACGCTTATTAAAAAATAGCATACACTTAAGTTAACCGGTGTCAGATGCATAGTCGAAACGAAAAACAAACACTGCCAAACCTATGCTCTCTCCATTGACTTTGTATTGCGGAAAGCTGCCTCCTTGTCACTTTTCACTTCTAACAAAAAAAAAAAAAAAAACAATGTCTAAAAGCTGCTATGTGACGAGGTGAGCACACAGAACTACGTTTTTTATAAGCTGTCGACCTAAAAAAAAAAAACAGTGTTTAAGGACACAAAAGTAGAGTGTCACTCTGAAAACTACGCCCGCTGGAGGGAAATTTAATGGCGGCAGTAAACATTCATTATTTTTAATGTCAAAGGATTATTTCACCACCCTGAAAGGAGGAAATATATTAAGAAACAAAATTTTATTGGTCTATGTCAGTGCACCTTTCCCTTACCTTTTTTTTGGGGGGGCCGACAGCTTATAAAAACGTAGTTATGTGTTTTTTAGCTTGTTTACTGTACACCTTGTCTCATAGCAGCTTTTAGACATTGTTCTGTTATTTGTTATAAGTCAGAAATGACAAGGAGTCCGCTTCCCGCAATACAAAGTCAATGGAGAGCGTTCAATGTCGCCTGTTTTAAAACAATTAAAGCTAACATAAAGTAATAAAGTATAACTTTATTCTACGATATTAGAAGGTTTATTGCAATTATAATGCCCCAGTTTTATTTATTTAGTTATTTTGATGCCATGGTTCAGTTCATATAGATAATCTTCAGTGTGAAAAGATGGATCTCAAAATCATAGTCATTGTTGAAAAGGATTCAATAGACAAAAATTCTGAAAAACCAAAGAATTTGTGGGACCTGAAGGATAGTTTAACTGTTACCGTTTAACCGTTGTTGACCAACAAAAGACTCATGAACAACTATCACTAAACAAACAAACAAACAAAAACACACAGCTGTGGATCATTCAGGTAAAAACAGTGTTAAGAATCTTTTGAAACAGGGTCATTTTTATAAATTTTAACTATTATTTTCTCTTGTAGACTATATTTAAATGTATTTTATGTGAAATATTTTTTTCATACAAATGAAAAGCTAATTCAAAATATTAATATACTATAAAAAAGATAATTAATACTCCAATATCCCTTCTTTGTACACTCTAAAGAAGTTTTTTTCTATAGACCTAAACTGCAGTTTCTATTTTTTTTTTTTTTTACATTCTAAAATATTTTTTTTTATTAAATCAGTTTTTTTGTATTATTGCATGTATGAGTTAAATTTAAAAAAAGTTGGAGTTTTTATTGTATTATTTTACCTATAGAAGAAAAAACATCTAAATCTAAACTATAAGCTTCTTTGCAATTGCAGGAAAAATGTTGGATAAGTTCATCCCTGGTGTTTTATCTGACCTTCCCATTGAGACCGTCACATTTCCTACCAATGCTCTGAAAAGGGAACTGTCCTTTCTGGTCATCAAGCGCCCCCTGCAGGAACAACACGGGACAGTTATTACATAATAGCAGACACTTCAGTTAAACCGGTGTCAGATGCACAGCCGAAACGAAGAACAAACACATTCCCAAACTACTGGCACGACTGTCTAGTTTTTAGAAACAGATACCTTAGAAAGCTGACTTCTAAAACAACGGTGAGTAGCATATATACGGGCGATTTGTAGAGTCAACTTTGCAGAAAGCTTAAAGTGAGCAAAGTCCTGTTTTTAGTGAATGCATGCTATTTGCAAAAGAGTTCTGTCAGGACATGTTCGAGAACTGATCACGCGTTTGGCATTTTAAATGTTTTAATGTTTATAATGGCATTTAAATGTCTCAACAACGTCAGCTTGGTTTCTTTTGTTGTGTGTGTTCCAAGCTATGGTTCCAAGTATGCAACAGTAGGCTACAGGGTAAAAAAAATACTATTGTTGACATTCCTTTAATTTACACGCCCCATTTTTACTGAAGTGAATCCGGGACTCTTTTCAGGGAATTGATTCTTTCAAACAATTCATTTTGTCAGAACCGGTTCAAAACCGATTCCGCGGTTCTTTTACTTCAATCGCAATCACGTGATATTCGACAAACGTTGCTTGTTTAAAAAAAATTAAAGCTAATAAATTAAAGTCAGTATTGATACTACGATATTAGAAGATTTACTGCATTTTCATGCCCCAGTTTAATTGGTTGCAGCTATGTTTTCGCTCACAAATACAAGTTTCAAACCTTAACACTGAATGGGCACGCACATCTTTCGAATAAACATTTTTGCTCATTATAATTAAATAACATTTTATAAACTAACTATATAGGCGTTGATAAAGCAGTCAAACAATGAAGTAGAAAACATGCAGTGAATTTTATTTGCGAGATTTAGGCTACTTACTTTCCATCGCGTAGCACTCCGGTTCACTTAGACAAGATCGGATTGAAACGAACGATTCATTCACGATTCGGACATAAAGATGAATTTGTAATCAAGTTGGTCAAGTAATTTCTTTACAGTTTGATGAATTGTTGACTCCAGATCCACTTCGACCGACATAGCCCAGTTTGAATCTTTTAAATCAGCTTGTGTGATCCGGTTCAGCTGATTCTTTGATAAGAACCGATTCAAACGATCGATTCGGACATGAAGTTAAAGTTGTATTTAAGTTGGTCAAGTAGTTTCTTCACGGTTCAATGAATCATTGACTCCAGAACTGCAGCAATGTGAATGATTCATGAATGATTCATTCGGACATAAAATTGAAGTTGTATTGAAGTTGGTCATTTCTTCACTGGTCAATGAATCGTTGACTCCAGAACGGCAGCAACCGATTCAGCCCAATTCGAATCCTTTAAATGGACTTGTGTTATGCGGTTCAACTGGTTCTTTGACAAGAACCGATTCATGACGTTGAAGTTGGTCAAGTAGTTTCTTCATGGTTCAATAAATTGTTGACTCCAGAAACGCTGCAACTGATTAAGCCCTATTTGAATCCATTAAGTTGGTTTATGTATGGCGGTTCAACTGATTTTTTTTGATAAGAACTGATTCAAACAAACAATTCCTTCACGATTTAGACATGAAGTTAAAGTTGCAATGAAGTTGCAACTGATTTAGCCCGATTTGAATCCTTTAATTCGGCTTGTGTGATCCGGTTCAACTGATTCTTTGATAAGAACCGATTCAACCAAACGATTCCTTCAAGATTTAGACATGAAGTTGAAGTTGTAATGAAGTTGGTCAAATAGTTTCTTCAGGACTCAATGAATCGTTGACTCCAGAACTGCAGCAACCGATTCAGCCTAATTTGAATCCTTTAAATAGACTTGTGTGATGCGGTTCAACTGGCTCTTTCACAAGAACCGATTCAAACGAACGATTCGGACATGACGCTGAAGTTGGTCAAGTAGTTTTTTCATGGTTCAATGAATTGTTGACTCCAGAAACGCAGCAAATGATTAAGCCATATTTGAATCCATTCAATCGGCCTCTGTCATCCAGTTCAACTGATTCTTTGATAGGAACCGATTCAAACGAACGATTCGTTCGCGATTTAGACATCAAGTTGAAGTTTTAATGAAGTTGATCAAATAGTTTCTTCAGGATTCAGTGCATTGTTGACTCCAGAACTGTGACAACCGGTTCAGCCCAATTCGAATCCTTTAAATCGACTTGTGTGAACTGAGTCTTTGATAGGAACTGATTCAAACGAACGATTCATTCACGATTGGGACAGTGGTTTTACAATCACACATTTACTTGCACAGTTATCCAATATCAAAAGATAAAAAAAAACAGACAAACGTATTATCATATCGTGTAATTGATCTTTTTTTAAAATGAATCTTTTCTTGCCCTTACACAAAATCCCTCATATTGTTTACTGTGTCTACAGTCATCATGAGCCAAAAAGTTAATGGTTCACTAGGTCATGTACTTTATGAGTGGAGCTTTGACCACATTCGCTGTCTTTCATATCTTTATTTTGCTGATTTGAGGGGTTTGCATGAATCTGTATTCTTTTCGCATGAAAACAAATTGATTTTCTTTTGCAGAAATGTTCCTGTACATTGTCGGTCTCATAGTCTTGCTCTTTGTCTATCGGTGGTTCAGAGAACTGGGACGGGTTCCCAATAAATCAGAGAAGTTTGTGTACATCACAGGCTGTGACACTGGTTTTGGGAATCTCCTGGCCAAACACTTGGACACAAAGGGTTTCCGTGTCATCGCTGGCTGCTACACGGAGAAAGGAGAAGATGAGCTGAAGAAGTGCTGCTCTGACAAACTCACAACGCTGCATTTGGATGTGACTGATAATAATAGCATTAAAAAAGCTGCAGACAGCATTAAAACTCTGGTGGGAGAGAAAGGTAAGTCACAGAAAGAAATGGCACTTCACTGACTGATTTCTGAAGGATCATGTAAGAATTAAGACTGGAGTAATTCAGCCTTGTATCACAGGAATAAATTACATTTTAAAGTATATTAAAAGAGAAAATGGTTATTTTAAAATTGTAATATTTTCTCACAATATTACTGATTTTATTGTATTTTTTGAGCACATAAATGCAGGCTTGGTGAGCAGACTTCATTAAAACATTAGGAAATTGTATGCTTTTATATGTAATTCCTGATTTTAAATAGATGCATTTAAAATGCAATGTTAAATTTGATTTAAAAAGTTAAATTATTAATGTTTAAGGAAATTTATTTTAATACATTTGGGGGTAAATGCATGTTATTATATACAAAGTACATGAATGACTCGAGTATAGTATTTCCAGAAACCTTAGATTATTAATAACCAGCATTTGAAATCCCATACACTACCAGTTAAACATTTTTGGACAGTAGAACTTTTAATGTTTTATTTTAAAGAAGTCTTTTCTGCTCACCAAGCCTGCATTTATTTGATTCAAAGTACAGCAAACTGTTAACTGTTTTAATATATTTTAAAACGTAATTTATTCCTGTGATTTCAAAGCTGAATTTTTAGCATCATTAATCCAGTCACATGATCCTTCAGAAATCATTTTAATATTCTTTTTTGCTTAAAAAACATTTTTTTATTATTATATTATTATGTTGAAAACAGCTGAGAAGATTTTTTAGGTTTCTTTGATAAAGAGAAAATTCAGAATTTATCTGAAATAGACATCTTTTGTAACATAAATGTCTTTATCATCACTTTTTGATTTTTTTGAAGCAACCTGGTTAAATAAAAGTAATAATTTCTATAATTTCGTCCTCTAAAAATGAAAAAAATACTCAATTGCAATAAATATTGATAATAGTTACAATAAAAAATGTTTCTTAAACAAATGATCATGTGCCTGGACTAATGATGCTGACAATTCAGCTTTGATCACGGGAATAAATTACATTTTAAAATATATTCAAATAGAAAACACTTATTTTTAAATAGTAAAAATACTGCTTTTGCTGTATTTAAAATCAAGTAAATGCAGGATTGGCGAGCAGAAGAGACGTCTTTAAAAAACACTGTTCAAAATAAAATAAAAAGTGAAATAAAACTTCATTTCCTGCTCATATTATTCTTTAATGAAGTTGGTCAAGTCGTTTCTTCACAAGGTTCTCACATGACACTTCCTGTGTATTTGGCAATGTCCTGTGATGAAAGAAAGCGGTTTTATTTAGTTGTGTGTTCGTGTTTGCAGGTTTGTGGGCTGTGGTCAACAATGCTGGGGTCTCTTTCCCAACTGCTCCCAGTGACTGGCTGGAAATCGACGACTTCAAACATATGATCAATGTCAATCTGATCGGGGTTGTTGCCATCACTCTGAGCGTTTTACCGCTCATTAAGAAAGCCAAAGGCAGAGTGGTCAATGTGGCCAGTATATTCGGAAGGATCAGTACTTTGGGAGGAGCGTACTGCATTACTAAATATGGAGTAGAGGCTTTTAATGACAGTCTAAGGTTAGTATGTCTAGTAACTACTTCTGTTTTGAATATGGAGACTCTCCTGACAAAAACTCAGATTCAAAGACAGAAATTCAGTTTCAAACCTTTTCCCAGATACAAACCAGTAAATAATTAATAACACTGATTATTCAGCACACATTTTATGAATGCAAAGTCCAAACACTGCAACCATGTGCAGTTTATTAGCATGATAGCACTGCAACCATTCAGTAAAATGTAAAAATTTTAAAATTGGCAAGCATTTTCTCTGCTGCAAATACTAACATTTACTAAAAACATCTGATAAGTCCGCACAAATGACTGTCAAAATTTAGCAGCCGAAAACTTAAACTGTGAGTGAGTCATCACGATGAAAGTTTCAACATATGTGCTGGATGTCAGCAAGAGGCTTTGCACCAATATATGAGAGAATTGCGCAAAAGGTGCCGCTATAATGAGTATTTGTACACTTGTTTATGTCAGGAATTATGCAGATTAGGACCTTAGTTCTTCTTTCCTCTAAATACTTGTTATGTTTCAAAAAATATACTTAAAATATACTTAGTTTATGTCCAGTTTACCTGTATATTAAACACAGGACACTAAGACGATAAAACGTGATTTTTTTTCGTTTTTTTTTTTTCAGTAGATTTTTTCAAGTTTCTTTAATGAAAAGAAAGATCAGACGAACAGCATTTATCTGAAATTTCTAACATTATATATGTCTTTATCATCACTTTTGATCAATTTAAAGCATCCTTGTTAAATAAATTAGTTTTTCTTTCCTCTAAATACTTTTCATGTATCTGGAAAAATACTTAGTTCATGTCCAATTTACCTGTATATTAAACACAGGACACTAAGACGATCTTAAAACAAACTTGTGATATCTCATTTACAGCGGCATTAAAAAAGGTGCTATTTTAGTATTATTTATATAATTTTCTAATATTCATTAATATTTTAAAATAGCTTTAATTTTTATATTTTCAGTTTTACCTGTAAGTTTGTGCAATGTTGTTATATGCCTTTTTAATATATTTATTTAGTAATAAATTTATAAAAGTTTCAGTTTTTCAGTAATTTTAGTAAGTTTTTTAAAGTATTTTTTAATCAAATGTTTATTTATTATTATTATTATTATTATTATTATTCCAGCTTAATTTAAATTACTCAAAGTGATTTACTTTTAGTTAACAGTAGTAAATAAATATTTTCCTTGTTTTCCTAAACATAACCCTAATTAACTAAATCTACATAAAAATCAGCTTCAAATTTATATAAATAGTAAAAAAAAAAAAAAAAATGTATAAACAAAATAAGAAATGTATAAACAAAATAAAAACAGAATAAATTAACAAAATCTAGTAAATTTAAAATATCTAAATAAAGAAAGAAAATAAATATTATACACACCTAAAATTAAAGTTTAAGATTTCTGGCAATTTTTTTAAAAAGTTATCTCTACTTTTCCTGTGCTTGGTCCTCTGATAATTGCTAATTGTCACTATATTTAATGTGTTTTCCTTTGTTTTCCTAACCCTAACTAACTAAATCTACATAAGAACTACTTAAAATTGATATTGCTAAAAATAAAAGTAAAAAAAATTAAAAGCTATTTAAAAATATTTACATAAAATGCAGAATAAATTCTAAATTAATAAATAAAAAGTAAATAAAAATCCAAACAAATAAACAAAATATAAATGTTTTTTTTAAAGACAAATAAATAAAGAAATTCAATTTTATACGCACCTACAATTAGTTTAATATTTTCAAATATTTCTACCATTATTTATTGATTGATTAATGAAAGTGGGGTCAAATACCAATGTCACAGTGTTATAATAATAATAACTTACAATTGCATTTACTGCAGTAAATATCTAAGGGTAAGACAATTTTGGAATTAAAAATTAAAGAAAAAATCCTAAGTCATGGACATGTCTAGTAAATCTATTTTTCTTGTTATATTTTGCTTTAATAACATTTTATTAGATATTTATTGAGTATTGTAATAATTTAAAATAAAACTGTGTACTTTTACTTTGGACCCTCTTATCATTGCTGCTTGTGATTATATTTAATGTCTTTGTCTTCCAGGAGGAACATGGCACCGTTTGGAGTGAAGGTTTTATGCATTGAACCTGGATTCTTTAAAACGGGTGTTACTGACTCCAAAATCTTTGAGACTCATTTCCAGAGATTATGGGACAAGTTGCCTCAGGAAGTCAAGGATGAATATGGCAGCGACTATGTAGACAGAAGTGAGTCCAAATGCAATAACCAGCTGTTTGCATTACTAGTTCTAAAAGCTAACAGATTCCTGACGTCACTATGATTGTGTTTATAGCTAAGGTGGCGGTTAAGGAGCAGTTTGAGAAGATGCTGGATCCAGATCTGATGAAGGTGGTGAGCTGTATGGAGCATGCGGTGGCTGCGGTCCATCCTCGTACCAGATATTCTCCAGGATGGGATGCCAAGTTCTTCTGGCTGCCTCTCTCCTACATGCCAA
>NC_133368.1:44460957-44475957 GCF_049309525.1 Garra rufa | reverse complement strand
GGCACTTTGACGACCACACAGGCCTCAGACCAACTCATAAATCTGCAGCTCTTGGACAGGGCTTTTAGTTGACCTGGAGGAGCATCTTCAACCCGAATGCCATTCTCATACCAAAGCTGCATCATTTATTATAGATTATTCCTTGTAATGCACCTGATATGTTTGCACACTTCAGTGACCTTTGACTTAAAAAGGGATAGTTCATCCCAAAATTAATATTTGCTAACAGTTTAACCTCAGGCCATCCAAGATCTCATCACTTGCTCATCAGTGGGTCCTCACCAGAATGAGAGTCCAAATAGCTGATAAAAACACAATAATCCACAAGTAATCCACACCACTCTAGTTCATTAATTAACATATTCTAAAACGAAAACCTGTTGTGTTTGTAAAAAACAAATCCACTATTAAGACATTTATAACTTCAAATAGTCCCTTCTGGCCAAAATATTAGTCCATATTTCATAATTACACAGTGAAAAAGTCTATCTTCTGTCGTCTTGCATCAAAAACCACCAACATATTTGTTTAGAACTGTTTTTCTCAGTAAAGAGTGTTTAATCTGTGCATATTTCTCCCCTGATTCAGACTATACTTTTTAAAAACTTTTTTTATCTGGGGAAAGTAAGCAATATTATGGATAGAGGAGTTGCAATATGGGCGAAAGCATGGTTTGAATGTAAAAATGTATTAATGATGGATTTGTTTCTTACAAACATGCTGATTTTTACTTCACGAGATGTTAATTAATGGATTGGAGTGGTGTGTGGATTATTGGGATGTTTTTAATCAGCTGTTTGGACTCTCATTCTGACGGCACCCATTCACTGGAGAGGATCCATTGGTGAGCAAGTGGTGCAATGCAGTGTGGTTTGCATGAACAGTGCATTTCTTATTTTTTTATTTTAATTTTCAGGTCTGTGGGGTTTGGTGAACAACGCTGGGATCTCGATTCCCATCGGCCCCATGGAATGGATGCAGCTGGAGGACTTTAAGAAGGTTCTGGATGTAAACCTCATGGGTCTTATCGCAGTGACCCTGAAGTTTCTTCCTCTGCTGAAGAAGGCTCGCGGTCGGGTGGTGAACGTGGCCAGCATTCTGGGCAGAATCTCACTCATAGGAGGAGGATATTGCCCTGCTAAATATGGTGTGGAGGCCTTCTCTGATAGCTTGAGGTATGTCCGTTCAAAAGTTTACATCCCCTTGATTCTTAATACTGTGTTGTTACCTGAATGATCCAAAGCTGTTTTTTTGTTTAGTAATAGTTGTTCAAGTGTCCCTTGTTTGTCCTGAAATTAAACTGCCCGCTGCTCTTCAGAAAAATACTTCAGGTCCTACAAATTCTTTGGTTTTCCAGCATTTTTGTGTATTTGAACCCTTTCCAACAATGACTGTATGATTTTGAGATCCATCTTTTCACACTGAGGACAACTGAGGGACTCATTTGCAACTATTACAGAAGGTTCAAACGCTCACCGATGCTCCAGAAGGAAATGCAATGCTTTAAGAGCCAGGGGTGTAAACTTGTGAACAGAATGAAGATGTGTACATTTTTCTTATTTTGCCTAAATATTTTTTTTTCATTTAGTACTGCCCTCCAGAAGCTACAAAGGATAGTTACATGTGTCCCAGAAGATTCTTAATGCATTGTGTTTAGCGAGCATTTGAACAGATTCATTTTTATAAAATCAACTACTATTTTCTCTTGTGGACTATATGTAAACATCTTTTATGTGAAATAGCTTATTCAGGTCTGTATTAAATAAAAAAATAACATGCATTTTGTATGATCCCTCTTATTTTGGTCAAATAATTAAGATTTTGCAGAATCTGCAAGGTGTATGTAAACTTTTGACTTCAACTGTAAATATTTATATTTGAATAATAAGTGAATAAAATATTTTAAAATGAATAAAAATACAATATTTTATACTGCTAACAATAACATCTTCTTTGAGATCTTTACTTTAATGCCTAATAATGTCTCTAAAATCCTTTTATTCTCTCTCGTGCTGTTCACAGGAGAGATTTGATGCACTTTGGAGTGAAGGTAAGTATCATTGAACCAGGCTTCTTCAAGACACAAGTAACAGATCTGGGCCTCATTGAAGCTGATCTGAAGAAACGGTGGAACGACCTTCCAGCAGAGGTCAGGAGAGCCTACGGAGACTCATACCTGCAGGACTGTGAGTGCTTCAGATGTCAGATCAGTGCAGATTTCATGCAATACAGCACTACTTTTTAACTCGGAGATTTATATCATGATGCACTTAAAGGAATAGTCCATGCAAACATGCTCATCCAACACGCACAGCTTCAATTTCAATGTTCACAGTACTTTGAAAATACCATTGCATACACTAATATTGAGTAAAATAGTAAATTTTTGATTAAATTCAAAAACATTTTTTGCCTTATATAGATGGAAACATTTTAGGGCAGAGCCTTGTCTGATGTTATGTTGTTGTACTGACTGAAATATGACATTTCTGCATTTCTCTCAATCCTCCAGATATTAAAGTGCAGGAGTTCTCCATGAAGCTGTTCGGTAGCAGTGATCTTTCCAAAGTGACGTCATGCATGCAGCACGCTCTTTCCGCACGTTATCCGCGAACACGCTACAGCGCAGGATGGGACGCCAAGTTTTTCTGGATTCCCCTCTCGTACCTACCTACATGTATAGCAGACTACTTCACCAAAATTATGATGCCTTCAACAAAGGGGAGCTGAACATCTCTACGATGAATTACTTAAAACGCCACTACAGTTCAACATTTCGTTTTATTTGTAATTTTTTTTCTTTGAAACTTATTGCCGATGCAACAATTATCACATAGCCTTGCATCATGAAACTAAATCTGCTGATTTGCAAAAAGGCTTAATAATACCCATTTGATGATGCTGAGTTCAAAAATAATGTCTTCAGAATGATTCATATACAGTCAAGCCCCAAATTATTCATACCCCTGGCAAATTCTGAGTTTAAGTTACTTTTATTTAACCAAGATTTTTTTTGACCGGAAATGACACAGGCTACTCCCAAAAGATAATAAGACGATGTACAAGAGGCATCATTGTAGAAAAAATATGACTTATCTTTTTTCTACATTTGAGCAAAAAAGTGGCATCTCCAAAATTATTCATACTCTTCTCAATAATCAATAGAAAAGACTTTATTGGCTATTACATCAATCAGACACTTCCTATTATTGCAGACCAGTTTTTTGCATGTCTCCACTGGTATTTTTGCCCATTCATCTTTAGCGATGAGCTCCAATTCTTTCAGGTTGTAGGGTCTCCTTGCCATCACCCTGATCTTTAGCTCCCTCTACAGATTCTCAATTGGATTTAAGTCAGGACTCTGGCTGGGCCACTGCAAAATGTTAATGTTTTTGTCTGCTAACCATTTCTTCACCACTTTTGCTGTGTGTTTTGGGTCGTTGTCGTGCTGAAATGTCCACTGGTGCCCTAGTTTCCCTGCAGACTGCCTGATGTTGTTGTTGAGAATTGTGATGTATTTTTCCTTTTTCATGATGCTATTTACTGTGATTAGGTTCCCTGGTCCACCGGCTGAAAAAACAAAACATTAGGTTCCCACCACCATGTTTGACAGTGGGGATGGTGTTCTTAGGGTTGAAGGCTTCTCCTTTGTTACGCCAAGTGAAGGCTACATCATTGTGGCCAAACAATTAAATTTTAGTTTCATCTGACCATAAAACAGAAAACCAGAAGTCATCTTCTTTGTCCAGATAAGCATTTACAAAGGCTGTTCCCAATGAATCAGGGTAATTAGGATGCTTTGGAACAGCTTGGACTATTTTGAATGGTATAGAACTTTGGATTTTCCCATAAACTGTGACGTTTGCAAAGGGTATGAATAATTATGGACATGCCACTTTTTGTTCAAATGTATGTAAAAGCTGAGAAAAAAAATTGTCCACAATGATGCCTCTTGTACATTGTCTTCTTATCTTTTGGGAGAAGCCTGTGTCATTTCTGATAAAAAAATAAAAAATAAAATAAAACTTGCTGGTTGAATAAAAGTAACTTTAAGCCCGAATTTGCCAGGGGTATGTATAATTTTGGGCTTGACTGTATGTGAAAATGGGCTAAGAATTAAACAAATGGTTGCAACCTGACTCAGAGGAAGATGGGAGTCATGTCTTTTTCTGCTGTTTCTGCAGTTTTTCTAGGGGAAAATACAAGACCTCTTTACTTTACAAATGACTGTTAAAATGCTAAAAAAGAATCATATTCTGTGAGAAAGTGACTGTTTTTAAAATCAGCACATCAAAAATAAAAAAGAAACTGTTGGATTTCATTCAGGAAATATGATTCAGGGCAATGCAATCAAATAAAAATATGTTTTATATATTGTTGCAGTTTCTATGAATAAAGTACCATTTGGTGTCCCCCAACACACTGACTAATTTTTGTTTATTTTCTTAACCATGTGATTTTGAATCAAAATGTCATAAATGGATAATCTGACAAAGACAAAATATGGTTTCATCTAGACTTCAAAAACCATGTCGTAATTTATTAATCTGAACTTTTCTTTAAAATAAAAAATAAAAATGTGCTTTGAAGGAATGACTCAAAATAAGGAACATTCCAAATAAAAAACTCTTTAAAAAACATGCGATTCTTTATTACAAATGATGGTTCTTGAAGAACCTTTTGCATCCATACAGTACATAGCCTAAGCCTATGTTGCACTAAAGGTTGATTATCCACCTTATTTTTTTCCCACAAGAGGAATGGTGGCACTGAATGTAAACAATCCCACTGAAACTGGCAAATTTAGCTAATTATTATTGCTGGAAATAGTCAATTATTGTCATGTTTTGGGCTGTGCTAATCGTTCGGACCGGGAAAAATATTTGGAGTACTATAGACTGACAAAAGTTTCAACAAATCAAGGAGAAGTGCAAAAAAAAAAAAAACTGTCTGAGGAACAAAAGGCTTTTGTGGTTGGCCAAACTGAGCCAGGATTTCCAGGACAAGATTCTTGACAACATTCACGTTTGAAATGATAATTTCCGGTCAGGTAGGTGAAATATTAGGCTAATATCCTTATCAATAGGGGAGAGTGGGGTGAGTTGTGCCAGTTTTTACTCAAAGTGACTTTATAGTGAAGCCATGACAGTAATCCCTCCAACTTAAGCATGTACATATATTTCAGGATGTTGTGCATCCCTGGGAACAATAACTTTGGATCTGAAATAAACTGCTTCAGAATTGATTCAGCATGATCCAGCAGTTTAGAGCTAACTGTATAGACTCACTGTGTAACCTACTAAAGCACTAAAACATGTGTGAAATATTTTCAAACTTGTCTATAATTGTTCAGACGAAACAATCAAAAAACCTTGATCATATAAATTTTACGTTGCAAGGCAAAAAACTGTTTTTTTGAGCTAAAATGTGCTTAGCTCTCATGCTACGTGTCTCTCTTCTTTGGGGGAAAGGTAAATTGGATGGCTCTTCAAAAGTATGTGGTCACATGACCAATTTCTTCTATGGTTTTCTAGAAACAAGGGGTGGAAGTGGAACTACTTCCCCCTGGCACAAATCACCCCACTCTACCCTACTGCTTGTACGTATCTTTACCACCTATTAACTTTAATTTGTCAAAATATTGCGCCATTTCCTGCTCACGTAGTCCTCTATATGATTTAGCAGCTTCCACACGTTTTTTCGCATGGTTTAGACAGCATTAACAAAACAACATACTCAGTTGTATGGAATTCATGCTGTTCTTGTTGTTTACATCCGAGTATCGCTAATATGTGACCCTGGACCACAAAACCAGTCATAAGGTAAAATTTGACAAAACTGAGATTTATACATCATATGAAAGCTCAATAAATAAGCTTTCAATGTTGTATGGTTTGTTAGGATAGAACAATATTTGACCGAGATACATCTATTTGAAAATCAGGAATCTGAGGATGCAAAAAAATCTAAATACTGAGAAAATCACCTTTAAAGTTGTCCAAATTAGGTTCTTAACAATGCATTTTACAAATCAAAAATTACATTTTGATATATTTACAGTAGGAATTTTACAAAAAACTTCATGGAACATGATCTTTACTTAATTTCCTAATGATTTTTGGCATAAAAGAAAAATCTAAAATTTTGACCCATGCAATGTGTTTTTGGCTATTGCTACAAATATACCCCAGCGACTTAAGACTGGTTTTGTGGTCCAGGGTCACATATCGACACACATCTGGGTAACTGACCAAATCGTAATATAAGTGCAAACCCTCTTTAGCAGCTAAAACCAAAAGTCTTGTCCATAAGCTTACTTTCGTGTTTAAGAACATGGTGGAAAAAAAGTTATTTATATATACACTAAAGATTCTTTGGGGAACCAGAAATGGCTCTTAAAGCTTAAGAACAGGTCAACTGACCTTCAAAATAAGAAACAAATGAACCAATCTCATACAGTATTTTTTCTTTCTTTCATATTTCAACAAAACACACTAACTTCTCACTCACACACACTAATTTCTTCAACCCTATCAATCGACACCATATTCTGGGAGGTTTTTAAAGGCTTCTCAAGTTCTCTGTAACCAGTATCACCTGTCTTCACTAATTAACCCAACTCACATCGTTTATCCTATTAGTAGCATGTGGAAAAAAGGTGACAGACAAAGAAAAATGTGTGTGTGTGTGTGTGTGTATATATATATATATATATATATATATATATATATATATATATAAAATACATTTATACAATGTTGACCTTAATATGTCATGCTTTCTCTAGAATATGGATAAAAACGATCTTACCATTTCTTATAAAAACATCAAATTTATTTGATTTTTCACAGCAGCATTAATTTGTTTCCAGTTCTTTCTAATAGTCACATATCGGCTTGTCAAGATGAATAAACTCATAATATTAATTTTTCATGTCATTAATATACAAAATCAATTAAAATATATTGACTTCACTGCCCATGCACTTCATCAGATGGGAAGGTAAATATGAAAAGCCCTTGAAACGCTGATGAAACGCTCCAGATATCACAGTCATAATCACATGCATATAAACCGGGCGATTTCAAGTATTATTTGAATATATAAAACAGAAGTGGTGTGTTTACAGCGAAATACGTCACTGCATTTTCATAATTTCAGACTTTCTTTAATGAGAGTCCCTTTCTTTTAAGTGGCTGACTATTTCTGTCATTATTTCCTCACCCTGATGTCACTTACAAACCCATATGCTGTCATTTTGAGGAAAATAATCAGCTCTTTAGTATGCATTTCAGTGTCAGCTCCTTATACAAAGTTATTGTACAACTTTAGAAGACGTAAAAAATAAACATAGGTCATAGGTTTTTGGAGCGGGTGAGTTAATAATGACCGATTTTTCATTTTTATGTGAACTATTACTTTAATAGCATTTAGTAGATCTTCACATGACTGATATTTCAGACATATTGTGGTATTTTTGCTCTTTTTCTTCAATCTGGCCACTCCACAAATGAGGTATATGTACATAAGTGATGCATATGTGTTGTCTTCTCAGTGGTGAAAACTGTTTAAAGGAATAATTCACCTAAAAATGTGGATTATGAACTTATATTTTAGCTGTAAGCAATGCTTTGAAGATAAAAAAAAACGCTTTAATAATGAATTTGTTTCTTATAATCACAGCTTTTCGGTTTTAAAGGCATTAACTGATGGACTGGAGTGGTGTGGATTACTTGTGCATTGTTGCAATGTTTTTATCAGCTATTCTGACGGCACCCATTCACTGCAGAGCTGTTCAGATGAAGAAACAAATCTTGCACAAGTAAATATTTTTAGGTGAACTATTCCTTTAAGAATAATCAGATCAAATGGCAAGGCTCTCAAAGCACTTTTACTCAGTATCGTTGGCATATGTGTACGTGTGCGAATCTCCAGGAATAAGTAATAATCTATTTTAAAATAACGTCTGACCAGAGGATATTATCAAACAAAATCTTTTCAATTTACAAATGTACAAAATATTCATAACATTCTCCTTCAGCAGCATCAGTGCAAAGATATACAAATATGACGTCACAATAATAATAAAAAAAAAAGAATCAAACAACATGAATTGGCATACAGAGTATCAGAAGGCAAAGTCTCTTTTCTGTAGGCTATACAAACATTTCATCTATTCTCATCTATACGTTTTCTTTTGTTTCAAAAATAATCTTAAATTGATTTCTGTCGTATGCAGGCTGCATATAAAAATAGATTCTGTGCAAAGGGAGTGTTTCTTTGTATTTTCCCATGTGTGTGTTGGAGTGTGTGATGCTCATATTTCACTGTCCTCTTTAACCAGGTTGGCCGTGTCTCTGAAGGTGTCCTCCGTCGGTGAATAGGCGCTGAGTTTCTCTCGTTTCTGGGGTTTGGGAGGAGGAACGAAAGGAGACGGCTGTGATGAAGAGCTGTCATCTGTAGCTCCACGCATCTGCTCATCCTGCATCTGACAAGATCAGACGAGACAAGGCAAGCATTTGAGGTTATAAAGTATATACACTGTCAGTTTGTTTCGAAAATAACCGAGCGTTTCGCTAGATAAGACCCTTCTTCCTCAGCTGGGATTGTTTAGAGCCTTTTGAAGCTGCATTTAAACTGCATTTTTGAAGTTCAAACTTCGGGTCACCTTTGAAGTCCATTATATGGAGAGAAATCCTCAAATGTTTTCCTCAAAAAACATAATTTCTTATCGACTGAAGAAAGAAAGAAATCTTGGATGACAAGGGGGTGAGCACATTATCTACATTTTTGTGCTTTTGTGTAAATGGCAAAAGCACACAAAAGTGTTATTTTGGTATCATGTATATAATAGCCTATTATAGTTAATTTAAAAATTTAAAAATTTTATTTTTTTTTAGTAATTTTCTTGTCATTCTTTGTTTTTTTAAATTAGTTTTAGTTATTTTACATGAATAAAATGAAATTGAGAAACGTTGCTGAAATAAAATAAGTTTAAGTTGCAATACTAAAATTACTCCAATGAAAACTGAAAATATATAAAAAATAAAATAAATCTATACAGAAAAAAAACCTGACCAAAGTTGCTAAAGCTTAAACTAAACTTGAAATGAAAATAAAAAATACACTACTAGTCAAAAGATTTTTAATGTTTTTGAAAGAAGTCTCTTCTGCTCAACAAGCCTGCATTTATTTGATCCAAAGTACAGCAAAAACAGTAACAGTTTGAACTATTTTTACTATTTGTTTATGTTTTCTATTTGAATATATTAAAAAATGTCATTTATTCCTGTGGTTTCAAAGCTGAAGTTTTAGCATCATTACTCCAGTCACATGATTTTTTCAGAAATCATTCTAATATTCTGATTTGCTAAAAAACATTTATTATTGTTTATTGTTATGTTGAAAACTGCTGAGTAGAATTGTTTCAGGTTTCTTTGATGAATAAAGAGTTCAGAAGAACAGCATTTATCTGAAATAGAAATCTTCTATAACATTATAAATGTCTTTATCATTACTTTTGGCCAATTTAAACCATCCTTTCCTTGCTAAATAAAAGCAATAATTCCTATAATTTCTTTCCCCCAAAAAAAGAAATTATAGTGACTCCAAGCTTTTGAATGGTATAGTGTATAATGTTTGCTACAAACATTATAGCTGATAATTTCACAGATAAATGCTGATCTTTGCATCTTTCTATTAATCAAAAATCTTTTGAAAATGTACTCAACTGTTGATATTGATAATAATAATAATAATAATAATAAATGTTTCTTGAACAGCAAATTAGAATGATTTCTGAAGGATCATGTGACACTGAAGACTGGAGTAATGATGCTGAAAATGTAGCTTTGATCACAGGAATTAATAACATTTTTAAATATATTAAAATTGAAAGCAATTATTTTAAATAGCAAAAATATTTCTGGATATTACTGCTTTTGCTGTACTTTGGATCAAATAAATGCAGGCTTGGTGAAGAGAATTCTTTAAAAAACATAACTGTTCAAAAACTTTTGACTTGTAGTGTGTATTCTAGATTATGTACTAATCTTGCTATAAACTATAAACTTGCCATTGCGTATTATGAATATTGTTGGCTTCTAACAAAATTCTTGTGAATTGTAGGTCGCTTTGATAAATGTGTCTGCTTAATCACAAAATGTCCTTGATTGCTTGACTTTTCTCAACTGTTTCTTATTTTCTCTTCTCATTACTTTTGTTTACAGAAGTTAAAGGAACACTTCACTTTTTTTGGAAATAGGCTCATCCTCCAACTCCCCCCCGAGTTAATAAGTTGAGTTTTACCGTTCTGAAATCCACTCAGCTGTTCTCCTGTTCTGGCGATATCACTTTTAGCATAGCTTAGCATAGATCATTGAATCCTATTAGACCAATAGCATCACGTTAAAAAATGACCAACGAGTTTCGATATTTGTCCTTTTTAAAACTTGACTCTTCTGTAGTTATATCGTGTACTAAGACCGGTGGAAATGCAAAGCTTCAATTTTCTAGGCTGATAAGATTAGGAACTACACTCCCATTCCGGCGTAATAGTCAAGGAAGTTTGCTGTCGTAATAAGGCTGAAGCAGGAGCAGTAATATCACGCAGCACATGTGCAAATGCTAAACTAGCTGGGAACTCATTTCTGATAATACTCCGCCTGCTTCGGCCATATTACGGCAGCAAACTTCCTTGACTATTACGCTGGAATGGGAGTGTAGTTCCTAATCTTATCAGCCTAGAAACTCGCAGCTTTGCATTTCCACCGGTCTTAGTACACGATATAACTACAGAAGAGTCAAGTTTTAAATACAACAAATATGGAAACTCGTTGGTCATTTTTGAACGCGATGCTATTGGTCTAATAGGATTCAATGATCTATGCTAAGCTATGCTAAAAGTGATATCGCCAGAACAGGAGAACGGCTGAATGGATTTCAAAACGGTAAAAATCAACTTATTAACTCGGGGGGAGTTGGAGAATGAGCCTATTTCCAAAAAAAGTGGAGTGTTCCTTTAAGTTATAAATGAATGTTTACAAAGCCAAAATATGACCAATATTAATCTAAATCTTAATGTGCCCATAAATGTGGTCAAAAGTAAATGTTCCGCAATATAAACAAGCATGATGTTATACTTGAAGGTACCTTTGACTCTCTGCTCACCTCTGAATATGTAGGGTTTTCAAATGTTGTGCTTGGCTTCAGTTTTCTTTTGAAGAAACTCCATTTGGACTCCTGCAATAAAATAAACACGGTCACATGATGAACAAACAACAGCAAAAAATATCTAAACTGTGAACAATTATTCAGACCTGTGTGGTCGTTTGCTCTACAGGTTCGCTCTTCACCTCCACTGCCTGTTCATGAACGCTATACGTTGGGTTTGAGAAGTTATTCTCCACCTGGTCACCGCTGACGTTCACAGTCACCTGTATGAAGCGCAAAAACACCAAACTCAATACAAACTGAACATGTTTCAAATACTGGAAGCAGTGTCTAGAGGGTTATGAACTTTTGAGAAGTAAATATACCTGTGTAGCGTGTATTACTGCAGGATCGCTGGATGGGCCGGCTGCAGTCGAGTACAGAGGATTCTCAAATGTGATTGGCTGCCTACCAGAGTCTGCGAAATTCTCATCCTAATAATGAAAAATTGAGAATTCAGATCAGACACAAAGAAAATGTCTTGGATCAATATTTTACAGTCTACAGCTAGCTATAGGTCAATATTTTGGACACTTTGTAATAAACAGAAGCTGTTTCTGAATGATTATTTTGCTCACTGAGGCTGTATTTATTTGTTAAAAAATACAGTAAAAAAAAATGAGACACATTATTGCAATTAATAAAAATGGTTTCTATTTAAATATATTTTAAAATATAATTTATTCCTGTGATGCAAAGCTGAATTTTCAGCATCATTACTCCAGTCTTCAGTGTCACATGATCCTTCAGAAATCATTCTGATATGCTGATTTGCTACTCAAAGAAATGTTTCTTATTATTATCAATATCTCTTTACTGTCATTTTTCATCAAGTTAATGCATCCAAGCTGAATAGAAGCATTAATTTCTTTGTTAAAAACTAAAAAAAAAAAAACCTTATTGACCTTAAACTTTTTAAAAAAGCATACCTGTAAGTGTAATTATCATTTCCACTAACATTAAATCAATTATCACTGATTTAATTGTTATCATCGTCTCATTTGAAAACTACTATCAGTTGATGAGTACTTTTAAAAGGATCTAATTCCTAAAGTTTTCATTGTGATTAATGATACAGCAGAATCCCATTAGAAGCTGTACTTGGAAAGTCTTGGAAATTATATAACATTAAAAGTCAAAAGGTCAACCAGGGACTTTACTGAGTGCTGAATGCACTTAATCCAGTTACTCTTAAATCAACATTAAAGACCACATTTACCAGCTGCATGGCTCTGTCGATGAACGACACTCCCAGAGTTTGAGGCTCCAGGTCCATCGTGACATTGTCACCTGAATGAAACGATACTCCATTTCCTGTGTCTGCTGACTTCACCAGGCTACTCAGACTAAGAGAACGAAAAAACAGTGGAGAAAAAAATGGTACATGAAAATTATATCAACTTAAGCACTGTTTTTAGGGCTAAAAAATTTAAATCAGCGACACAAAAACATCTTAATGCTATTTTTGATCTAGTGTAATGACATAGAAACTTCACAGCGAAATAAAACGCATATTAAAACCATCACAATATTGAAGATTTTGCATAATTATAACATGGATATTCAATATAACAGAGTCTTAGCAGTAGGTTAACTGTAATAATCTACAAATCTTTAACTAGATGTTGTTTTACTGTTGTTGTGTTACTGTGACAGGTTACAGTATAAGCAAAGTTCCCAGTTTGACATTAAAAATCAATACACAAAGGAGGAGGAGAAGATAGCAGGGTTATGAAAGACATGACTAGATAATGAAATATAGACATCTGTTCAAAGTTTTGGGGATTTTTTTTTTAAAGAAAGAAAGAAATAAAAAATGAATGCTTTCATTTAAAAAGGGTACATTAAATTGATCAAAAGTGACAACAATGAAATTTGTGACCCTGGACCACAAAACCAGTCATAAGGTTAAATTTTACAAAACTGAGATGTATATATAATATGAAAGCTCAGTAAATAAGCTTTCTATTGATGTATGGTTTGTTAGGATAGGACAATATTTGGCCAAGATACATATATTTGAAAATCTGGAATCTGAGGGTGCAAAAAAATCTAAATCCTGAGAAAATCACCTTTAAAGTTGTCCAAATTAGGTTCTTAACAATGCATATTACTAATCAAAAATTACATTTTGATACATTTACAGTAGGAATTTTACAAAAAATCTTCATGGAACATGATCTTTACTTAATTTCCTGATGATTTTTGGCATCAAAGAAAAATCAATAATTTTGACCCATGCAATGTATTTTTGGCTATTGCTACAAACATACCCCAGCGACTTAAGACTGGTTTTGTGGTCCAGGGTCACATTTATATTGTTGCTAAATATTTCAGTTTCAATAAACGCTTTTGTATTTTTTAACCAAAAAAGATTGAAAATTGATAATACTACTGTTTCTTGAGCAGCATATTAGGATATTTCTGAAGGATCATCTGACACTGAAGACTGAAGTAGTGATGCTGAAAATTCAGCTCTGATCACAGGAATAAATTATATTTTACAATATATTCAGATGGAAAACAGATATTTTAATTTGTAATAGTGTTTCACAATATTACTGTTGTTGACTGTATTTTTTATCCTTGGTCAGGTTTCAACTCAAAAACATTTAAAAACCTTAGCAAACCCAAACTTTTGAACAGTTGTGAATTTGATGAGCAAATATCAAAATGAGCAAAATATCAAACCAAGCAGCATTTATTTCAAAAATACATATATGTTTGTTTGTACCTGGGTAGTTTAGGCATTGTTGGAATGAGAGAGCCAGTGCGCTTGTAGTTGAGGAAAAGTCCCACAACCAGAGCTCCAGTAATCAGAATAATAACCACTGCTAACAGGACAGTCACAGCTACACACACAAACACACACAGAATATGAGACTTATGAATGCAGTCTCATTATTTTTCATTTGGAATTAACATGCGTATCGTGTCAGATAATTAGAGTAATTAGAGTGGATAAATAACAGCATCACATGTTACAACCGTGAGTAAAGGTGTTTACTCAACACTTGCAAAGAAACATTTTTATAACTAATTAACAAGTAAGAGTTTGTTTACCTGTCCCTGCAGGAGCACCTCTAGACTTCCCCATTTCACAGTAACTACCCGAGTAACCATATGGACACCTGAGGAGCAAAAACATGACCCGTTATAGACAATCTTCTCTTTCGACTCTTTGAGACTTACTGCATTTCACCAGTTTTATTCTAAAAATGAAACTATATGTGACCCTGGACCACAAAACCAGTCATAAGGTTAAATTTGACAAAACTGAGATTTATACTCAATAAATAAGCTTTCTATTGATGTATGGTTTGTTGGGATAGGACAATATTTGACTGAGATACATCTATTTGAAATCAGAAATCTGAGGGTGCAAAAAAATCAAAAAGACTGAGAAAATCACCTTTAAAGTTGTCCAAATTAGGTTCTTGACAATGCATATTACAAATCAAAAATTACATTTTGATATGTTTACAGTAGGAATTTTACAAAAAATCTTCATGGAACATGAACTTTACTTAATTTCTTAATGATTTTTGGCATAAAAGTAAATCTAAAATTTTGACCCATGCAATGTATTTTTGGCTATTGCTACAAATATACCCCAGCGACTTAAGACTGGTTTTGTGGTCCAGGGTCACATATATATACCGTATACTGTAGGTGTCATGGCAAGCATTTTTAAAGGGGTCCTATTATGCTTTTTCCATTTGCAATGGAGTGGGACAGCTAACCAATCACAACACATTTGGTTTTTCAGAAGGCGGACCATCATCAAAC
>NC_133368.1:44436676-44460457 GCF_049309525.1 Garra rufa | reverse complement strand
TGTTTATAGAACAGTGAACACATTTATAAAAAAATCAATGCAAATGTGATTCTTTATGATATAAATCCTTTTTTCATTGAAACAACTCTATCAGCAGGGCGGCTGTGATGCTCTACACTGGTGTTCACACTCACTTGCACTTGGGCAGGCCTCCCTCATCAGTGTAGCATGTTCCTCCATTCATGCATCTGCATGCAAGCGGCATGGACACCTCTGCCTCAATGGCTGCAGGTGCGAGGCAATGCAACACAGCCACAATGTAATCACATCACAAGTCAAACACTCACGTTCAAAACATCACATGACAATAATAAATTCATGCAGTAGCAGATGCAGAGCATGCATGTATGTTATGAAATGGATTGATGGGATGCAATAGCCAGTCAGCTCTTCTCACAAACTAACAGCAGTAGGCATGAGTTCATCTCTTACCGGCATCGCATTCATTCTTGTTGAAGGTAAGCAGTGTGGAGCCCTGCGGACAGGCACAGGTGTATCCACCCGGCCGCAGCAAACACAGGTGACTGCAGACACCCTGACAAGGGTTTAGCACTGCAAAGGGAATGTGAACAGTCATTTATTTACAATAATTATCTTTGGCTAAAAGAAATGCGGTGAAAGGAACTGAGGAAATGGTGCTTTCAATCAGATTAATTCCTTCCTTTGTATTTTTCTATATAATATTTAAAATCTAAAATATTATATTAAGAGATAAGAAGAAAGGCACTAAAAACAGAAAAACTAAAATAGCATATACCAATTAAAATAAAAGGCACTAAAAACCGAAATAAGTTCCAATCCAATCCAATTCAACTTTATTAATAGAGCACTTTAAAAAACAACAAGGTCAGCCAAAGTGTTGTACACAGCCTAACAAAAGTAGGTAACATCACAAATAAAATAAATATCATATATATATTTGATAAACATAGGAATACAAAAGAGTACAGTAAAAACACCAGTCAAGAATAAGACCAATAAAACAAATAAAAGTCGACAAGTTAAAGGCAAGAGTAAAAAGATGTGTGTTTAAGCGATGACTTAAAAACCATAAAAGAATCAATCTGTCTAAGATGCAACGGCAAATTATTCCATAGTTTAGGACCCACGACAGAGAAGGAACGTTCCCCCTGAGTTTTCTCATTGTTTTGGGGACGACCAAAAGAGACTGGTCAGCTGACCTAAGAGAGCGAGCAGGACAGTAGAGCTGGAGCATGTCTGACATATACTGAGGGGCGAGACCATGTAGGGATTTAAAAACAAATAAGAGAATTTTAAAATCAATACGAAAACGAATCGGGAGCCAGTGCAATGACTTTTATGTTTTTTAGTACCAGTTAAAAGCCGTGCAGCAGCATTCTGTACAAGCTGCAATCGTGCAAGTGACGCCTGGCTGAGCCCAAAATAGAGTGCATTGCAATAATCTAAGCGATTAGTAATAAAAGCATGAATTAAAATGTCAAAGTGATGCCGAGAAAGGAATGGTTTGGCTTTAGCCAGTTGTCTCAGTTGAAAAAAGCCTGTTTTAACAACTGCACTGATCTGAGCATCAAGTTTCAGATTGGAGTCCAATTTTACACCAAGATTTGTTACAGTGGACTTTTGATATTGTGTCAGAGCATCCAGATCTACATCAGCAACAGAGGCATCACTAGGCCCCAACAGTATGATTAGTGTCATTGAAATGTAACAAATTTGCTGATAACCAGGATTTAATTTCCTCAACACAGTCTAAAAGTTGTTGAACAGAATGAGTTTGCTTTCGTTTTAAGGGCATATAAATTTGTGAATCATCCGCATAAAAATGGAAAGAGACACCATGTTTGCGGAGAATGGCCCCGAGAGGAAGGAGGTATAGGGAGAAGAGGAGTAGGGCCAAAATAGAGCCTTGGGCCACTCCACAGGTGAGAGGGGCAGCAGAGGACTCAGCAGACCCCACACGGACACTAAAACTTCTCCCTGTCAGGTATGATCTAAACCACTCTATTGCACTGCCCTGGATTCCCACGCAGTCTTTTAGTCGAGACAGGAGGATGTCATGGTCCACTGTGTCAAAGGCCGCAGTTAGGTCGAGCAGGACCAGGATGACACAGTGGCCAGAGTCTGTGGCTAGAAGAATATCGTTACAAACTTTTAGTAGTGCAGTTTCTGTGCTGTGCTGGGTTTTAAAACCTGACTGGAACACCTCGAAAATTTTATGTTCATCTAAGAACACATTCAACTGACTAAAAACAACTTTTTCTAAGACCTTTGACATGAACGGAAGTTTTGAAATTGGCCTAAAATTTGAAAGGACAGAAATGTCAAGACCAGGCTTCTTGATCAATGGCTGTACCACGGCGTGCTTAAAACCATCCGGGACAGTACCATTTGTCAGACTGCTGTTTATAATATTGAGTACATCGGGAGGTACGGCTGGAAAAACCTCTTTAAAGAGACGGGGTGGAAGATAATCATTAGGGGAACCAGAGGGCTTCATATGACCGGCAATTTTTTTTTAACAGAGGCAGACCAACAGGCTCAAATTGGTCTAATACTGCAGGGGGTGTGATTGGGATTGATGGGTTAGGCAAAGGAAGGTGTATGAGGGCTCTGGTGCTCTCAACCTCATTAATAAAAAGTGCAAAAATTCTTCACATAATTCATCTGAAGCTTCCAAGCAGGCTGTTTGTGGGGCATTGATTACATTGTTAATGGTTGTAAACAGAACACGGGGATTGTTACAATTGGAAACAATAAAAAGTTTCGTAACTATTCATTATATAATATTAATTTCAAGTCCTTTTTTGTAAATCGGGTATTAAATATGACTTTTCATAATTAATTTTTTTAGAATAATATTTCATCAAAACAAATATAAAAAGAGAAAATAAACAAGATGTTATGAAAATTAACAACTTTATTTGTGTAGTCTTTTATTTAATCAATTACTCAAATATAGGATTTAACACAATGTTTTTTCCACTAAATTTAACTAAAGAAACTAAAAAAAAAAACTATATTGTGATATACTGTTAGTGTGACACCGCACAAAGTTCCAATCTGAATCAAATTAATCGTGATACTTGCTCAGAAGTTCCGATCTGAAACAAATGATTCAACAACTCGCACCAAAGTCTCAATCTGAATCAAATGAATTGTGATATGCGTTTCAAAGTCCCGATCTGAATCAAATGACTCATGATACACGCACCAAAGTCCTGATCTGAATCAAATGATTCACCAACTCGCACCGAAGTCCCAATCTGAATCAAATTAATCGTGATACTCGCTCAGAAGTCTCAATCTGAATCAAATTAATCGTGATACTCGCTCAGAAGTCTCAATCTGAATCAAATGATTTGTGATATGCATTCCGAAGTCCTGATCTGAATCCAATGATTCACCAACTCGCTCCGAAGTCCCGATCTGAATTAAATGATAGGCAATACGTGCTCCAAAGTCCCAATCTGAATCAAATGATTCGCAAAACCGTACCAAAGTAAATCAAATGATTTGCGATACACACTCTGAAGTCCCAATCTGAATCAAATGAATCGCAATTCACACTTGGAAGTTCCAATCTGAATTCAAAAGATTCACGAACCCACTCTGAGGTGGTGATCTAAATTAAATGATTTGCGGTCCACGTTCTGAGGTCCTGATCTAAATAACGATTTGCAAACCATTTCCTATTTGAGTTCAAGATCTGAATCAAACGATTCACCAACTTGCACCGAAGTCCCGATCTGAATCTAATGATTCGCAAAGCATCATTTCACATCAGGACTTGTAGTGCAGATTGTCCAATTTGTTAATCTTTTCACGTCTTCAGCCATGTTTACACAACACTGTCAGTACTACCACTGACTTAACTTGCTAGTTTTATGACATTAACTTAAACAGATGAGAAAAATACACTTGTTTTCAAATGTTTACCAATAAAATATCAATATTTCTATTCCAAAGACAACATTCACCACAAATCTATACAGATAATAGTCAATGTAAAAAGAGCAAATGGGAGAAGCAGATGAACACAAAACAGCATAACAACAAAATTAAAAGAGTGTAAACCTTATTCAACTCAACCATGCACCCATGTTTTAAACACTTTGGCTACCTTATATGTTAATTTTTCAGGTAATATTAATTGTATGACCTATTTAACAACAACAAAAAAAAAAACTGTTGTTATATACACATATGATTAATTGTTACATTTTACACCCTTGTTGAAACATAAGGATTCCTGGCCTCACCTGAGTGGTTGTGTCGGTGCTGCTGGTAGATGCGTACTTGAGTCAGCCAGGGGTTTATGGTCAATACCTTCACCTTGTCACCTTTCCCGAACTTATCTTTCTTCCACACTTCTCCCTTCTCTTTAGTCGTCCAGTACACGTGTCCCTCGAACACATCCAGACTGTAGGGGTGACCGATGTCTGCAATAACAACAAATGTAAGAACTTTGGCCATTCAAAATCTGTTATCGGATGTATTGCTCCGATGTCTCACCTCCTGATATGATAATTTGCCGGTCTGTTCCGTCCGCTTTCATGGATTCAATGATGTTTTCTTTTGAGTCACACCAGTAGATGCGGTTTTCATTCAGGTAGTCAAAAGCTAAGCCAGTAGGCCAGCCCAGATCTTCATCTAAAAGCACTTCTCTGTGCTGCCCATCCATCCATGCTGTCTCAATCTTGGGCTTTCTGCCCCAGTCGGTCCAGAACATCTTACTATACATATACACACACAAAATAATCATCATTAATGACAACGCCAGAGGAATATCTGCCCAAAGTAACTATTATATAAGATGTATATATTTAATTATTATAACTTCTCCAGACCTAAAAATCACAAATTTAAAAATATCATGACCATGCATCCCTCGATGCTGTTTACTAATTTGAATCCCAAAATATAGTAAATATACCGTTTAAATACAGTTAAGGGTCAAAAGTTTACATCCCTTTTTTAGAATCTGCAAAATGTTAATTATTTTACCGAAATACGAGGGATCATACAAAATGCATGTTATTGTTTAGAACTGACCTGAATAAGATATTGCACATAAACATTATTTACATTCCATTGATTCTTAATACTGCGTTGTTACTTGAATGATCCACAGCTGTTTTGTTTTTTTTTTGTTCAGTGATAGTTGTTCATAAGTTCCTTGTTTGTCCTGAACAGTTAAATTGCCTGCTGTTCTTCAGAAAAATCCTTCAGGTCCCACAAATTCTTTGGTTTTTCAGCATTTTTGTGTTTTTGAACCCTTTCCAACAATTACTGTATGATTTTGAGATCCATCTTTTCACACTGAGGACAACTAAGGGACTCATATGCAACTATTACAAAAGGTTCAAATGCTCACTGATGCTTCAGAAGGAAAAACTACGCATTAAGAGCCGAGAGTGAAAACGTTTGAACAGAATGAAGATGTGTACATTTTTCTTATTTTGCCTAAATATCATATTTTTTTCATTTAGTTTTGCCCTTCAGAGGCTACAGAAGAAATGTACATGTTTCCCAGAAGACAAAATAAGTCAAATTTACCCTTCAAATGTAAAAGGTTTTCAGTGGATGTTTTAACTTTCTGTAATAGTTGCATATGAGTCCCTCAGTTGTTCTTAATGTGAAAAGATGGATCTCAAAATCATAGAGTCATTGTTGGAAAGGGTTCAAATACACAAAAATGCTGAAAAACCAAAGAATTTGTGGGATCTGAAAGATTTTTCTGAAGAACAGCAGGCAGTTTAACTGTTCAGGACAAACAAGGGACTCATGAACAACTATCACTAACAAAAAAACAGCTGTGGATCATTCAGGTAACAACACAGTATTAAGAATTAAGGGGATGTAAACTTTTGAACAGGGTCATTTTTATAAATTCAACTATAATATTCTCTTGTGGACTATATTTAAAAATCTTTTATGTGAAATATCTTATTCAGGTCAGTACTAAATAAACAATAACATGCATTTTGTATGATCCCTCTTATTTTGGTAAAATAATTAACATTTTGCAGATTCTGAAAGGGGTATGTAAACTTTTGACCTCAGCTGACCTCAGCTCCTAATTGAGCAGTTATACATTCATAATCTTACCCAAGACCAGGATTGACCACAATAGCGGCTGGCTGATCAAGATCGTTGTGAATTAACCACTTTCTGTAACGTCCATCCAGTTTTGCCACTTCGATTCTGTTAGTCCCAGCATCTGTCCAGTAAATATGGCTGATGGAAAAGACGAAGCGCATAGCAGAATTACTTTTTATTTCTCTGGAACTGTCCTAGTAATCATATCAGAGCTAAAATGAAGTAAAGTTTCGAAAAGCATTTTATGTACCCTCCAATCCAGTCCACCGCGATGCCGTCAGGGCTGGAGATGTATCTGAGGTTCAGGTCCACCTCCTTTACAGGATTATTTCCATGGTCATCAAACGTGGTCATGTAGGCCCTCTTAATCGCACCGAAATCAGAACCTCGTCCCAACACAGTCCAGTACACTATACCTGAAAAAAATAATTAGCAGAAATGTAGAATTATGCTTCAGTTGGCATTCATATCCTAATTACAGAAATAAGAAGATAAAATAAAGACAAAAGTGATTAAGTTTTCAGGAACTTTGGTTAGTTTGGTAGGAATTTCAAAGCATTTTTCAATTGAGATCAAGTCACAAACCAAACCAACCAGCTTCAAGATTAACTGCAATATTACAACCTTTAAGAAGAAGGAGAATATCTCTATAAAGATGAGCAGATTTTTTTTATTAACTTCCAAAAACCTGTTACACTCAGTGTTGTTATTGTTCACTAAATCTAAAACCTTATAATTTAAATAGATTAAAACTTAAAGTAAAACTAACTGAAATAAAGCAAGCTTATGTTAAAGTGCTAAAATTATTTAAATAAATTAATAAATCGTTTGTTTAATTAATTGCTAAATAGAAAATGTAAAAAAATATTAATAATAAAAAATAACAAAAGGCCATAACAAAGTTTCTAAAACTAAAACTGAAAACAAAAAATCTAAAAATCAAAGCTAATAAAAATAAACAATAATAAAAAATGTCAATAATAACTATAATAGTATACAAATAATATGGAAATGTCTCTATACACATTAGAATTTTTACCAAAACAGCTGAAAATCATTTTCGTTAAAATAAAACAAAGCTGAAATAAAATAAAATACAAACTTAAACTTAAAAACCTTAAACAAAAATTTGAAATGTCAAATAATGTCAAATTGGCAAATAAAACTGTTTAAGATGAAGTATTTAAAAAAATTAAGTAAAAAAACTTAAATTTGAAAACCAAAACAAATAAAAACAAATTAAAGCTAAACATAAAAAATATTAATCATGATAAAAGGAGATACAGCTTTTAAAATAATAAAATGAAAACAAATATTAAAAACTGATATAAAATATTAAAATAAAAGCTAATTCAAAACATGAATAAACACTACAATAGTATATAATAATAACTTTTAACATTATAATAACTGAATATAATAATTCAAGTCAAGTCAAGTTACCTTTATTTATATAGCGCTTTTAACAATACAGATTGTGTAACAAAAAAGTAACGCATTATTGTAAACAATCAATTTTCAGTTAAAGGCAGTTCATCAATGAATTCAGTGATATCATCGTCAGTTCAGTTCAAATAGTATACGATATCGCTGGAAAGTGTCCCCAACTAAGCAAGCCAGAGGCGACAGGCAAAGAACCAAAACTCCACAGGTGACAGAGATGGAGAAAAAAAACCTTGGGAGAAACCAGGCTCAGTCGGGGGACCAGTTCTCCTCTGGCCAGACGAAACCAGCAGTTTGTAACAATGTCCAAATTAACAAAAATAACCATAGTTCTGTTTTATTGTGCTGTAAATTGTGCTTCCCCATGCTGCACCTGCATCTGCATCAAAACATATACATATATGTCATATTAGACGGGATATCCTGTGAATAGTGTCTTACTTAGACCGAGGCCTTCTGGGTCCCACAGGTAGTCCAGTGCCTGAATGTGCTCTGCATTATCCACATAATCAGAGTACTGCGTCGATGAGAGATTAAAGCGACGGATCCGTACATTATCAGGCAATAACAAGACGGGAGGATTTCCTAAGAAAGAAATAATAAGAGAGTGAAAAAAAGTGACATTGCTACCTACATATGGAGCTGTTTTCCAAAGTTGTGTTTATATTTACATATGTTTGTCAAATTTTAGGCTTTAAAGAGGACCTACTATGCAAAAATCACTTTTGAACACAGTTGCCTATATTTATTTTTTATAATCCCAATAACACAAAAACAGCAGAAATCCTGTCTATTTGTGACAGTCTCTGCCATATTAGCATAGACACAGCCCTGAGTGAGAAGCAGTAGTCCGCCATTACTGTTTTACAATGTCAACACCAAAGAGGCATTACTAGTGCTGTGTTTTGGGATGCACCAAAGAACACAGGAGTCTCCATAGACTCCATCGATTTCAACCACTTAGGACACAGTGGTTCAGGGTTCACAAAATTTATAAATCACTGGTAGCCCTTTGGGAAGGTACTATTCAGATTTTGGTAGCCCCGAAAATTAATTTAACTAGCCCAAAAAAAAAAAAAAAAAAAAACTTTTTTTTTTTTTTTAAATATAGGAAATCAGACACGAGTCTGATTGTCAATCAAAAATTTTCAATACACAAATATCAAGGAAGACATTTTATTTCATTATTTACAGGGTATTTGTAAAATTTTTAAAAATCAATTTTAGGCCATTTATGATCATTTTTTAAAAGCTGCACAAGCAAAATGAACACAGTATGAGTTGGACAATTTAAAAACTCTATTTGTTTGCTGCGTAAAAACATGGGTCGATATTTGCACGGGTCTGACCATAAACAGCAAGAAAGGCTTATTGGAAGTGCAAATTCATTCTTTGCCACGCGGTGGCGCTTTAAGAGCACTGAAAAATAGTGGTTTTCCCAGTAACGGTTGTACACAAAGCATCGCCGTGCTTATAAACACTGCTTTAGCAGGTATTATAGGTAAAGATTAAATCAAAATACCATCGACAAGTTTCTAAGGACAGTCGGTTCCCTTCAGATACAGTCACGTAAAGACATTCTCACCATGTTTTGACTCCACACCACGTTCGCTCATATTTTTTAAATGACATCATTGCCTTTCAAAGTTTAAATCAGCCGTATGGCCGTAAATTTGATACAGCTAAATTAAAGAGTTTTTAAGGACCCGTGGGAGATCTGTATTTAAGATCTGTATTTTAAGGGCACTGATACATTTTGGTAGCCCGACTAGAAATCACAATAGGCCTAGGACGTCGGGCTAGCAATTTTGCTAGCCCTGCAGTTAAAGTTCATTAAAAAAAAATGTCCCGGAAAAAAAATCTGCAAAGTTCTATGTTTGTGCAAATCATTTTACAATGGACTACCTCTCAAACAAGGTTCAGATCAACTGGATTGGTTCTGAAAGAAAGGATCAATACCAACGTTTCATGCACAAACGTCAGCTCCAGACAAGAAAATATCAAGCGTTGTTATCCAAATTGGCCTCCTGAAAGAGATTCTTGGCACTCTGTAAGGCTAACGCTGCTAAGGCTACATTGTCTCTGCCTGTTTTCACTGATGCTGCTTTTACGTACTACCAGAATGATCGTAAATGAGAATGTGGTAAAAGTCGACTGCTTAAATTTGTCAAACTCATAATCACAAGTGAGACTTATAAAGTTTGTAATAACTCATGACGGCACCATGAGACCAGCTATTGTTGTTGTTTTTATTGCACTGTGCTCCCTATCTGTATAATTCATAAACATGCATTTATTATGCACAGTAAAATTCGATGAACCGAGTAAATTTTCTGACATTTTCTGACATTTTCAGTGCGTGAGATTGTCCTGTTTTGTTTTTCACTGCTCTTGAAACTCTGCCCTCTTTTGAAAAGGGGGCTGGGAGCACCTTCTCATTTACATTTAAAGGGACAAACACAAAAACGGCGCGTTGTGGCTTATAACCTAAAAGTAGCAATATTAACAAGCTATTAAAAAATAAAACATACACACCCTGGGGGCATCAGACTTATTTTACATTTTGTAAATAGGGGCTTAATAGCTTACCTTTAAAAGGTAAAAAATAGGATGAATATTTTCAGATTGAAAGGCCTTACCCTCAGCAGCACATTCGACTCCTGGCTGCTCTCCCACTGATCGAAACCCTTCAGCGCAGAAACACTCATAACTGCCCTTACTGTTCTTGCACAGCTGAGGGCACATCCCGTAGATCTCACACTCGTTCACATCTGTAGATGGAGAAAACATCTTACATTATGCATTTCAACTTATAATGTTGAGGTAAAATTATACAAGAACACACTTCTTGTGCTGCATTTATGCAGGCAGAAAAGATTTAATGGAAAGGATAGAATAAAAGAAAAATCACAATTTTTTCCCCCCAATTATTTTAGCTAGTTGTCACAACATTTTTTATTTTAATTTAGTTTCAGTTAAATTACTAAAATAACTAAATGTTTTAGAGATGCACCGAAATGAAAATTCTTGGCTGAAGATGAAGCCGAATAAAATTAAACACTGGGCCGAAGGCTGATTAAGGAACACGGGTTTTCGTGTTATTTTGCCAATTTTTTTTCACCGTTGCATAAATTAAAGGGATAGTTCACCCAAAAATGAAAATTTGATGTTTATCTGCTTACCCCCAGGGCATCCAAGATGTAGGTGACTTTGTTTCCTCAGCAGAACACAAACTAAGATTTTTAAGGAAAACCGGTGCAGTCTGCCAGCCATATAATGGCAGTAGATGGGAACCAAACCTTTAAAAGTAAACACAAAAACATGCACAGACAAATCCAAATTACACCCTGCGGCTCGTGACGATACACTGATGTCCTAAGACACGAAACGATCGGTTTTTGTGAGAAACTGAACAGTATTTCAATCATTTTTTACCTTTGATACACAGCCACGTCCATCTGTCATGAGCACGTGTTTAGCATCCGGCTCGTGACATGTGAACGCGCTCTGGCGTAGAATACGCAAACGCCGGAAGCGATTTGTCGCTTGTATACGACACTCATTGTTTACACAGTGCACAGAGATTATGGGTATAGCGGCTATTCAAAATGGTAATTACTTGCGCTTATCCTGATTGTTCAAACCGATTTAAAGCTAAAAGATTACGTTTGCTTGCGTAAACTCATCCTTACAGCGTTTGCGTATTCTACACCAGAGCGAGTACACGTGTAACGAGCCGGATGCTAAACTGGTGCTCATGACAGATGGACGTGGCTGTGTATCAAAGGTAAAAAATGATATAAATACTGTTCAGTTTCTCGCAAAAACCGATCGTTTCGTGTCTTAGGACATCAATGTATCGTCACGAGCCGCAGGGTGTAATTTGGATTTGTCTGTGCATGTTTTTGTTTACTTTTAAAGGTCTGGTGCCCATCCACTCCCATTATTTGCCTGCAGACTGCACCAGTTTTTGTTAAAAAACTTAGTTTGTGTTCTGCTGAAGAAACAAACTCACCTACATCTTGGATGCCCTGGGGGTAAGCAGATAAACATCAAATTTTCATTTTTGGGTGAACTATCCCTTTAAATAGCCAAAATGTGCTTTTTACAGTTTTATCTTACTTTAATATATTTATCAATTACAAAACAACGATTACTTAACGCTGAACATTTTTAACATTTTAGTAGACATCATAGCCTACCAACAAAGCACAATTTAACTTAAAATTGGTTATTTCGTAAAATAATACTAACTTTGGCCATTTTTAAGACCCCCTTCTTGAATCAGGGATGTGTTTTTAATGTACAAATAAGTGCAGCCTTGCTGAGCAAAGGAGAATGTTATAACAAATGTATTAATAGAGCTTGTTGTAATGATTGTTATCATTATTTTTGTCTTACTGTTTTTATTTTATTTTACAAAACAACACTAAAATCACAATGCTAACATTTATGAATGTTGAATGTTTTATTTTGGTGGAAACCGACAGGAAGACCTCAGTACTACTTTATATATATAAAAAAACATCTGAACCGTTCGGTTCGCTTGTCTCGGTTCAGAGCGTGTGTGCGTCACACGGTTCAACGCAAATGATATAACATTTTTTTTTTAATAATGTATCCTAAATTGTGGATAATTAAGCTACATATTATATGCCAAAGTAAATTTCGGGAGTGTTAAAGATTAAAAGAAAAAAACAAAAACAAGATCCGTACAGAACCGAAAAACCGTGACCTAAAACCATGATACGAACCGAACCGTGGGTTTTGTGAACCGTGCCACCCCTACTATATATATATATATTTACTATAATTAAAAATAAGAAAATTTAATAGAAATGACAAAAATGCAACCAAATGTCTAAATCTTTAACTAAAAAAAAATACAATTGTATCTCAGTAATATTAAAATAACACTGAACTGGCTTGAGCTAAATAATGATACTATTGCATCTGTAGAACTAAATATAGTTGAACTGTATTTATTTAATAATTGATAAATTTAACAACAATGACACTGTTTTTGAACTAAATAGAGCTAAATGATGACAGCTGTCTTCTGTAGCAATTAAACAGCGCTAAAATTAAAGCCAATTTATAACTGTTGAATTTTGCAAGTGTTGTTTATTTCGGTGAAGCTGCTTTAAATCAATCTATATTTTATAAAGCGCTATATAAATAAATGTGACTTAGTCAGCTCAGTCGCTTAAACCCCTACAGGAGATTCTGTTGTCGTGATTGGCTGATTTACTGATTTACTCTAAATATTGATGTCTTGTAATAAAGAAAGTATTCAGATAACACCACAAACCATCGCAGGTGTTTTTGTCCTCCGGGTTGGGTTTATATCCAGGTCTACAGGAGCAAATAAAGCCTCCAGTCGACAAATCTGTGCAGTTATGCTCACACAGATTCTCACTGCATGTGCGCCCATGGCCGTAATCTAACACAGACAGATGAAGAAATGTTACTGAGATGTGCAGGAAGTCAGAATCTAGTTCTCTAAGATTTTTCATCCTTTCTGTATCTTCATACACTTGCATGTTTATGCAAGAGAGAAAATAATAGACAACATGTAGGTGAGTAAATAAACAAAACTTACAGCAGCCTAGTTCATCGGTCTGGTCTTCACAGTCGTCATAGTCGTCGCAGGCGTACTGTAGAGGAATGCACTGACCGTTTCCACATTTATACTCGTCTGCAGAGCAGGGCCCGTGTGTGGGAGTCACACCTGAGGAGTCATTCACATAAAAAATAGAGTTTTAATAGAATTTAGGGAATTAAAAAGGTATAAACATAATCTATTTGCTGTCACTCACAATGCTCGGGCTTCTCGTCGGTTCCATCGCCACAGTCATCTATAGAGTTGCAGAGCTCATGACTGTAGATGCAGCGGTTGTTATCACAGCGGAAACGGAACGGAGGATCACATGAGATGTCCACTAAGGAACAAGAAACATGATGTTCGTGCACTTTGTTCCACATCGAAAATGGCACAAGTTGGATTTTATTTGGTTATATAGCTGATATGCCGTATACTATATAAATTATATTAGGAAAAGTAAGTTTACAAAGATGATGATTTAGCTTGACAAAATCTTGCCTGAAAATATAACGTATATAAAGCCTCAAAGTTTAGAGGTTGGATATACTTTATGCACTTTAACTTGGCAACACTGGAGTTGACATTCTCTTGATTTGTGCTTATATGAAAGTGCAATAATTCTAATGAAATGTTAAAAAAATAATAATAATAAAATTACAATAATCATGATTATATTTTTGAGCAGTATTAACCATTATCATGCAGGCATGATAGAAAGATAGATCTACAATAACTATCTACAATATGTTCCATTTTCGGTTGCCAGATTTCAAAAGTTTAAAACCCCCAATTAGAGCTTAATTCTTAAATCTCAAGTTAGAGCTCTTTTTTCTTGAATTTTCTTCCCAGTCGTTTACTTAATCATCCCAACCTGGCAACCATGCACACATGCATTACTAAAAAAGCACTAATGAGCTAAAAACAACAGCAAACATGTAAGCTGGTGTTTACAAATCTCTATTGAGATATTCTGCTCAAGCAAAATACAGCCAGTATGTTTTCTTTCAATCAGTCCAGGGTTGCCAGGTCTGCGAATCAATTGCTGATAAAAATAGCCCAAATCCAGGCCAATCTTATTCTGCTCAAATAAAAGTGTAATACAGCAAGTGTGTTTTCTTTCACGCAGTCCTTTGTGCTGTTTGCTGTGACTAAAGTCAGGGTTGCCAGGTCTGTGAAACAAAGCTAGCCTAACTGTTATACAAAACTAGCCCAATCACTTTTTTTCCTGTGGTTTTTCAGCCTGTCAATGGGCCCCCTACATCAAAATCTTTGATGTTTAACCTGTGGACTAAAAAACAGCCCGCGGTAACAGTGTAATAGTAGCCCAATTCTGCAGAAAAACCACAGACTTGGCAATAGTGGGGCTGACTTTCCCTTAAATTTGTGCTAGTGAAAGTGCAATAATTTTAAATAAATAAAAAATACAAAATACCACTAATAAAACTACAATAATGACCAATAGATACATATAGTACACTACTGGTTAAAAGTTTTTCAACAGTAAGATTTTTAATGTTTTTTTCTTCTTTTTTTAAGAAGTCTCTTCTCCTCACCAAGCTTGCATTTATTTAATCCAAAATACAGCAAAAACTGTAAACATTTTAAATATATTTATTATTTAAAATAATTTTTTTCCATTTGAATATATTTTAGAATTTTTAGCATCATTACTCTTTTTTCTGTGATGCTTTTTTCAGGATTCTTTGATGAATATAAGCATTTTCTGCTTAAAAAAACATTTATTAATATTATGTTGAAAACAGCCGAGTAGTATTTTTTCAGGTTTCTTCATGTATAGAAAGTTTAAAAAAACAGCTGAAATAGAAATCTTTTGTAACATTATAAATGTCTTTACCATCACTTTTTTTAAATTACCAATTGAACGCATCCTTGCTAAATAAAAGTATTAATCTCTATCATTTATTTTCCAATAAAAGAACTTATTGACTAAAATATTGATAAATGCTGATTTTTGGATTGGAAAAAATTTACTCAACTGTTTTTAATATTGATAATAATAATAAAAATGTTTCTTGAGCAGCAAATTAGCAGATTAGAATGATGTGACACTGAAGACTGGAGTAATGATGCTGAAAATTCAGCTTTGATCACTGGAATAAATTACATTTGAAAATATATTCAAAAAGAAAGCAGTTATTTTAAATGGTAAAAATATTTTAAACATTGACTGTTTTTACTGTACTTTGGATCAGAAGATACTTCTATAAAAAACTAAAATCTTTTGACTGTTAGTGTAGATAGATAGATAGTTGTGTGTTTCTCACAGCAGAGATGCAGTTCCTCATCTGAATTATCCCCGCAGTCATTATCTCCATCACATATCCAGTGCTGCTGCACACACACATGGTTCTTGCACTCAAACAGGAAGGGTGGACAGTAGGTGCTGTTCGGGTAGCGTGTGGCTGAAAAATAAAAGCATACAGCTCAAACTCAACTTTCTTTTTTCTAAATATTTAGTTAGAAACAAACCCTTTGCTTTAGCACTGGTAGTGCTATTTGAACTACATGAGCACTGATCAAAATGATCCTAATCTTACTGGGAACAATTCATTTGTGCAAGTTATTTAATCAAAATATAAATTCCTTGATATTCCTTTTGTTTGCATGATGTTGGAAACAGTTGCACAACCTTTTTGGACTCTAGAGGGCACTGCAATATAACTCAGTTACATTTCAGGAGCATTTCAGAATTTAAACAAAAAAACAAAAAACAAAAAAAAACATGGCACACTCACGACAGGAGCTTTCATCAGTGAAGTCGAGACAGTCTGCGTTGCCATCGCATTTGAAGCGCTCAGCGATGCAGTGCCCGCTGCCACACTGGAAATAACCCGGGTGACAGGTCCGTAGCTCTGAAACACATTCATCCACAAAGAATGAAGCCAATCTCTTTCAATACGCCACGGAAAATGAATTATGCACACTTCCTGTAAGTCATTCACAAGGTATCAAGACACACAATTGCATTGAGATATCACCCACTGAGGACCAATCTGTAATAAAAAGACTGTATTATGATGTTGAACGGTGGTAAGTGCCACAGCGCATTACTCTCGCCCTCTTTCTCTCTCTGATGGCCTTTCCTTTCTTCTGTCTCTTCTTTTCTCTCACTCACCGCAGTCTCTCTCGTCAGAATTGTCCTCGCAGTCGTTGTCATGGTCACAAACCCAGCGGTCAGGAATGCAGTGCAGGTTGTCACAGCGGTACTCGCTCTCTGTGCACGGACGAGGGGCTGCGGATGCATGAGAAGCGTGTCAATCAGACACACATGATCATCTCACACTAAGGAACAGTTCACACAACAAATGACAATTTGCTGAAAATGTACTCAGCCTCAGGCCATTCGCAATGTGGATGAGTTTGTTTCTTCATCAGAACAGATTTGGAAAAATGTAGCATTATATTTGATCCTCTGCAGTGAATGGGTGCCGTCAGAATGAGAGTCCAAACAGCTGATAAAAACATTACAATAATCCACACCACTCTATTCCAGTCTTGTGAAGTGAAAAGTTGCATGCTTCTAAGAAACAAATCCATCATTAAGACTTTTTTTTTTTACTTTAAACTGATGATTCTGGCTAAAATATAAGTCCATAATCCATAATAATGCTTCCTTCAGTGAAAAAGTCACATCAAAACCCCCTGACATATTACTTTGGAGCTGTTCTGGACTGTTTTCACTTGTAATATTATGGATAGAGAACTCTGTTTTAGCTGGAATCAATAGTTTGAAGTTAAAATTTTCTTGATGATGGATTTGTTTCTTACAAACACAGATCTTTTCACTTCACAAGACATTAATTGATGGACTGGAGTGGTGTGGATTACTTGTGGATTATTGTGATGTTTTTATCAGCTCTCATTCTGACGGCACCCATTCACTGCAGAGGATCCATTGGTGAGCTAGTGATGTAATGCTACATTTCTCCAAATCTTTTCTGATTAAGAAACAAACATATCTACATCTTTGATGGCCTGAGGGTAAGTAAATGTTCAACAAATCTTCATTTTACAATTGTATTGTGCAAATTTATCTAGTGATGATGAAAGAACAGCAAGCTGCTTAACTAAATCAAGTAAACATCATCTTAGTCAGGCTGGAAGACTAGATTAAACCAGTTGAGACAAGCAAACAGGTTTTGGCTGGTTCATACAGGTTTCTTTCTTCAAGGATGTGGCTATGGCCAAAAGACATGCATTTACCACTTTGACCAACAATTTAAAGAAATGGCGTAATCAGAACGCATACACTACCAGTGTAAAAAAAGTTTTTTTAACAGTGAGATTTTTAATGTTTTTTTTTTATTCTCTTCTGCTCACCAAGCCTCCCTTTATTTGCTTATTTCTAAAATACAGCAAAACAGTAATATTGTGAAATATTTTGACTATTTAAAGTAACTGATTTCTATTTGAATATATTTTCAAATGCAATTTATTCTTGTGCTCAAAGCTACATGTTCAGCATCATTACTCCAGTCTTCAGTGTCACATGATCCTTCAGAAATCATTCTAATATGCTGATTTGCTGTTTATTATTATTATTATTATCAATATTTAAAACAGTTGAGTACATTTTTCAGGATTTTTGATGAATAGAAAGATCTAAAGATCAGCATTTATCTGAAATAAAAACCTTTCTTACATTATACACTATATCATTAAAAAGTTGGAGTTAGTATATTTTTTTTGGGGGGGGGGGGGGGCATTATTGAAATGAATGCTTTTATTTAACAGGGATGCTTTAAATTAGGGATGCACCGGTTGACCGGCCATAAAACGAAACCGGACGGTTTTTGCATCTAACGCGCGATCGGCAACCGGACGGTTTTCGTTTTTATCCCGGCCGGTTTTTTTCCGGAAGTGTGTACGCGGGCCGCGGCATTCGATCCATTCAGAAACATGTCACTTGTGTGGCGGTTTTTCGAAATCTGTGAGCAGGACGTGAAGATTGCAATCTGCAATGTCTGCAAAGGACAGCCGCTTTTCTGTGCTCGCTGAAGTTGCGCAAGCGTACCTGTCCTCGCCCTGCACAAGCGCAGACAGCGAACGTTTGTTCAGCTCAGCTTCTCACGTGACAGATGAAAAAAGAAACAGACTCACTTGTGACAAAGCTGAGATGCTTATTTTTGTAAAAAGCATTACTTTACTTTTGAAAAGCCAAAAATAAATGTCTGTTCTGTTAAGAATGATTATTATTATTTTACATTTAAAATGCCTGTTGGCTTGCTGTTTTACTTTACTAAAAGCATGTTTTACTTATTAAACTGTATTTACTTTCATATTTTTTATTTATTATTTAATTTCAGATGTCAGATGCTATTAATTCAATAACCAAAGCCAGATTGGCCTGTTAAATACTAAATAAACATGTTGTTTATGTTGTTTATGCATATCTTCTTGTTTTTGAAAAAATCGGAAATCGGTATCGGAATCGGCCATGGAAAATCATGATCGGTGCATCCCTACTTTAAATTGATCAAAAGTGATGATAAAGACATTTATAATTTCTATTTCAGATGAATGCTGTTCTTCAGAACGTTCTATTCATCAAAGAAACCCGAAATGCTGTTTTCAACATAATAAATAAGCAAATCAGAATATTAGAATGATTTTTGAAGGGTCATGTGACTAAAGTAATGATGCTAAAAATTCAGCACAGGAATAAATTACATTTTAAAATATATTCAAATAGAAAATAGTAACAATATTTAAAAATTGTACGGTTTTTGCTGTACTTTGGATCTAATAAATGCAGGCTTGGTGAGCAGAAGAGACTTCTTTAAAAAACATTAAAAAACTTACTGTTCAAAAACTTTTGACTGTGTTTGCAAGGCCAAAATGCGCTGCCTGACGCACCGCCTCTGACACAGATGAGGGGGGTGATTAGGCTGGGCTTCACTGTGTCGCAGGACTACCGATGAGTTACAGCTTGTTCTTCAGCTATTTTTGGGAGGTGAGTTCATAGCTGAATTCATCTGAGCAGTGACCTGCGTTCACCACCCCTACAGCTCTTATGTAGGGAGGAGAAAGTGCTGAAAAAATCAGTGCTTCTTTCAACATGTAGTTTAAAGGTTTAGCGCAGACCATTTGTCAAACTTTCACACCTCACAGCACCTTGTCTGCCATCACGTCTTCTCCTCCACACATTGCATCCATCCAATTTGTTTCTCTCAATCCCTTCATCTTTGTCTTTGCTGTTACTGTTTCTCTAGTAAGGCAAGTCTACAGGTTATTCTGTCTCATTTCTGACTCAAGTTGTTTTAATCACAGAGAATGTTAAATGTTGAAGGATTTCAATTTTTTTCAAGCTCAAAAATGACAGAAAAGCATTTTTTAATATACAGTGGTGACTAAAATTATAAGAACACTAGTATTTTCACCAGCCTAAAAATGGTTTAAAGTCAGTTATTTCTATTTTTGTTGTGTTGTGTCAGTAGGAAATATCAGTTTAAATTTCCAAACATTAATTTTGCCTTTAATTGTAATAATCCAGTGAGATTTTAGTTTGCACAAGGAGTCTGACAACAGCCAGTGCTCCACACAGAGATCTGTTTTCAACATCATTCAGTCTGTCTGGAATGACATAAAGAAACAGAACAAACTGAGACATAGTAAATCCAGAAGAACTGTGGCAACGTCTCCAAGATGCTTCAAGAAACCTACCTAAAAAACTATGTGCAAGTGCACCTATATGCAAAAGCTGCTTTAAATGTAAAGGACGGTCACACCAAATGTTGACGTAATTTAGTTAATAGAAGTTAATTGATAAAGGAAATCTGTTTATGACATTATTTTTGACAGCATCCTCACTTAAAAGCATTTTTACACAAGTGCCTAAAACTTTCAACATTACAGTAGCTTTACAGGTAGGTTTCTTGAAGCATCTTGGAGATGTTGCCACAGTTCTTCTGGATTTAGTCTGTCTCAGTTTGTTCTGTTTCTTCATGTCATTCCAGACAGACTGGATGAAAATGAGATCAGATCTCTGTGTGGAGCACTGGCTGTTGCCAGACTCCTTGTGCAAACAAAAATCTCACTGGATTATTACAATTAATGGCTAAATTAATTTTGGAAGTTTGTAAATGTAAACTGATATTTCCTACTGACACACTACAGCAAAAGATAGAAATAACTGACTTAAAACAATTTTTAGCTGATGAAAATACTGGTGTTCTAATATTTATGGCCACCACTATGATTTGTATATTTGATTTGTAAAAAAAAAAAGAAAAAAAAAAGAAAAACCTAACTAACACTAGCTTCTCTGTTCTTGTTGTATTCTACAGTATCTATCTATTTTTAGGCCTCTAACACTAGCTTGCTTTTTCTTTTTATAGCTTTGGATAAAAGCGTCTGCTAAATGTCTACATATAAATGTAAATATTGCATTCCAAGTCTTTAGTCCAAGCCAAGCAATTGCTTTCTGCAAGGAATAAATCAAAATTTAAAGGGACAGTTCACCCAAAAATGAAAATTCTATCATCATTACTCATTATTCAAGTTGTTCCATATGAGTTTCTTTTCTCCGCTGAACATAAAATACCATTTTGAAGAGTGTTGGTAACCAAACAAGACCCTATTGACTTCCTTACTATGGAAAACATACTATGGAAGTCAATGGGAACCAGAAACTGTTTGGTTACCAACATTCTTCTAAATATCTGGATATGGGTTTAGAACAACTTCAGGGTGAGTCAGTGATGACTTGATGAATTTTCATTTTTGGTTGAACTATAATTTCAATATTTACAAAATATCTCGCCCTGTATGTATCATTGGTGTATGCATGTCAAAGTTAAACCACAAGGACTCAAGGCACCATATTTAAGTTGAGAGCATGAGAGTTAAATGATATTTATATGTTTTTAATTGCATTTTTGAAGCTTGACAGCCCGAGTCATTATTCACTTTCATAAAATAGATTTCCAGGACATCCTTAAAAAAAATTAAATTCTTAAAGACACAGTTCACCCAAAAATGAAAATCCAGTCATTAATTACTCACCCTCATGTCGTTCTAAACCTGTAAGACCTTAAGATATTTTTGATGAAATCAGAGCACTTTTTGACCCTGCAGCAAGAGTCTTTTTATGAAGCTATGAAAAAACTTTTTGTTGCACAAAAAAAGAAAAAAAGAGAGGGATAGAATTGTTAATTAAAGTTGTTATTTTAGTTTTTTGGCACACAAATAGTATTCTCGTAGCTTCGTAAAATTACAGTTGAAGCACTGATATCACATTGACTATTTTATTAATGTTCTTGGTACCTTTCTGCGCCTTGACTGTGGTAGTACCCTTGCTATCTATGGAGGGACAAAAATCTCTCAGATTTCATTAAAAAATATCTTCATTTGTGTTCTGAAAACGAATGAAGGTCTTACGGGTTTGGAACGACATGAGGGTGAATAATTAATGACAGAATTTTCAATCTGTATTCCACTGAACCACACAAAGGTAAATAAATAATGATTATTATTTAACTATCTCTGTGGTTTGTTGAGTTGTTTTTATTGAACGGGTTGAACCTGAGAGGTCAAACTGCTGTTACTCACTGCAATTGTGTTCGTCAGATCCGTCGCCGCAGTCATTGTCTCCATCGCAGCGCCAGCGCAGAGGGATGCATTGGTGGTTATCACAACGGAAATCACCCGCCGGCTCACAGGTCAACTCCTCTGCAAACACAACACAACACAGACACACAAGTTAACGTTAAATGATACTGACAGCTGTTTTGTTTTATTAATACATTTTGTTTTCTGATAATTTGCATTTTTTTCACCTTTTTTAAAAAAAATTATAAATTATTCATTTTAATATTACTTTACTATTTAAAATGAATATTAAATTTTTTTGTAAGCACTGCTGTTTTAAGTCGAGTAATAATTTTTTAATGTTACTTTTTTAAATGTATATATTTAAATTTATTCTTTTTTTATTTGTAAGTCATTTTCTGGTCATTTTCTTTAATCGTTTTATGTATAGTATTTTTTACATTTTTTAAATTTATGTTTTTAAGACTAAGTACAGAAAATTTTAAGAATAAATGGAAGGGGACACAGTAATTCATCAAAAACTAAGAGAAGAACGAATATCTGTCAATATGTGCAGAAAAAGGGAACACAAGTTTACGTATCCCATTTGCAGATATTTGTTCTTACTTTAAGCATAGACAAATTTTGTTACATTTCTCCAAATACTTGATTTTATTTAATTTTGCATCTGAAGTATGCTTTATTTTTATTTTAAGATGTTTAGTTATGCATTGCATTGCATGCAACATTTAATGCCATGACTTAATGAAAGCCTTTTTGCTTCAATTTAAGACCTTTTTTATAGGCCTTAATTTGTGGAAGAGCGAAATTAAGACTTTTTAAGACCTACAGAAACCCTGTAAGAATAACTGCAGCATCAGTGAGCATTTGAACTTTCTGTAATAGTTGCATATGAGTCCCTCAGTTGTCCTCAGTGTGAAAAGAAGGGTTCAAATATACAAAAATGTTGAAAAACCAAAGAATTTGTGGGACCTGAAGGATTTTCCTGAAGAACAGCGAGCAGTTTAACTGTTCAGGACAAACAAGGGACTTATGAACACTGTGGATCATTCAGGTAACAACTGAGTATTAATAATCAAGGGGATGTAAACTTTTGAATGGGGTCATTTTTATGAATTTTCTCTCGTGGAATGTATGTAAACGTCTTTTACAGTATGTGAAATATCTTATTCAGGACAGTACTAAATAAAAAATAACATGCATTTGGTATGATCCCAAGGTGTATGTAAACTTTTGACTTCAGCTGTATAATGAGATAAGGGTGAAAAAAGTTATTTAGTAAATGAGAGGAGACAAGAAAAAAGAAAACAAAAAGAGGTAAAGTGAAATAAAAGGTGCAGAGAAAAAAAGAGATAATTAGTGGAGAAAAGAAGAGACAAAATAAGGTCAAGTGAGAAAAGAAGAGAATAAAATTTAAGATGAAGGAGAAAATGAGGGGATAGAAGGTAATGAAGCAGAAAATATGTACATTATGGTGGAGAGGGGAAAGGAAGGAAGGAGATCCGTCAGCGGTGCCCCACCTGACCCGGGCGGCACATTCTTACAGTCAGATTAGGGCGATCTCTCCTCTCTCTCCTCTCTGTGCAGGATGGCACTAATGGAGCGAGAGGGAGCTGATAAGACCCGGGAGAACCGGGGCTACGTGTGTGTGTGTGTGTGTGTGTGTGTGTGTTTACTGTACATGGGTCAGATTACTGACAACAGACCAGTAAAATCAGGGTAAAACCTCTTGATCCTTAATAAATCTACAAACACAATCACACATACACACTGGTGCCTGACAGAGACATACCCAACACACACATAAATCAGTGGTGTGGCCCCAGACAGGAGGAAGGGTCACAGAGGGCCCGTCCATCACAGACAGACTGAACTAACACTCACTAATGTAGCGCTGGAGTGTGAGAGGACGAATAACTCCTCATGATTTCAATCCATCATGACAAACACACACATACAACATCACTGATAATGAACACTACAGACTTATCTTACTGAATTTGATTGAAATTTAAAGGCATATTTGCAGCTTTTCATTCGTTGAATGCCATTTTAGTAATTTTAGTACATTTCAGTCATTT
>NC_133368.1:44406349-44436176 GCF_049309525.1 Garra rufa | reverse complement strand
CAACTCACTGCATTCGTCGATGGGTTCATCGGAGTTGTCGCCACAGTCATCGTCTACGTCACATTTCCAGCTCTGTGGGATGCAGCGGCCGTTTCTGCACTTGAATTGTCCGGGTCTGCAGGTCCTGCTAGAGCAATGAGCTGGATTCTCGTCGGATCCGTCGCCGCAATCGTTCTCTCCATCGCATTGCCAGGCCTCAGAGATGCAGCGCTTATTGGCACACTGCCACTGATGAGACTCACACTGATGTGTGGCTGATGGACAAAAAAAGATAGAGATGCATTTCTGAACGCAACAGTTTAATCAAAAGCAAAGGTCAGAACAGCAGGGTTACTATTACAGTATCTCACAAAAGTGAGTACACCCCTCACATTTCACATTCATTGTAGTATATCTTCTCAAGGGACAATACTATAGAAATTAAACTTGGATATTTCTTAGAGTAGTCATTGTGCAGCTTGTATACTTACTGTCTTCTGAAAATAACTCAACATACAGCCATTATTGTCAAACTAGCTGGCAACAAAAGTGAGTACACTCTAAGTGATAACAGCAGTATGTTGTTTACCCATGCAAAGTCACATGTCTTATTCATCATGTTAATGTTTTTGTCTGCTTGACAGGACCACACAAAGTTATGTATCTTATATTAGAGCAGTTAAAATTAGGTGCTTCAAGTACAAGTCTCTCATACTGACCACTGGATGTTCAACATGGCATCTCATGGCAAAGAACTCTCTGAGGATTTGAGAATTTGAATTGTTGCTCTCCACAAAGATGGCCAAGGCTATTAGACGTTTAGTAATAGTTACACTACAGTGGTCAGGGTCATACAGAGGCTTTCCAAGATGGGTTCCATTTGGAACAGGTCTTGCAAGGGTCGATCAACGAAGTTTGAGCACTCGTTCTGTGCGTCAGGTGCAGAAACTGGCTTCAAAAAACAGATGCATGAGTGCTGCCAGCATTGCTTTAAAGGTTGCAGAAGTAGAAGGTCAGCTTGTCAGTGCTCAGACCATACGCCACACACTGCAATAAGTCGGTTTGCATAGGCCTCGTCCCAGAAGGAAGCCTCTTCTGCAGCTGGCTCACAGGAAAGCCAGCAAACAGTTTGCTGTAGACAACCTGTGGTCTGATGAGACTATAAGATAAACTTGTTTGGCTCAGATGGTGTCCATCATGTGTGGCAATGCCCTGGTGAGGAGTACTAAGAAAATTGTGTCTTGCCTACAGTCAAGCAAGATTCCATTATGTGCTGTACATTCTGAAGCAGAACATGATGCCTTCCCTCCAGAAACTATGCTGAATGGCAGTTTTCCAACATGATAACGACCCCAAACACACAAGCAAGATGACAACTGCCTTGCTGAGGAAGCTGAAGGGGAATTTGATGGGTTGGCCAAGTATGTCTCCAGACCTGAACCCTATTAAAGGGATGGTTCGGAGTAGAATTGACTTCATTGCTATGCACTCCGAAGCCCATCTAAATACCCCATCCGAAGTTTTTTTTTACCTTAGTCGAACATTTATGGAGATATTAAGAGTTTTTCGAATTGCTTGTTACAGGAGTGAATGGTACATGTGATGTATCTCGTAAATTGCACCACTAAACGTGCAAGTAATCTTACCAAACTTGTACAGTAGTGTAAATAGGTTATGTACTCACAAAACGCTGCATCAGAACATTTGTAAGTCCACCATGAGTGTTTTAAAAACACGTTTTACCCGAGAACTACTAGTCTCAAAAACTACAAGTCGACGTCACTTCCCTGGTTTGGGAAAAGCACGTAAAAGTCCTCCTACTACATCTGTGTGCATGTCAACTTGTAGGAGGACTTTTACGTGCTTTTTTCAAACCAGGGAAGTGACGTCGACGTGTCGCCATTTGTAGTTTTTGAGACTAGTAGGGATTGGCTAAAACGTGTTTTTAAAACACTCATGGTGGACTTACAAATGTGCTGATGCAGCGTTTTGTGAGTACATAACCTATTTACACTACTGTACAAGTTTGGTAAGATTACTTGCACGTTTAGTGGTGCAATTTACGAGATACATCACATGTACCAATCACTCCTGTAACAAGCAATTCGAAAAACTCTAATATCTCCATAAATGTTTGACTAAGGTAAAAAAAACTTCGGATGGGGTATTTACATGGGCTTCGGAGTGCATAGCAATGAAGTCAATTCTACTCCGAACCATCCCTTTAAGCACATGCGGGGCATCCTCAAACATAAGGTGGAGAAGTACCATGTGTCTAGCATCCAGCAGCTCTGTGCTGTCATTATAGAGGAGTGAGGATCCCAGCAACAACCTGTGCAGCTCTGGTCAATTCCATGCCCAGGATGATTAAGGCAGTGCCAGATCACAATGGTGCTAACACAATATATTGACACTTTGGACAAGTTGACTTAGGGTGTACTCACTTTTGTTGTCAGCTATTTTGACAATAATGGCTGTATGTTGAGTTATTTTCAGAGGACAGTAAATCTACACTGCTATACAAACTGCACATTAATTACTCTAAAATATATCAAAGTTTAATTTCTATATTATTGTCCCTTGAGAGAATATACTAAAATGGTTGCTGAAATGTGAGGGGTGTACTCACTTTTGTGAGATACTGTAAGTATTATAGACCTTAAAATAATACTATAACTAAAATAAAACCATAAAAAGGTCACTTAAAATAAAAGATGTTTTTTTCCCATACCACACAGCACAGCGTCCTCATCCGATCCATCGGGACAGTCCTGATTAGAGTTACACAGGAAGTGTGGGCTGGTGCAGTTTCCATCATTACACTGGAACTGGCCCAGTCTGCAGTGCCGGACGGGACACGTGGAGGGTTCGTCTGAACCGTCTCTGCAGTCCCTCTGACCATCACACTTCCACCAAATAGGGATACAGCTTTAAGGAGAGACAAATAAAAGGTTTCATTTCAGTTAGGTTGTTTGCTTATAAGGCAGCTGTCTATGTAGACACTGTACAGCAAGTCAGTGCGCGTGAAGACACTAACCGTTCGTTGTCTGCGCATCTGTACTGCGTGCTGGAGCACATGGGCAGGCAGCGTGCGACGCCCCCTATCTGCACGGTAACGAAGTGATCAGGACACTCGCAGGTGTAACCTTGACCTCCGGCTCGCAGAAGACACAGGTGAGAACAGCCTCCGTTATTGACCGCACAGGGATTCGTCACTACAGGCAAAAGATAGTGTTTGTTAGACTATTAGTTTAAGTTTTTTTTCAAGAGAGTCTCTTCTGCTCACCAAGACTGCATTTATTTGATCCAAAGTACAGCAAAAACAGTAACATTTTTCAATTTTTTTACTATTTAATAATGATAGTTTTCTATTTGAATATATTTTAAAATGTAATTTATTATTTGCATACACTACCAGTCAGAAGTTTTTGTAACACTGTTAAAAAAACATTAAAAATCTTACTGTTCAAAAATTTGGTAGTGTATGCAAATAACAAAGTGCAACTAACCATATTATAAGCATACCATAACCGTAAACATAAAGGTAATAGATAACTAAAAATACTTTGAATATTTATTTCAATTTCAATAAATAATAATAACTATTTAATTTTTAGATGGTTCTATATTATTCTTATTAAAGTAAATTTAAAATAAAGTAAATTTAAAAGTAATTTTAAAAGTCTCTAATGATGTTTTTTTTGTATAAAAAGTATAAAACATAATGGTATTAAACATAAAAAGAAAAATATATAAATGCTAATATAAATGTGAATAGTATGTAACTAAACATATAATCATAGAAATAATTCTAAGAATATTTTAAATATTATGATATTCATGAATTCATTATGGATTTCACACATTAAATTCCACTGTTTGATCATAAGGAAATTTTATTTAATTATTTATGAATGATAGAAAATAATAATTCTAAGAATATTATAAGGTAATATTAATTTTAATTTCAAAAATTGCAAATATGTAATGTATGATTTTTAAGGATAAACTGAGATGCATTCAGTGTTTTGCTTTTTTTTAATTCAAATCTATTTTTTGTATGAAAAAGAAATCAAAAACTAAAATCAAAGACTGAAGTTTATTCAATGTTTGAAATGTATTCAATGTTTGCAATTAAAATAACAATAACAAAAATATTATAAATATCAATTTCTCTTATTATTACCCCCATTATTTAAAACTTTTAAATGAATAAAAAGGGAAAAAGCTAAGTAAATTGTCCTTATAATCGAAAAAAAAATAGTAATAAATAAATGCAAAAATAATTATGCATCTAATCATATGAATATTTGTAAGAATATTATATTAAGTCTTATTTATTTTAATTTCAAAGTGTTTTAAATTTTAATAAAAAAAAATTCTAACGATGTATTTCTAAAAGTAAACAATTTACTTTCATACAAATAATAGAGAAACATTTTAAGAAAATTATAAATTAATATTTATTTTAATTTCAAAGTGTTTTAGTTTTATTTAAATGTCAATATTTAATTTTCAAAATTTAAATAAAAAAAACCTAAAAAATTTAATTCTAAAAGAAAACAATTTACTTTCATACAAATAATAGAGGAACATTAAGAAAATTATAAATTCAATTTTATTATAAATTAATTATTAGAAACATCTTTATTTACTTTAGTGCAATAATCGTGTGGTATTGAATTGACTAGTTGTTTCTCAAAGTAAATTCTGTAGTCATTTAAAAACCACAGAGTCAGACTATATCTTCTTACAAAGAACCAGGATGTGGCTCCACATCATGTAGGTGTAGCTCCTCTTTCTAAAGGCGGCCACAGATAGTGAGTTTAAACTACCTGTCCTGGCCATTACAGCAATGATAAAGAGTTTAGTCTTTCCTGTCTCCAAGAAAAGACAGGCGAGCAGAGACTGGCGGCATTGTGTGGGACTGTGTAAATATTGGCAGAGAACCTTAAGTGCCTCTGCGGACGTTTAAAGGAAGTGATAGGGATCTGGCGTGAGATAATGAGCGTAACAGAAGAGGGATGCCTGTGAGCACGTCCCGCTCGGGTTACGCTGTCCTGGGCTCACCTATGGGCTGGCGGTAGGGATGGCACACGTGGATGTCGAACGGTCGGTGGGTGGTGTTGACAAGCGCCTCCCGTCCAGAGCCGTTGTATTTGTTGCCCTTCTCCACCGTGCGGGTGTTCCAGTCCGTCCAGTACACGGTTTCCTCGAACACTGTGATCGCGAAAGGATGCGACAGGATGCCGTCGTACACAGTATGCCTGTGATTTCCATCCAGATCAGAGAATCTGAGGAGACAGAATCATTTTAATGTTTAATGTTGATTTTGTGCAAAAAAATGACATAAAAACCTTCAGTCGAAAAGAAAATAAGGTTTTTGAGGAAAACATACCAGGATTTTTCTCCACATAGTGGACTTCAATAGGAGCCAATGGGTTGAAGGTCCAAACTGCAGTTTCAATAAAAGATTCTTTTTTTTTTTTTTTTTTGGAAAATGACAGATCGTTTTTTTGAAAATGACAGATCCTTGGCTGGGATCATGTAGAGTCCTTCTGAAGCTGCATTAAAATTGCAATTTGGACCTTCAATCCATTGATCCCCACTGAAGTCCATTATATGGAGAAAAATCCTGGAATGTTTTCCTCAAAAACTAGCTTGTGATGCAACAACCAAATCTGAATTTATAGGATTTGTTAGCAAATCATTTGTGATTAATTCATTTCATTTATAACATATGTGACCCTGGACAACAAAACAATAGGTTACTAGCGTAACCCCGGTTCTCTGATAGCATTAAGTGAGGTGTCTCACTATGGGATACGCCCCTTCCGCGTGTTCCTCAGAAGCCCTATTACATTACGCCAGCCCCAATTGGCTGGCAGACGTGACGTTGCGTCTGGGAGTGACCTCCCCACCCCTCGTATAAAGGGAGCAACGCAGCGTCACTTCGACATTCAAAACAAGCACACCTCTTCCTCGCTTCGCACAGCAAGGAGGGCGATCTGGTGAGACACCTCACTTAATGCTATCAGAGAACCGGGGTTACGCTAGTAACCTATTGTTCTCTTTCAAGCATACGTTTCGGTGTCTCACTATGGGATATCCTAACTCCCGTATTGCCAGATAGCCTGTCTCGAAGTCTCCTGCCAACCATAATCAACACATTCAGGGCTGAATGGGTCCAACTCATAAATCACGACCCTACGCTCAATACTGCATGTGCTAAAGTCTGAGCTGTAACATCCAGTTTATAAAACCTAGCAAATGTATGCGGTGAGGACCAGCTCGCCGCTTCACAAATATCCTGTAATGTGACTCCCTTAAACAGAGCCCAGGAAGTAGAAATTCCCCTTGTTGAGTGTGCACGTAAACCATGTGGGGGCAAAAGACCCCTACTGGAGTATGCCAATGAAATCGCCTCAACTATCCAGTGCGATAGACGCTGCTTAGTGATCGGCTTCCCCGTACGAGGTTTCATCCAAGAAATGAACAGCTGATCACTCTCCCTGAACCCTCTGGTTCGTTCTGTATAGATGCGTAGAGCGCGCACTGGGCACAATGTATTTAACTTTTGCTGCTCTGATGAGGCAAAAGGAGGTGGATAAAAAGCTCTTAGCTCAAGAGGATTTATAGCGTTAACGACTTTGGGCATGAATGCAGGATTAGGTTTCAGAACTACTCCTGCATCCCCAGACATAAACTGTAAGCACTCTGAATGCACTGATAACGCATGAATCTCACTGACGCGCTTTGCTGAAACCAAAGCTATCAGGAGTGCCGTCTTGAATGACAATATTTTGAAATCAATCTTGTCCAGCGGCTCAAACGGGGACATGGACAAGGCATCAAGCACTACTCCCAAATCCCATGAAGGGGAAAGCGGTTTCGAAACTGGCAAAGCGCGGCGCGCGCCCTTCATAAATCTGCATACCAAAGGATGCTGCCCAACGGTTTTGTTATCAAAACCAATGTGACAAGCAGATATAGCGGCCAGAAACACTTTTATGGTTGAGAATGCTTTCCCTTGGTCTATCAGATCCTGAAGAAATGACAGAACCACTGCCACTGAACACTGAAAGGGAATCTCGTGTTTAGTTTCGCACCAACGCTCAAACACACCCCATTTGCATTCATAGAGAGACCTAGTTGATGCAGCTCTAGCATTCTGTATGGTTCTAATGACGCTGTCAGGCAGACCAGTTGTACTTAAATTGAACCACTCACAGGCCAGGCCCATAGTGCCAGGCGTTCTGGATGAGGATGAAAAATCTCCCCTTCCGCTTGTGACAGAAGGTCTCTGCGCTGTGGGAGAGACCAAGGGTCTTCGTACAGCATATGTATGATCTCCGCTAGCCAATATTTCCCCGGCCATCTCGGGGCTATTAATATTAATTTTTGTCCCTCCTCCCTCACTCTGCAGAGAGTTGGAGATATCAACGCTATCGGCGGAAACGCGTAAAGGAGAGTGTGAGGCCATTCGTGCGCTAGCGCATCTATCCCCAAAGGTGCGCTCCGGTCCTTCAGGGAGAAAAACAGAGGACATTGAGCATTGTCGTGGGACGCGAACAGATCCACTGTCGCTCTGCCATATATGCTCCAAATCTGTTCGACCACTTCGCTGTTCAGTTTCCACTCCCCGTAGAGGGGATTTCCCCTGGACAGCAGATCCGCACCCCGATTCATGATTCCCTGTACGTGCGTCGCTCTCAGGGAGAGCAGATTGGCATTGCTCCATAGGATCAGTCTGCGTGCTAACGTGTGCAGAGGGAGTGATCTGAGACCTCCCTGACGGTTTATGTATGCCACGACTGTAGTGTTGTCCGTTCTCACGAGAACATGTTGCCCTCTCAGAAAAGGAAGAAAATGCTTCAGCGTCAGGAAAACAGCTAGCATTTCCAGATAGTTTATGTGAAGATTGATCATATGTTGACCCCATCTTCCATTCACTATTCTGCCCTCGTGAATGCCCCCCCAACCAGACAACGACGCGTCTGTCGTTATGACTCGTCTGGCTCGGACTACACCCATGGGTACCCCTTGGACCAGAAAGGTCGGGTGTCTCCACTGGCGCAGTGCCAGAACTGCCTCTGACGTCACTCTCACTCTCCTCCGGGAATGACGTACTGGGTCCAGCCTTTGAGACGCTACCCAGCGTTGAAATTCCCTCATAAACAGTCTGCCTAGGGCAATAACTATCAGAGCTGAGGCCATTAGTCCTAATAGTCTGAGACATGCGCGAAAGGGAACGTTGTTTCCCCTCTGGAAGCCGGTCATGCAGCGAGCGAATCTTCTCACCCTGTCTTCCGATAGTCGCGCTCTGAACGTCACCGAATCCAGTGACAACCCCAGATATGTTATAGACTGTGTGGGAATTAAAACACTCTTTTTGGTGTTTAGTCTTAGCCCCAGTTTCTGTATATGCTCCAGAAGCATTACTGTGTGTTCTCTCGCTTCTTGCTCCGACCGAGCTGTCACAAGCCAGTCGTCTATGTAGGTAGCGAGACGAATGCCTTTCTCCCTGAGCGGAGTCAGTGCCGCTTCTGTACATTTTACAAACACCCTGGGGCTGAGAGACAACCCGAATGGTAGAACCAGATATTCGTATGTTATGCCAAGGAAAGCGAACCTCAGGAACTTCCTGTGGGGTGGATATATCTTTATGTGAAAGTATGCGTCTTTCAGGTCGATTGATGTAAACCAATCTCCCTGGCGCACTAATTGCAGGAGTGTAGAATGAGTGAGCATTCTGAACTTGTACTTCCTTAAGTATTTGTTCAGCGCACGTAGGTCTAATATGGGACGAAGGGCTTGAGTCCCTTTCTTTGGGACGAGAAAGTATCTCGAGTAAAACCCGCTGTGGCTCTCCTCGGGTGGGACCACTCTTATCGCCCTTTTGTTTAACAGAGAGGAAATCTCCTCCTGAAGGAGATGTTTTAGTTCTCCCCGCACTTGAGAATGAATTATCCCTTTGAAATGCGGAGGGGAAGCGGCAAACTGCAGTCTGTATCCGAATTGTATTGTTCTTAATACCCATCGGGACTGCGTGCATTCTCGCCAACTGTTTATTCGTGGCGTTCTGGCGCCATCTTGTGGCTGACTCGTGAACGAGTTCGTGGTCTGTGCTGCGCATGCGTGGGCACTTAACGCTTTGACAGATTTTAAGTTCCCCGTCACCTCTGTGGGAGTGATAACTCCCCGAGGTGACGTTATATTGTGTTCTGTTAATGTGTTTTGCAACATTTTTTGGGGAGTTGTGTTTTGCAACATGTTTTGGGGGTACAGTGAAAACTTTATTGGGGTTTGAACATGAAAAGTGCTTGTGACACATGGTTGAGTGTGCACCACTGCACCATTTCTTGACCTTTTCACTGCTCTGCTTCCCCTGACCCAACCGGGCTCTCTCCTCCACACAGAACATCTGGGGACTTCGGAACTCGTCCCGTGTCGAACGCTGAACGTCTGGGGTTCGGGAGCTAGCGAACGGGGGGGCTGTTGGCTCCCTTTCCCAGGGAAAACCCCATCAAACGGCCTTCTTCTTCCTCCTCGCTCCCTGAGGATGGGGGTGAGGATGAGGTTGAGGAGCCGGCTGGGCCGTTTGAGCTGTCGCGGGAGGATAGTTCTTCCTCGGCCAGGCAGATCTCTGCTCTGTGACTCCGCTTTGGCCCGCTGCATTCACGTTCGTTCTCTGCCGTCTTGGAATGCGGTAACTGGGGGGTTGGCGGGCCGTGACTTGTGCGAAGGTTTGCCGGGGTGGCGGAGGGGGTGCAGTCTGTGTCTTCCTAGGCATGCAGAGCTGTAACGCCTCGTCATCCCTCTTCTTTTCCTCGCACCTCTTCTGCATCAGCGTTAGAGCCGACCCAAAAATGCCCCCTGCGACTACTGGTGCGTCTAGAATGGTCTCTTTTTCCCTGTCAGAGAGATTCGTTAGGTTGAGCCAGCGTCCTCTCTCTTGGATGACCATTGCTGCCATGGCTTTGCCCGCGGCTTGCACCGCGCACCTCTGAAGACGCAGAGAAAGATCTGTAACGACACAGATCTCTTCCCAGTGCGTCTGACCTGGTGTGGTCGACGCTTCATCTTGTAACTCCGCTTGGTACGCGGTCAGCAAAGAGGTAGCGTTTAGAGCCCTGACGCAGAGAGCGACTGCTTTATAAGCGCGTTCCGTCATATTTGACTGGAAACGGTCCGCTTTGGATGGCAGCGACGGGTTCGCAGCCGCCGTGTGTCTTGGGTGCAAGTGCGCGGCCACTAGCTGTTCCATGGGGGGCATCCGGAGAAGACCTTCCTTCTCCATTCCCTCCACATCGAGCGCGGATCCCCCCTGCACTGGCACTTTGCTGGTGAACGGTTTGTCCTTCCAAGTCACCGCGAGCTCCTCCAGGAGCTCTGGAAAAACGGGAAGGAGCTGCCGTGCCGCCCGTTTTGCTCTTGGCAGCCTCTTACCCTCGTAGCGAGACTTTGCAGTCTCTGCTACCACAGTCGGCCACGGGATGCTCAGCTTCTCTGCGGCGCGTTTGCACACATCCTGCAGATCTACGCTGAGAAGCGGGGATGGTGCCCCGGCCACATCTTCGATGGGTCCCGCCGCTGCGAGGGGTTGTGCCGAGTGAACGGGTGGGAGGAAAGGACAGTCCTCAAAATCTTCTTCTTCTTCAGATAGAAGAAAGTCAGATTGTCCCTCCTCCTCGAAGTCAAGCGCGTCCTCTTCCTCGTCTGTGCTGAGCACATCGGGCAGAGGAACGCAGGCGTCAAGCTGTTCACCCCATGATAGAGGTGCCGTGGTGGGCATCTCTACAGGGATGGATACCTGTGGAGTGGCAGCTGGAGTGGGGCTAGGTGACAGGAGTGGATCGAGGCCCGACAGGCTAGCTTGGCGTGCTAGCCGTCGGCGAAGGCTTTTCGTCGTGAAACGCGCGCAGTGTTCGCAGGAACCGGGGTTGTCGATCGCCAGTTGGGCATGTTTCAGCCCGAGACACGCTGAGCAGACCTGGTGTGTGTCCTTGCTCGAAATTTTGTTCCCACACAAACAAAGTCGCGCAGCCTCTCCTTCCCTAGCCTGGACAGTCTGCGTTGCTGCAGCCATCGTGTAAACGAACAATCCTCGCAATCAGCTGGAGTGCAAATTGAAGGAGCCAGGCGAAAAACGGCGTGGTGGCCAGTAATTCGTCCAAGAGTTCGAAAGATAGGCTTCTGGTGTGAAGCGAGAAGAGGTTTTTGAATGTCGAAGTGACGCTGCGTTGCTCCCTTTATACGAGGGGTGGGGAGGTCACTCCCAGACGCAACGTCACGTCTGCCAGCCAATTGGGGCTGGCGTAATGTAATAGGGCTTCTGAGGAACACGCGGAAGGGGCGTATCCCATAGTGAGACACCGAAACGTATGCTTGAAAGAGAACCAGTTGTAAGTAGCACGGGTATGTTTGTAGCAATAGCCAAAAATACATTGTATGGGTCAAAATGATCTATTTTTCTTTTATGCCAAAACTCATTAGGTTATTATGTAAAGGTCATGTTCCATGAAGACATATAGGAAATTCAATTAATTTTTGATTAGTAATATGCATTGCTAAGAACTTTATTTGGATAATTTTAAAGCCGATTTTTTTGCACCCTTAGATTCCAGATATTCAATTATTATCTTGGCCAAAATATTGTCCTATCCTAAGAAATAATACATCAATGAAAAGGTTATTTATCCAAAGAAATTACCCTTATGGCTGTTTTTTGGTCATAATTAATTACATAAATTTCCATTTTCAGTAATGTCTTTCCAATGACACAATATAAAGGTGAGACAGTCTTACTCGATGTAGTTGAGGTGAGCATCAGACCAGTACAGCTTGTCATTGGTGTAGTCAATAGTCAGACCATTGGGCCACTCGATCTTAGTAGTGATGATAGCTGACTTGTTATTTCCATCCATCCCGACACGTCCAATGAAGGCTTTGTCTCCCCAGTCAGTCCAGTACACATATCTGCAACGAAGATGACATTAGATTTTTACAAATAAACCAATTCCAGTAATGTGAAGGCCACATGCACTAATGTTCAAAAGTTAAGGGTCGGCAAGAGTTTTTACTATTTTAACCCTTTGGGGTCGACAAATGCATTTTCCTGATAACCTGTAAAGCAGGGGTGCCCAACCCTGTTCCTGGAGATCTACTATCCTACAAAGCTCAGCTCCAACCCTAAACGAACACACCTGAACCAGCTAATTAATCTCTTAAGTAGCACCTGATAATTACAGACAGCTGTGTTGGAGCAGGGCTGGAACAAAAATCTGCTGGTAGGTAGATCTCCAGGAACAGGGTTGAGCAGCCCTGCTCTAAAGGAGCTTAAAGATGTTCATGTCTTTCTTTCTTCGGTCGTAAAGAAATTATGCTTTTTGAGGAAAACATTTCAGGATTTCTCTCCGTATAATGGACTTCTATGGTGCCCCCAAGTTTGAACTTCCAAAATGCAGTTTAAATGCAGCTTCAAAGGGCTCTAATTGATTCCAGCTGAGAAAGAAGGATCTTATCTAGCAAAACGATGCATTATTTTCTAAACAAATTTACAATTTATATACTTTTTAGCCTCAAATGCTCGTCTTGTCTCGTGTCTGGGATGTACATATGTAGTCTGTGTAATTTGGTTCAATATAGTTCTGGGAAATTTTCAAAAACTCCCATCTCGTTTTCTTTCCCAACTTCAAAATCGCCCTACATCGCTGCAGAAGTACTGAAACGGTGTTTACAAAGTGAACATACAAAGAATATTAAACACCCTTTACAAAAAAAGGCCAAACAGCGATGCAGGACAATTTTAAAGTTGAAGACGAAAACGAGATGGGAGTTTTTCGACATACCCTAACTGTGTATTGACCCGGATTACACAGTCTACGCATGCGCATGCGGTTAAAAAGTATATTAGGCCGCGTTCACACTTGGCGTCTTTTTTCAAACTGCCAGCTTCTGTTTTACATTCTAATCCTATGGAGTAAACCGTCTTTTCAAAAAAGTCCTGAGCGCTTTTTTAAACGCCACCGCCGGCGTCTTTTTTTGCAGTTTAGAGCGTCTTTTTAAGTTGAAAAAATTTGAACTTTTTTGAAGAAAAACGCCCTACGTCAAGCGCTTTTTTGACAGCTGACCAATGACAAGCGAGTAGCTAGACCTGTCGTTTCCATAACAACAAAAACAACAAGAAAAAATGGAGAAGTTGCCGGTAGATAAACTAGTTTCGGAGCACAAGGAGTTGTATGATATGAGTAAACAACTCTATCATAATATACATCACAAAGAGGCTCTTTCTCGACATTTCTTCACCACACAGCACTACGCTACTGTTGCAGCTGTTGTTATAGCAACAAAAGACGCACTCGGCTGCTTTTTTTAACAGAACGCTGCAAGCTTTTTTTTTTACTAAAAAAACACCCTGGTCAACTTTCTCTTGTCAAAAAAGACGCCAAGTGTGAACGCGGCCTAAATTGTCAATTTGTTTAGAAAATAACTGATCGTTTCGCTAGACAAGACACATTCCTTCCTCTGTTTAGAGCCCTTTGAAGCTGCGTTTAAATTTCATTTTGGAAGTTCACCAAAGAAGTCCACTATATAGAGAACATTCCTAAAATGTTTTCCTCAAGAAACATAATTTCTTTACGATTGAAGAAAGAAAGACATGAACATCTTGGATGACAAGGGGGTGAGTAAATGATCTGTAAATTTTTGTTCTGGAAGTGAACTTTAACACTACTCTAAACTCACTGGTAAACTCACCCAAACTTCGGATGCAGTACAATGGCTCTGGGATTCTCGAAGCAGTATGTGTTATTAGCATCCACACAGTGTTCTGCTAACTTCCTCACAAACCGCCCATCCAGCTCCGACACTTTTACGCAGTCGAGGAAGCTGTCAACCCAGTACAGCTTCCTCCCGATCCAGTCGACCGCCAGGCCTTCGCCATGCAAAATCCCGTTGACCACCACCTCTCGTCCCGTCCCGTTAAAGAACATCCGTTCCAACACCCTCCGGCTCACGTCGATCCAGTACAAGCGTTTGTCCACCCGGTCGAAGTCCAGCGCGACCACACTGGTGAGGCCCTGCAGAATGAGCGAATAGGCCTCGCCGTCTGTGGACAGATTGCGCAGATAATAGCGATTGCTAAAGATCAGGTAAGGAGCGATGTTGCTGTTTTGCCTGCAGCTGCGTCCGTCGGGTTCCCGGAGGAAGCCTGGCGCGCACTTGCACACGTACGAGCCCATGGTGTTCTCGCACACCTGGCTGCACACGCTGGGCGTGACGGAGCACTCGTCCACATCGTCGCAGGTTTTGTTGTCGGACATGAGGCGGTAGCCGGGACGGCAGGTGCAGATGAAGCTGGTGGGCGTATCGGTGCAGTTGTGGTCGCAGTGGTGCATGGATGGATCTGTGCACTCATTGATGCCTGAGGTGATAAGAAATAGACAATGATTTAGATTTTATGAGCATTTTGAGTTCAGGCCAATTATGTATTTTGTAAAGCTGGCCAATATATTTAAACATAAATAATTAAATGTGACCCTGGACCACTAAACCGTAATATTTGTAGCAATAGCCAAAAATACATTGTATGGGTCCAAATTATCGATTTTTCTTTTATGCTAAAAATCATTAGGATATTAAGTAAAGATCATGTCCATGAAGATATTTTGTAAGTTTCCTACAGTAAATATATCAAAACTTAATTTTTGATTAGTAATATGCATTGCTAAGAACTTCATTTGGACAACTTTAAAAGCGATTTTCGCAATATTTAGATTTTTTTTGCAACCTTTCAGATTTTCAAATACTACCTTGGCCAAATATTTTCCTAAACCATACATCAATGAAAAGCTTATTTATTCAGCTTTTAGACAATGTATAAACCTCAGTTTTAAATGAAATTGACCTTTATGACCTTTTAGGTCCAGGGTCACAAATAAAACAACAACACATTTACATTACATTATGGCAGTACATTTATGCCAGTGTTATTATCAGGGGCGGAGTGGCAATCGGGACGACCAGGACTTTTCCCAGTCTGCCGGCTGAAGGATTTACACAGCGGATCACAAATTGAGCGGGCGCGAGGCGAACGCGACCGGCCTGAGCTTATTAGAATCATTGACGTTACTAAATTCTCTGCGAATAGCGGCCAAATACTCCCACATATTACGGTTTTCCAGTGGTTGAATGGCTTGTTGTATTTAGATAGATAGCAGTGATGCGCGGGTTGATCCAAAATGAGCGGGTGCCTGCGGTTATCATCCAAAAATATTTTAATGATATTCGGGTCGCGGTCGGTCGGGTCGTTTGAAATAAAGATGCCAATTAAACCTTTGTAATTTATATAGTACTAGACACAATTTTCAATGAAATACATAGACCTACACTTTATTGGCTGAATAATATTTCTGAATGTTGAGCGTTATTAAATGCTGACGCGGGACAAAATGCCCGATTTCCCAACACGTTGAACTGAGCAATGCCATTGTACCATTTTAATAGGCTACTTTTAAACGCATATAGCTCAGTAATGTCAGCTTTATGTATTTTCTGAGAAGGCGTGGGATTTTTGTTGGGAAAGTCGGGGAGAGACGCACACTTCGATTAGACTGGATAAACACATGCAGCATCTTAATTGTTAAGAAAATGGTATTCCTAATAAATGTCTCGAATATTTTGATTATGTCCAATGCTTTTCTTTCTTTTTGGAATTATTAGACACATTTCACTGTCTTCTCAAATGCCTAAGTCTGTTTAATTTCCTTAATTATAAAATTTCTAGCACTATTTTTAAACGTTTATTTAAGCAATAATATATAAATTATCTCATATATATGCTTGTTTAAAACCAGGGATTAAAAACGAATTCCAAGTAAAAACTGTATTTTTTCTTTACATTTCCAGAGAGCGAAACGAACAAAATTAAACATTACTTAATAAATTCAAGCCACTACAGTTTCCTTATTCATTTGATACAACTATTATAGCTATACAATTAATATATATAAAATAATATTATTTTGTCATATTCGTGATTCCTGAATTTACAGTAGGCCTATATATGAAAACTTTGTTTTGAAGTGCATTCATTATGTTTGTATAATAAAATTTGTTAACCTAGCCTAATAACCTAGCCCCTGGTTATTATAGTGTCATTAAGATGCTAATATCGTTTTTATTAATATTTAGATTTTAGTTAATGTTATTGTGACCTTTTCTAAACTGTTGTTTTTCAGTGGAATTGAATGAAAAAACAAGCAAACATAGTTTTGTATAAATGCTGTAAATTTATCATTAACATAAAAAAAGAATATTAAAGAACATTTGCACCTTCTTTTATAAAAATTTAAATGATAAACAAAAAGAAATCAAAATAAATATAATTATAAATAAAAAAATGTGTTACAATTAAAATAATACAACATATCACTATCAAATTACTCAAAACAAATAATACTTCTACATTATATTTATTATTGAAAATTTTCATTATAGTTCTTTAAAAAAATGAATAAAATATATAATATATATATATTTTGCCTTTTATGTTTCCTGATTACATTTTAATTTTTATAGTTATAGTTATGCTATAACAACAAAAACAGGTTCATGTTTTTATTGTGACTTTTTTATTAGTTTTTGTATAAAAATATGTATTTGTGTTTAAAATACTAATATAAAACTAGTTTTTATAATTATTTTTTTCAGTCTTCATTTTAGTTATTTTAGTACATTAAGTCCAATTAAATGAACATAAGAAATGTTGATTTGGCAGCTATCTGAAATAAAATAATCTTATTTTTTATTTTTATTTTATAATTAATGTATATTAAGTTTATTTAATTTGTGATTTTTTATATTTAATTTACTTTGTTTTTTAATGAACTATAATAATCCTGGTTTATCACTCACATCACTTGCACAAAAAAAACTTTTTCATAATAAAACACCTTTCCTCATACTTTATGGGCATAACATTGCATGTTTTTACAGCTGGCCTGATGCCGTCCGCTAGTGTTTGCATTTAGATTTCTATAAATGTCAGTGTTTCACTTGTAGGTGCAATGGCGAAAATGACTTTACTTTTTTCTTTAAATCCTGGGGATTGGAATTCTTATTAAAGACTATATTATATTATATTAATAGAGAGGGTATTTTGCCATTATTTGTATGCATATACAATTACACATGTATAACAAAATTGTGTTCAAGAATACTTGAAAAGTACAGCAACAGTAAACATATGGTGGTAAAAAACAGTAAAAAAGTTCAAATACAGACCACTACATATCAAGATATCAAAACTAAGTGATCACATGATGCAGTGCTTACCACAGCCTTTCTCATCACTGTTGTCATTGCAGTCGTCGTTCCTGTCACACACCTCGCTGAGCGGTATGCAGTTTCCGTTGTCACACCGGAAGTTTCCGGGAGGGCAGGTGGGCGCTGGAGTCCTGCACATGTGGTCCAGCTCATCGGATTCATCCCCGCAGTCGTTGTCCCCATCACAGACAAAATCCCGCGAGACGCAGCGGCCGTTCTGACAGGTGAACTGATGCTGTTGGCACGGCTGATAAGGGCAGCCTTGCTCATCACTGCTGTCTCCACAATCATTACGACGGTCACACCTAACAGACACATGCAAAACAGGGAATTATGGGAGAAACTGCTCTAGTTGTTCATGAGTCCCTTATTTGTCCTGAACAGTTAAACTGCCTGCTGTTCTTCAGAAAAAATCCTTTAGGTCTTACAAATTCTTTGGTTTTTCAACATTTTTGTGTATTTGAACCCTTTCCAACAATGACTGACATACATCTTTTCACACTGAGGACAATTGAGGGACTCAAATGCAACTATTACAGAAGGTTCAAACACTCACTAATGCACTAGAAGGAAAAAACATGCATTAAGAGATCTTATGGCGGCTTTTTGAATTTAAAGATGAGGGTAAATGCAACTTATTTTGTCTTCTAGGAAACATGTATCTTCTGTAGCCTCTGAAGGGCAGTACTAAATGAAAAATATGATATTTAGGCAAAATATGAAAAATGTTCACATCTGCATTCTGTTCAAAAGTTTTCACCCCCCGGTTCTTAATACATGGTTTTTCCTTCTGGAGCATCAGTGAGCATTTGAACCTTCTGTAATAGTTGCATAGGAGTCCCTCAGTTGTCCTCAGTGTGAAAAGATGGATCTCAAAATCATACAGTCATTGTTGGAAAGCGTTCAGATACACAAAAATGCTGGAAAACCAAAGAATCTGTGGGACCTGAAGGATTTTTCTGAAGAACAGCTGTCAGTTTAACTGTTCAGGACAAACAAGGGACTCATGAACAACTATCACTAAACAAAAAACACAGCTGTGGATCATTCAGGTAACAACACAGTATTAAGAATCAAGTGTACAGTATGTAAACTTTTGAACAGGGTCATTTTTATAAATGTAACTATTTTTTTTTCTTGTGGACTATGTGTAAATGTCTTTTATGTGAAATATCTTATTCAGGTCAGTACTAAATAAACAATAACATTAATTTCGTATATACATTCCATCTTTTGCAATGCATCTGCAATCTTTTTAGCTCTAAATGTAATTCTAACCTGTAGGAGTTGCGGATGCAGAGTCCGTTGTTGCAGGTGAACTCGTTGGCGGAGCAGGATCTGCGAGTGCAATTCTGGTGCTCATCATAGGCGTCTGAACAGTCTGCGTCTCCGTCGCACACCCAGTCCCGCGGGATACACTTCCTCTGAGGAGGCCTGTTATTTATACAGGTGAACTCCTGAGAAGAGCAGGTGCGGTTAGCTGCGTGTGTGAGACAAATCGAGAGAACAGAATTAAAAATGATACATTTTGGCACAACATTTACAGTTGAGGTCAAAAGTTTTTTGTGTATCTGAACCCTTTTCAACAATGACTGTATGATTTTGAGATCCATCTTTTCACACAGAGGACAACTGAGGGACTCATATGCAACTATTACAGAAGCTTCAAACAGAGCCGGGGGATGAAAACTTTTTGACTTTGAAGATCAGGGTAAATTTAACTTATTTTGTGTTCTGGGAAACATGTAACTATCTCCTGTAGCTTCTGAAGGGCAGTGCTAAATAAAAAAAAAATAGGATATTTAGTCAAAATAAGAACAATGTACACATTTTCATTCTGTTCAAAAGTTTTCACCCCCGTTTCCTTTCCATTATGATTCTGTTGTAAAACCCTGTAAGCTTCCTATATAGGCAACACTAAGGAAAAGGGTTAAACCACTGATGACACATGGACTATTTTATCAATGTCCTTACTATCTTTCTGGGCCTTGAACATGTCAGTTGCGTTGCTGTTTATGCAGGGTCAGAAAGCTCTCTGATTTTATCAAAAATATCTTAATTTGTGTTCAAAGATGAACAGAGGTCTTACAGGTTTGAAACGACATGAGGGTAAGTAATAAATGACAGAATTCTCATTTTTGGATGAACTATCCCTTTAGGTTTAGTGATCAGCTATGAAAGAGAAACCTCTGGAGAGAATAGAGAGAGTCTGAGAGCTGATCCAGCTCCAAAACAGTCAGCTAAACACATCCACAAAGCAGTGAGTGAAGCAGGAGAAATTAGGAATGCAGACTCCTTACACAGAGATCCCACACCCAACCACCAACACTAGGCGGAAGGACTAGACAAGAGAGATGACTAAATATAGCCAAAAAGTCAAAGATGAAACAATGAAACAAAGATGAAAGTAATTTCACACTAGAACTTTTGGTTATGACCAAAGTCCATTAGACATCAGAACAAAGTTATTACTGTAAACTATTAAAAATATTTTTGTTAACAGAAATAAAATAAAATACTGGATGAAAAACTAAATAAAATTTTGAAATGTTGTGTTCACAACTAAGTTCGAGCATTGAAATTACTAACTGCAAATAAATAAGAACTAAAACTGGAATAAAAATAAATAAACAACATGCAAAAAGCACATATTTCTAAAAAATTGAACTGAAAACTGAAAATGTACAAATAAAAGCTAAATTGTATAGAAATAATACTAAAAGGTGGTCTGGGTTCGTAAATAAAATTTATTTTAATAAAAATGAACAGCAATTAAAAAACATAATAATAATAATAATAATAATAATAATAATAATAATAATTTACTTTTTTGTAAATAATATTATCTTTTTTGTAGTCCACTGGCTATGAAGTTATTAGTATGAAAAAAAAATGTTGTTCTGTGTTAAATAAAATAAAATACAATCAAATTATTAAATCAAATTTAAGTTAATTTAAAATTTAAAATAATGCAGAAAAAGTTAAATCTATCTCTTCTTATAGTATATTGCACTTTTGCAGCTGTTCTGTGTGTTAAAATTAAAAATTAAAACAATGCAATTTTTTCCCCTACATTTTGGTTTTTGGATGTAAAATCTATATCTGTATTGATTAGAAATGTGGTGTGGAATGTATACTTAAAATATCATTAAAAATAATTTTAATATAATAATAATTAAATAAAAGACTTAATATTATAATTTAAAATATAAATAAATAAATAAATAAATAAAATAATACACTACAATATTTTAATTGTAAAAACTTTATGTGTACTGTTCAGAAAAAGCAAAATCTATCTCTTCCTATAGGATATTGCACCTTTGCGGCTGTTCTGTGTGTAAAAATTAAAATTAAATTAAATAAAAAAAAATTATGCAATTTTTTTCTGCATATTTGTTTTTTAGAAAGTAAAATCTTTATCTGTGTTGTTCAGAAAAAGCTAAATCCATCTCTTCCTATATTACATTGCACCTTTGCGGCTGTTTAGTGTGTAAACTTTTGGTAGTAAATCCAAATGAACAAATATCTCAGTAAATCACTGTACCAAAAGTACATTATGAAATACGTCCTGTGATGGGGTGGAACCGAATTTGGCTTTGGGCCAAACAACACTAACCACAGCTGTGTCTCTCGTCCTCGTCACTCATGTCCCCGCAGTCGTTGTCTCCATCGCAGATCCAGGACGACGCGATGCACCTTCCGTCATCGCAGCGGAACTGGTCGGAGTTGCAGGTCCTCACCATGGTGGCTGTAGGGAGGAAACACACGGCAGTGAGCCACGGATCAAGAAGCAGCAGAAGAGCGACCAGCCCGAGGGCCATGTCTCACTCGGATCTCAGAGGGAACTGAGGAAAATGCGGCCTACGTAATCCATTTAACCATTAAATCCCATCCTGAGCAGCCAGAAACGTGGCTGAGCTGCTGCTACTGCTGCTGCTGGGATTCCACAGGCAGAGGAATTCTGGGAGAGAATAAGCATTCCTCTCTCTAGTGTCCCGCTTGAACAAAAGGCACCGAGGGGTGCTGTGATTAACGGGACAAAAGCGAGAGGATGGGGCAGTGTGTGTGTGAGAGGAGGGGGCAGAGGTTGTCAAAGGAAGGGCCGGTGTGTGTGTGAGGGCTTTTCTGCTGGACGTCACTTTGGAGGAATGTGACACACAATAGAGGGCTGGACTGACCGCTGGCATCACAGACACACACATAAACACAACAGACAGTTACAGACACTTCAGATACCACTCAACTGTCATTCAGAAGAGCAAACCTTTCTCATTTTATGGAAAACTTAATTTGCTTGTTTTGTAGTTTATAACACTTTATATCATTTTTAATTTTCACAGCGTATGGGTATAACTACAATATGACAGCGTTTTGCCACATTAAAAAAAAATAACAAAAAAACAAGGATTACGAGATTAAAGTTGTAATATTTCAGAAGAAAATCAAAATTACAAGATTAAAGTCGTAAAATTTTGAGAATAAATTTGAAATACTTTGAGAATAAAGTTGAAATTACAAGAATAAAATCTAATTTGTTTGAGAACAAAAGTTGAATTATGAGAATAAAGTCAAAATGTTTTGAGAATAAAGTCAAAATGTTTTAAGAATAAAGTCAAAATGTTTTAAAAGTAGTCAAGAAATGAATTGAAAGAATGAAAGAAGTTATTTCGACTTTATTCTTGAAACATTTAGACTTTATTCTTGTAATTTCGACTTTATTTTCATATTTCGACTTAATTCTCAAAACATTTTAACTTTATTTTCGTAATTTCGACTTTAGTCTTTAATCTCAAAACATTTTGACTTTATTCTCACAATTTTGAATTTATTCTCAAAACATTTTGACTTCATTATCGAAACATTTTGACTTTATTCTCAAAACATTTTGACTTTATTCTACAAATTTTGACTTAATTCTCGAAACATTTTGTCTTTATTTTAATAAATAAAGTCAAATTTTTACTTTATTCTCAAAACATTTCGACTTTATTCTCTGAATTTCGACTTTATTCTCAAAATTTTAATTTCTACTTTATTCTCAAAACATTTCGACTTTATTTTAATAAATAAAGTCAAATTTTTACTTTATTCTCAAAACATTTCGACTTTATTCTCTGAATTTCGTCTTTATTCTCAAAATTTTAATTTCTACTTTATTCTCAAAATATTTTGACTTTATTCTCTGAATTTCGACTTTACTCTAGAAACATTTTGAAATTACTTTCAAAAGATTTCGACTTTCAACTTTATTCTCTAAATATTTTAACTTTATTCTTGGAATTTCTACTTTATTCTTAAAATTCTGACTTTCTCAAAACATTTCAACTTTATTCTCAACATTTCAACGTTCTTCTCGTAATTTCGACTTTCTTCATATAATTGTAACTTTATTCTCGTAATTTCGACTTTATTTTCAAAACATTTCGACTTTATTCCCTGAATTTTGACTTTATTCTCAAAACATTTCGACTTTATTCTCTGAATTAAGACTTTGTTCTCAAAATATTCTGACTTTATTCCTGTAATTTCCACTTTATTCATTAAATAATTAGACTTTATGCACTTTTTGTATTTTAAACTTTCTGTTTATCAAAGAATCCTAAAAAAACAATGTATCACAGTTTGAAGCAAAAATATGACTAGCACAACTGTTTTCAAAATTGATAATAATAAATGTTTCTTGAGCAACAAATCAGCATATTAAAATAGTTTCTGAAGGATCATGTGACACTGAAGACTGAAGTAATTATGCTGACAATTCAGTTTTGCATCCCAGGAATAAATTACATTTGAAAACATATTCAAATAGTAAACCGTTATTTTAAATTGTAATAATATTTCACAATATTACTGTTTTTACTGTATTTTTAATCCAATAAATGCAGCCTTAGTGAGGAAAAGTTTTTTCAAACCCATTTGTTTAGTGATTTACATACATTAACACATTCACACTATTCACAAATAACAACTAACCTTTTTTTTAACAAGTAGCTGCCAGACTCACACAAACTTTTATTATTTTGTGAGAGTATTTGACTGCGGACATGCTAGTGTGAATTACTACAAATTTAGTTCTGTTTCTGCCAACTGAAGCGGTTTCTTGCACAAAACGTCTGCCTCATCTTTCCACTTTCTGACTGCATGCATCACCAGTGAAGCGTAACATGAGGAGTAGGGGGTGACATCGTTTCCCGCCAATTTGCCTATGACAAACATGCAGTCTATCACCATGGTAACCGGTGAGGCAGGATACCCATCATTAACTCACCACCTAAAAACATGGGCAACGGCTTCCCTTGATAAACACAACTTTACAGTGTTTTCATAGTTTTTTTAGCCAGTCAAACAGTGGAAAATCAACTTTCTGCCAAATATACTGAATGAAGGCCAGATAACTTGAGAAAATATACTGGTATATATTTATTTTTAAAATACAGCCAAGTCCGAAATTATTCATACCCCTGGCAAATTCTGACTTAAAGTTACTTTTATTCAACCAGCAAGTTTTTTTGACCGGAAATGACACAGGCTTCTCCCAAAAGATAATAAGACGATGTACAAGAGGCATCATTGTGGAAAAAAATATTTCTCAGCTTTTATTTACATTTGAACAAAAAGTGGCATGTCCAAAATTATTCATACCCTTTGCAAACTGTCACAGTCTATGGGAAAATCCAAAGTTCTATACCATTCCAAATAGTCCAAGCTGTTCTAAAACATCCTAATTACCCTGATTCATTAGGAACAGCTGTTTTAATCTACTCAACAGGTGAAAAACAGAAGCTCTCTGCTTTTGGAAGTCTTTGTGGACAGTCATAGCTAAGACAAAGCAGCTCACTGAGGACCTGCGGCTGTGCATTGTGGCTGCTTACAAGTCAGGAAAGGGCTAAAAGACCATATCTAAATGTTTTGAAGTTGCAGTGGCTACAGTGCAAAGTATTATTAAAAAATACAAGACGTTCCACACAAAAATCTCAGAGGACGTGGTCGGAAGCCAAAAGTGACACCTGGGCTGGCCAGGAAGATAGTGAGAGAGGTAAAAAGGAATCCAAGGATCACCACCAAGGCCATCCTGATGAATCTGGGCTCTGCTGATGGCAAAATCTCAAGGCAGACAGTCCACAGACACTGCACACCGCTGGGTTCCACGGACACAGATCAAAGAGGACTCACTTGGCTTTTACAGACCCACATGGCCTTTGCAAATACTCATCTGGACAAAGAAGAAGACTTCTGGTTTTCTGTTTTATGGTCAGGTGAAACAAAAATTTAATTGTTTGGCTACAATGATGTAGCCTTCATTTGGCGTAAAAAAAGGAGAAGCCTTCAACCCTAAGAACACCATCCCCACTGTCAAACATGGTGGTGGGAACCTAATGTTTTGGGTATTTTTTTCCAGCAGGTGGACCAGGGAACCTAATCACAGTAAACAGCACCATGAAAAAGGAGCAATACATCAAAATTCTCAACACCAACATCAGACAGTCTGCAGAGAAACTTGGCCTTGGGCACCAGTGGACATTTCAGCACAACAATGACCCAAAACACACAGCAAAAATGGTGAAGAAATGGTTAGCAGACAAAAACATTAACGTTTTGCAGTGGCCCAGCCAGAGTCCTGACTTAAATCCAATTGAGAATCTGTGGAGGGAGCTAAAGATCAGGGTGATGGCTAGGAGACCCTCCAACCTGAAAGAGTTGGTGCTCATCGCTAAAGATGAATGGGCAAAAATACCAGTGGAGACATGCAAAAAACTTTTGGGAATATATGAAACTGTATAGTGTTATATGTGGTACTTACTGCAGGTAGTAGGCTCATCCGAAGCATCATTACAGTCCGTGCCACCATCACAGTACCAGTGTCCGGGAATACAGCGTCCACTCGAACAGCGAAACTCATTTTGGGAACATGTAGATGTGGCTGAGGAGTGAAAAACACAAGCTCAGTCAGAGATAAACCAACAGATGAGAACTAGATCAATCATTTAGACTAAAATGGCAGACATGGATATAGGAGAATGGGGTCCAAATTTTTACCTAACCAAAATCCCAAAAATTTACTTAGCAGCCCCAAGTGATCATGCTCATTTACATGGGTCACTGATTTAACTGAAATTACAGGAAGGGTAAACTGAGCAACAACTTTGGCTCAAAAAACAACAGGAAATAATCTCTGTTAAACAGTTACTCATCTAATTCCACACTAAAGGAGAAACAAACAACGAAAATATTAGTATACATTTTGACATTCTTACAATTACTATTATTCTTACATATTTTAATAATACATTGATCAATAATTATTCAAAATGATTTATCAAATAATCTAATAAATTATTGATTCGATAATTTTTGTGCTTCAACTTATTTTAGCTAGTTTTCAGTCAGTTTTATTTTATTTTCAATGAACATATATGTTTTTTATTAGGTTTAGTTTTTACATTACGACTTTATTCTCTGAATTTCAACTTTTTTCTCAAATTTTCTTCAAACTTTATTCTTGAAATATTTTAACTTCATTCTTTAATTTTTTTTCTCAAATTTTGACTTCATTGTCAAAACCTTTCGACTTTACTCTTGAAACCTTTGGACTTTATTCTCTAAGACTTTATTCCTGTAGTCGGTCATTTTTGTGCTTCAACTTATTTTAGTTAGTTTTCAGTCAGTTTTATTTTATTTTCAATGAACATATATGTTTTTTATTAGGTTCAGTTTTTACGTTTCGACTTTATTCTCTGAATTTCAACTTTTTTCTCAAAATTTCGACTTTGTTCTTGAAATATTTTAACTTTATTCTTTAATTTTTTTTCTCAAATTTTGACTTCATTGTCAAAACATTTCGACTTTACTCTTGAAACCTTTGGACTTTATTCTCGTAATTTTTACGTAAGACTTTATTCCTGTAGTCGGTCATTTTTGTGCTTCAACTTATTTTAGTTCGTTTTCAGTCAGTTTTATTTTATTTCCAATGAACATATATGCTTTTTTATTAGGTTCAGTTTTTAGTTTTAGTTAACGATAACTTTTATGTGACCCTGGACCACAAACTCATTTGTAAAAAGCACAGGTATATTTGTAGCAATAGCCAACAATACATTGAATGGGTCAAAATGATTTTTTGGTGACTTTTAATGCCAAAATAATTAGGGTATTAAGTAAAGAAAATTTCCTACTGTAAAAAAAACGTAATTAAAAAATAATAATTTTTGATTAGTAATATGCATTGCTAAGAACTTAATTTGAACGACGATTTTTTTTGCACCCTCAGATTCACGATTTTCAAAGAATAGTTGTATCTTGACCAAATATTGTCGTAAAACAAACCACACATCAATGGAAAGCTTAGTTATTAGCTTTCAGATTATGTATAAATCGACAGGATGGAGAAACTCACCACAATGTGTTGGACTTTCATCACTGTTGTCTCCGCAATCGTTATCTCCGTCACACAAGTACGAGCGTGGGATGCAGATGTTGGTGGTCTGGCATTTGGTGTGCTCAGGCTGACATGTCCTCTCAGCTGTGTTTGATAACAAGGGTCCATTATGCATGCTTAAAACCAGCTTATGAAAAGTAATTTGTATTATACAAATGCTCATAAGCTGTAAGCAGTTTATAGTTGACAAACAACTCAGAAACTTATTTTGGTAACTGTATAAATGCACTCACCGCAGTTCTGCTCATCCGAGGTCCCATTGTCGTAGCAATTGTTTATTCCATTGCAGACGTATTCCCGTGCGATGCAGCGACCGTTATTGCATGTGAACTCAGTGCTGGCGTCGCAGGGCCTGAAGTCACAGCCGATCTCATCGCTGTTATCCCCGCAGTCATTATAGTGATCGCAGCGATAGTGATACGGCACACAACGGCCATTTCCACATGTGAACACGGTGGGCTCGCAGGTGTGAAATGCTGCCATGCATAAAATGCACAAAAAGATGAATTTTAACATGTGCAGTAAGAGCTTAATGAATTAACAGAAACTAGTGGAGCTCACTGCCTACCTCCTCTACCTATCTCTCTATTTTAGTTTACCTGAGAGTGAAATGAATGCTGCTGCTTGTGGGACTGCATGCAAAAGAGAGTGGAGCATTGTAGAGTAGGTTAGTATGTGTTTAGGGATGGTTATTAAACTTTGTCTAAGGCTCTGTAATTTAACCACAAGATGGTCTCTTAAAAGGCAGCATAGTCGTGTTTTCTATTTGAAACAGAGCTCATATCTACACATGAAGAGAGGTAAGCAAGAATACACACCAAAAACGAACTGACTCTTGGATCCTGGAGCAAAAGATTTGAGCAGATTGTGCAAGTAATAAAAAAGCAAGAAGAAACATGTTAGTGAAAGATCGCGCTGCAGTGCAGGAGAGGAAAAATCATCCATTGGCAAACAGCGAAATCACTCACAAGAGATCTGATTCTTAACATCAGGCTTGCAGTTTAGTCATGCACAAATAGCAATGTTACGTTTAGTTCACCCTTGAAAGTGTATGTTTAGTAAACCAAACACAGTGGAGATCAAAAGTTTACATACACCTTGCAGAATCTTATTTACCAAAATGACAGGGATGTTATTTTTTATTTAGTACTGACCTGAATAAGATGTTTCACATAAAAGACATTTACATATAGTCCACAAGAGAAAATAATAGTTGAATTTATAAAAATGACCCTGCTCAAAAGTTTACATACACTTGGATTCTAAATACTGTGTTGTTACTTGAATGATCCACAGCTGTGTTTTTTTGTTTAGTGATTTAGTGTACATGAGTCCCTTGTTTTTCCTGAACAGTTAAACTGCCCGCTGTTCTTCAGAAAAATCCTTCAGATCCCACAAATTCTTTGGTTTTCCAGCATTTTTGTGTTTTTGAACCCTTTCCAACAATGGCAGTATGATGTTGAGATCCATCTTTTCACACTGAGGACAACTGAGGGACTCACCCCCCAGCTCTTAATGCATTGTTTCCTTCTGTAGCATCAGTGAGCTGTAATAGTTGCATATGAGTCCCTCAGTTGTCCTCAATGTGAAAAGATGGATCTCAAAATCATACAGTCATTGTTGGAAAGGGTTCAAATAGACAAAAAATGCTGCAAAACCAAAGAATTTGTGGGACCTGAAGGATTTTTCTGAAGAAAATCAGTCAGTTTAACTGTTTTGGACAAACATGAGACTCATGAACAACTATCACTAAATTAAAGAAAAACAGCTGTGGATCATTCAGGTAACAGCACAGTATTAAAAATCAAGCATATGCAAACTTTTGAATATATATGTAAACACCTTTTATGTGAAATATCCCATTCAGGGCAGTACTAAATAAAAAAGTATGACTCCTCTTATTTCGGTAAGATAATTAACATTTTCCAGATTCTGCAAGGTGTATGTAACTTGACCTCAGCCTTATAAAGCTACTGGCATTTATTCTCAATCAATAAACTGTGTATAAATAAAATTGTGCTCTCTAATAGTGCTAGTACATGTCCTCTGAACAACATGTAAGCAACAACGCATCTCACCGCAGACCCGCTCCAGTTCATCACTGCCGTCCCCACAGTCATCATCGTTGTCACATATCCAATGGGCGCGGATGCAGCGGCCATTCATGCAAGTAAACTGGCCCGACTGACAGCGTGTGCCATTGTCAGGAATACAGTATTTGTTGTCGGCCAGATACCAGCGGCCCTCAGAGGGACACTGACACTCTGCTCCCTGAGGACCTGGAGGAAAAAGTGTTGGAAATATATATAGTTCATTTTATGCTTATTAACATCACACAATAAACTCTATTGTGACTCGAGTGTCCTGTATACTGTATTTGCATGAATTATTGAGATGCTGTCTATAGAGTGTTCCAAATTAGTTACTAATGAGGGTTCCTTTCAGCATACAGCAATGCAGTTCACTAGGTTTGGGAACTGAGCTTTGGTTTTGGAGGGTACTGGCTGCAAATGCTTATTGTTTGAAATATAAACCAACCTGGAGTGCAAATATGGCTGCATCCACCATTGAATTGCTCGCAGGGACTGCTGCACTGCTGCTGTTTGCTGTTGGAGAGCACGTGGATGTCCATGGGCCGTGATGGAAGGTTCTGTAGCATCACTCTCTGGTCGGACCCGTCGTGCTTGTTTGCACGGTAGATGCTGCGAGTGTTCCAGTCCGTCCAGAAGATATGCTGACCGTACACCGTCATTGCAAATGGGTAGATGGCTGTGCTTACGATGACTTCGCGGTTAGTGCCGGTGAGTGAACATCTCTCGATCTTCTGTCTGCATAGAGAGAGCAAATTATTATGTATTATTAAATGTATTATTTTTTATTTTTAAAGATGTATATATATATATATATATATATATATATATATATATATATATATAATATATTAATTGTAAATATAATAAAATAAAATTATATATATATATATATATATATATATACAGTATATGTGACCCTGGACCACAAAACCAGTCATAAGGTTAAATTTTACAAAACTGAGATATATACATATCAATAAATAAGCTT
>NC_133368.1:44381187-44405849 GCF_049309525.1 Garra rufa | reverse complement strand
CACAACCTTGGTGTTTCTAGCATCAAGCTCTACTAACTTGGATCTCATACCTCTAGCACATGTGAACTGGTCAGCGGCAAGAGTCCATCCAGAAGGACAGGCACAGGAGTAAAATCTGGGACCGATCGCTGACAGGAGGCAGATATGAGTGCAGGGGTTCGAACGGGGGTCACACGGATTATAACCTGCAGGAACAACACATCAAAACAATATGTACTTTAAAGTAAACTTCTAATTTGACATTATTAAAAAAAGTGCATATTTTAAAAGTGTGTTACAAAACAGTCATCAAGTGGCCTCTTCATTTATTAATATGTGACCCTGGACCACAAAACCAATCATAAGTAGTGTGGATATATTTGTAGCAATAGCCAAAAATAAATTGCATGGGACAAAATTTTTTTTTTATGCCAAAAATCATTAGGATATTAAGAAAAGATCATGTTCGAAAAAAAAATTCTACTGTAAATATATAAAAACTTAATTTTTGATTAACAATATGCATTGCTAAGGACTTGATTTTAAGATTTTTGGCACCTTCAGATTCCAAATTTTCATGCAATTGTATCTTATATAGTTGACCAATCTCAAAAAATGACCATTACGACTGGTTTTGTGGTCCAGGGTCACATATAATCTGCAAAAGTACAGTTTTTAAAAAATATAATTTTGTCAGCAGGGTTGTTGAATAATTGCAGCTTATTTGGTTTTTGTGAACAGCGTTGTACCTGCAGGCTGTCTGGCAGCATGAAGTGCCACCAGACCCATGGGCTGGGGCAGATTGTACAGCATCACCGTCTGGTTCTGTCCGTGCCACTTGTTGGCCCGGATCACGCGGTTGACATATCTGTCGGTCCAATAGACAAAATCCTCAAAAATGGTAATTGCGTGGGGATGTTGCAGTACCTTTTCATCGAGAAACAAGAGGTGTTTTATTTATTCACACAGTAAATATATAAAAAAAAGCATTCATAAGTCTTTAAGACACTGAGGGTTGAAACACTTAATGCAACTATGCAAATACAGATACATTGCATTACAAACTAGTTTATTTTGCATGCATTTATGCCATTTAATACACCATTTAAATGCATCGCAAGGACATAAAGGAAAAATGCAAGACTTTGCAAATGTGATGCTCTGTTTTGTGACCAAAAATGGCATCTAATGTAGATCAACTAGAAATTCAGAGAAACAGTTCTAGTTGTGCTTTTGTTGATTTTTAAGCTTTTCATAAAATTGAAATTCATTTAACATACATGCTCAATTGTGCATCGGCATTCACATACTTGCGACTACATTTCAGGTTTAATATTCAAACATTGTCTCAACTGTAAATCACTGCTGGGTTCAAATCAAGTTTGTCTTGTTTTCAGCAAAAATGTGATTCTTTTTAATGAGAAGTCTTGAACTTTTTGCTGAAAACAAACAAAAAATGGAAGAAAAAAAAAACAAATGGGCTAAGAAAATAAACTTGTTTTCTCTTAGAATTAAGTTTAAATTTTTCTCACCTCACCTATTAGCAGATATTTATGCTCGTTTCTGCCATTGAATAAAACATTTAACTTTTTATTTTTTTAATTTTAGAATTGTAAGATATAAATATATTTTTGTTGCAATTTCTATATCTTGCATTTAGGACTTTATTTCTCTGAATTGCAACTTTATATGACACACTTCTGACTTTACAGTATATCTAGCAACTGTGGAAAAAGTCCAAATTGTAAGATGTAAACTCTAGGGCTGCCTTTGAATTAATCGACTATCGATTTTTAACATTGGTTGACTATTGCATGTTTATTAATAAACAATATAAATCATAATAATGAGCCTTTAATTGCCTACATAGCCTAATATGCGTTCAAGCGCACACAAAAAAAGCTTGCCACAGCACACATATATTACAGTTATGAATGCATCAGGGAAAAACAGCAAGGAGACTGCATTAACATTTTAATAATTTGTTGATGAACCAGTGTACTCTTTGTTTTCGGCTTAAGAGTTGAAGTCAGTGACACTGACTCATCATCTCTGCAGTAGTGATTATGCCTGTATGCATGTTTCATATGGATTACATCATCCGACAATATTTGTTTACTATTCAAATTGGTTCATTTAAAAGTAGACATTTCTATAGGTCTCTATAGATATATTTTTCATATCTGTAAGGAAAGTATACACAGAGTTTCGAAGTTTCATGCTCAAGTTCACAGAGACTGAGATGGCAGAAAGCGCATTGTGTTTCCTTTAATTATTTTACAAAATTGCAATGTTTTGCTGTTATTGTGAGTGCACACAAATAAACGTAGAGTCTTTACAGATTCAAAGGATGTACTACACTTATCTATATGACCATAAATGACGGAGTATTTTAAGAGCAAGTGAACGCACCATTGCTATTACATATATTTCAGATGAAGAGCCATATTTGAGGTTGATGCATGATAAGCGTTTGGGTGTCCTGCCCGATCAACTGTATTACCACATAGACCAGCCATTAACGATCTGTCCGTTACAGACCGCATGACTTCGCCACTTCCTGTGGATTTTTTTTTTTCAGCGACTAAACGACTAATGCAATTTTGGTCGACCAAACCTCTTCTCGTCGGTTAATGGTTAGTCGACTATTAGGGGACAGCCCTAGTAAACTCACAATAGTGAGGAAATAAGGTCAGAATTGTGAAATAAAAAGTTTTTCGCAATTATTTTTTTAAAATTTTTAATTCAGTGGTGGAAACAGGCTTCCATAGATATTTGTTTTTGTTTTCAGCAAAAACTCACTTACTTTTAATAAATTATTCAGAAAAAAAGACGCATTATCTTACGTCACTTTGCATTTTTAAGTACATATTTCTTGATTTAACAAAGTTCATACTGAAAAACAAGACAAGGCTACAGTATCACCTGTGTTACATTCATAAACATAAATGAGTGCGTAAAAAGGTCTCACCAAATCGCTGGCCAACACTTGTTTCCGGTTCTTTCCGTCGTAATCACAGTAGTCGATGAAGTCCAGGTAAGCATCGGCAAAGTAAAGCAGGTTGTTGGGGTAGTCAATAGTTAAGCCATTAGGCCAATAAAGCTTGTTGCTGATGATTGTAGTCCTTAGTTTCCCATCCATGCTGGCTCTCTCAATACGAGGATTTCTACCCCAGTCTGTCCAAAACATCAGGTGTGTGCTGAAATATATAAAGAAATGGATTTCATTTTCAACCTCTGGTCATTTAAATTCATTTACATGTTAATTGGTCACTGGTCTTACTTGTTTCTAGGGTCCACTACTAGACCTCTGGGATTGGTCACGTTTTCACTAATCAGCACTGTTCTGTGAGACCCATCTAGTTTTGCCACCTCCACGGTCTCTAAAATATAATCCGTCCAGTATAGGTTTCTGCCAACCCAGTCGACGGCGAGACTCTCTGTGACAGTCACTCCGCTGTCAAAGATCTGCCACGGGACAGAAATTATATTTTAAGGTTAAATGAGGGTCATGTTGACTGTAAGGGTGTCAAAATGGCGTTTGTTTCACTCACCACGGTGCGGTCAGTTCCATTTTTGTGAGCGCTCCATATTCTGTCCTGGGTGGTGTCAGACCAGTAAATACGATCCGTAACCGAGTCGAAATCTACGGCTACGATGTTGCGTCCGTCTCGCACTAGAGAGCGAATAACGTTTGGCTGTGCGAGGATGTCGTCTGATACAATCTGATTTCGGCTGGCCACTAAGAGCAAGGCCTCTCGAGATCCTGTCAGATTGAGAAAAAATACAGAATAATGTAAAATATTATTATTTAAAATAAGATTTTACATTTGAATATATTTGAAAACGTAATTTATTCTTGTGATGAAAAGCGTCTCGGGTTACGTATGTAACCTTAGTTCCCTGAGGGAACGAGACGCCGCGTCTAGAAACGCTATGGGGAACGCCATTGGCGGGCCGCACTCTGAATCATGTCTACAACCAATGAAATGACGGGAGTGACGTCACAGGCGCGGTGACGTCATCGACCAGGAAGTATAAAGCACGTGCGTTTGAAGCCCGCGGCAGCTCTAAGGAATGAAGCGAGCGCCGCAGGGGCGGGAATTATGGTCCGAGACGCGGCGTCTCGTTCCCTCAGGGAACTAAGGTTACATACGTAACCCGAGACGTTCCCTTCCGGGAACTCGAGCCGCGTCTAGAAACGCTATGGGGAACGAGACTACCAACGCCCCCATAATTTCCAGGACCCTGCGCTGTGTCTGCTTGACCAGGGTGGAAAGAAAAGGAGCCCTTGTCTAGCATTCCGCGGACAAGAAGGCCCTGTGGACCTCGGCCCTCGGGCACACGAGGAAAGGTAGTCTTCCTCTGTCTGGTCGCCAGCCAGAGCGAGAGGTACTCCGCGGCCCTCAGGCACACGCAGAGTCTTAGTCCTTTGTCTGGGAGATAGCCAGAACAAGAGGGACTGCAATAACCACTGTCTATGTGGACAGAAGGAAAGTGGTCCTCGGTCCTCGGACCCACGAGGACGGTGTACTCGACCTCAAGAGTACTCCTCGGCCCTCAGGCTCGCGAGGAGTCTTAGTCCTTTGTCTGGGGTTCCGCCAGAGCAAGAGGGACTCAAGAGCTCGGCCTGGTACTCTGCCAGGACGCGAGGGAATAAGCCTTTGTCTAGCCTTGTGCGGACAAGAGGGCACTGCAGTCCCCGGCCCTCAGGCACACGGGGAGGACAGTATGGGCCTCTGCTTGGTAGCCAGCCGGTGCAGGAGGCACTCCTCGGCCCTCGGGCAGACGAGGAGTCTTAGTCCTTGGTCTGGGAAAGGCCAGAACCAGAGGGACCGAAGTACACTCGGTCTGGTGGACTTCCAGAACGCGAGGAAGATAAACCATTGTCTAGTGTTCCACGGACAAGAGGGTGATATGATCCTCGGCCCTCGGGCTCACGAGGATGGAGTTCTCGACCTTTGCCTGTTTACATTAATAGGTGCAGAGGGAGAGACGGACCTCAGCCAGGTGGTCCACCTCTGTCTGGTCGCCAGCCAGAACGAGAGGTACTCCTCGGCCCTCGGGCTCACGAGGAGAGGTAGTCCTTTGTCTGGGGTTCTGCCAGAGCAAGAGGGACTCAAGAGCTCGGCCTGGTACTGCTCCAGGACGCGAGAGAATAAGCCTTTGTCTAGCTTTGTGCGGACAAGAGGGCACTGCAGTCCCCGGCCCTCAGGCACACGGGGAGGACAGTATGGGCCTCTACCTGGTAGCCATCCAGTGCAAGAGGCACTCCTCGGCCCTTAGGCAGACGAGGAGTCTTAGTCCTTGGTCTGGGAAAGGCCAGAATCAGAGGGACCGAATTACGCTCGGTCTGGTAATCTTGCCAGCACGCGAGGGAAATGGACCATTGTCTAGCATTCCGCGGACAAGAGGGTTGTAAGATCCTCGGCCCTCGGGCACACGAGGATAAAGCAGACCTTCCACTGGGCTTACGTAATCAATGCAAGGGGCACTCCTCGGCCCTCGGGCACGCGAGGAGTCTTAGTCCGTTGTCTGGGGAGGCCAGAACAAGAGGGACCGAGCCATACTTTGTCTTAGCCTTGCCAGGTCGTAAGCCGTAGAGAGAGGTACTCCTCGGCCCTCAGGCACTCGAGGAGTCTTAGTCCTTTGCCTGGGGTTACGTCAGAGCAAGAGGGACTGAATGAACTTTGGCCTGGTGAGCCTACCAGGGCTTGAGAGGGAGAACCTTTGTCTAGCTTTCTACGGACAAGAGGTGAAGTGATCCCCGGCCCTCAGGCCCACGGGGAGTAATAGTCCTTTGTCTGGAATTCGCCAGCCCAAGAGGGACTGAGTGAGCTCGGCCTGGAAACCATCGCAGGACACGAGAGAATTGTCTTTTGTCTAGTCTTCCACGGACAAAAGGCTTCAAAGATCCGAAAAACGCTCCTCGGCCCTCAGGCACACGAGGAGGATGTGGCGAGTAGCGACTTCTCTTCTTTTAACTAAAAGAATGCGCCTAGAGAAGTCTCCTCCTGGCTAGGGAGATGGCTGATCTTAGTGGCTTTTCTCTAAGTTGAGTCTAAGACGAAGGAGCCTGGAGCGGCTCTGAGGTCGATTTCATAAAACCTGACGAAGGTCAGGGGCGAGGACCAACCCGCAGCATTGCAGATGTCCTGGATGGGGACACCTGCCGTCAGAGCTTTCGAGGCTGAGAGGCCTCGAGTGGAGTGAGCCTTGATTCCGATCGGTGATGGGAGACCAGAGGACTCATAAGCAGTAGATATAGCATCAATGATCCATCTACTAATAGTAGGCTTAGCAGCCGGGAGGCCCTTCTTTGGAGGGCCATAACAGACGAACAGCTGTTCTGATTTGCGCCACAGGGCAGCTCTGTGGACGTATGCATCTAATGCTCTGACTGGGCACATGCAATTGAACTTCCTGTGATCCGGCTCCAGGAAAGGAGGAGGATAGAACGCTTGTAGCGTGATAGGCTGTGGTGCTAGGGACGGGACCTTCGGTACGTACCCGACTCTGGGGTAAAGAAAAGCTTTGGCCATCCCAGGGGCAAAGTCTAAGTGAGAAGGGGCCACTGAAAGGGCCTGAAGGTCCCCTACTCTCTTTAGAGAGGTGAGAGCTAACAAGAGCGCTGTCTTAATGGTAAGCATGCGATCTGTGATCTCCTCTATGGGCTCAAATGGAGGCTTGCATAGAGCTTCTAGCACGACAGCTAGGTCCCACGTGGGAACCCTGGGTTTCACTCGAGGCCTCAACCTGAGTGCACCACGGAGGAAACGAATGACCAAGGGGTCTCTGCCCACTGAGAGGCCACCGTGAGGGGCGTGGAAGGCAGATATAGCCGCCACGTACACCTTCAGAGTGGAGTGAGCTAGCCCTGCGGAGAGGCGAGTTTGTAGGAACTCCAGAACTGTACCGATCGGGCAGTTAACTGGGTCACAGCTGTGTTCGTAGCACCATCTAACAAACAGGTTCCACTTAAGGCCATAAAGTTTCCTCGTAGAGGGAGCTCTGGATTGAAGAAGGGTCTCAACAACCTCGGTTGAGAGACCAGCTTCTATGAGTTGCGCCCCCTCAGGGGCCACACCCATAACTTCCACCTCTCTGGGTGGGGGTGGCAAACTGCGCCCCCAGCCTGAGACAGGAGGTCCCTCCTGACGGGAATCTCCCATGGAGAGCCGTCGAGGAGGGAGACTAGGTCTGAGAACCATACTCGGGCCGGCCAGTACGGGGCTACTAGCAACAGCCGTACTCGGAACCGGCGTACTCTTTCCAGAACTCCCGGGAGCAGAGCGATCGGGGGAAAGGCGTACAGACGAAGCCTCGGCCACGTCTGTACCATAGCGTCCAGTCCAAGAGGAGCTGGAGGAACTAGAGAGAACCAGAGGGGACATTGCGATGTCTCTCGAGTCGCGAAGAGGTCCACCTGAGCCTGGCCAAATTTTCTCCAAATCTGTTTCACTACTACTGGGTGAAGCATCCATTCCCCGGGCCTCGGCCCCTGCCTCGACAGGACGTCTGCTCCCACATTCAGATGTCCAGGAATGTGGACTGCTCTCAGGGAGAGAAGCTTTCCTTGAGACCACAGGAGGATCCGGTACGCCAGCTTGAACAAGGGGCGTGAGCGGATCCCTCCTTGATGGTTTATATAATAAACTACCGCAGTGCTGTCTGTGCGGACCAGTACGTGGCGGTTTCTTAGGTCTGGAAGGAAATACTTCAGGGCCTGGAACACAGCTAGCATCTCGAGGCAATTTATGTGCCATGAGAGATGGTGAGGGCTCCACAGGCCTTGGGCTGAGCGGCCACTCATGACCGCTCCCCATCCAGTGAGGGATGCGTCTGTCGCTAGCGTGGCACGGCGACAAGGGGCTCCCAGAACTGGACCCTGAGAGAGGAACCAGGGTTTCTTCCACATGGCCAAGGCACGTAGGCAGCGCCGCGTGACCTTGATCTTGCGAAACGGGTTTCCCCTCGGGGAGAACCCCCTGGTTTTGAGCCACCACTGTAGTGGTCTCATGTGCAGCAGTCCAAAAGGTATCACGTTGGATGCGGCTGCCATAAGACCTAACAGTACTTGGAACTGTTTGACAGTGAGTGACTGGCCTAGCTTGACCGCATTTACTGCAGTAAGGATCGACTCGATCCGAGCAGGTGACATTCGTGCCTGCATCGTGGTCGAATCCCACACCACGCCTAAGTAAGTGGTCCTCTGTAGTGGAGAAAGTACACTTTTCTTGGCGTTGGGTCTCAAACCTAGATCTTTCATATGAGCGAGAACGACACCTCGATGTTGAACCGCTAACTGCTCTGAGCTGGCTAGGATGAGCCAGTCGTCTATGTAGTTGAGTATGCGGATGCCCTGGAGTCGCAGAGGAGCCAGCGCAGCATCCACACATTTCGTGAAAGTGCGGGGAGAGAGAGCTAGGCCGAAAGGAAGTACCCTGTACTGGTAAGCTTTGCCCCTGAAAGCGAACCTGAGGAACTTCCTGTGTTGAGGAAGGATGGAGACGTGAAAATATGCGTCTTTTAGATCTATCGTGACAAACCAGTCCTCGGACCTGATTTGTGACACTACATGCTTGATAGTGAGCATTCTGAACTTCAGTTTCTTTACTGAGCGGTTCAGCTGCCTGAGATCTAATATGGGCCGAAGCCCTCCATCCTTCTTGGGAACGATGAAGTACCGGCTGTAGAACCCGGATTCTCTGTGTTGAGGAGGGACCACCTCGATGGCCTCCTTCCTCAAGAGAGTTACTACTTCTTGTTCCATTACCAGACCCTGCTCGGGGCTCACCAGAGTTGGAAATACCCCGCTGAAAGGTGGCGGCTTGGCGCCAAACTGAATGCAGTACCCTTTCTCTACAGTGCGCAGGACCCATGTGGAGACGTTCGGCAGTAGTTTCCACGCTGCCAGAAAATCTACTAAGGGAACCAGCCTCTCGAGACTGGCTTCTGGATTTGTTTGAGGGGCTAGTTCGGGGACCTGTAACAGCGTACTGGCAGGAGACTCCTGAACTAGCTTCTTTGAAGACCCCCGTAGGGGTTGCGAACTTCCTAGGGCCACTACGTTTCCGGGTGGAACAGCTAGAAAATGGTGTTCGCGGGAGATTGCCGCGCCCTGATTTTTTAACACTGGCAGAGTTAGCTGACAAATCTCCTGAGGGCCCCGAGGGGGCTCGGTGACCACAAACTGTGGCGCCGAATAAACCCCCTCGAGAGGGGCTGCCCTCAATGACCCTGGTGCCTGACCGTCAGGGCCGTTTGGCCGAGGACCTCTTTGACTGGAGGACGACCCTCAGGTCGGGCCTCTTCTTAGAGGCCCCCGGCCTAGAGCGTTGCCGACCCCGTCCTCTAGGACGAACCGGAGGAGCGCGGGCGGCAACGCTCTGTTTCTGTGCCTCTCTGTGTGAGGAGCTCGTTGACGGCTGAGGCTGCTCCCGTCCAGCAGCCTCAGAGGAGTAAACGCGGCGAGGGAGGTACGTCCTGAACGCCGCTGCCTGCTTCCTGGCCTCCTGGTGCCTGGCGACAACTGTGTCCACCGAGGCACCGAAGAGGCCGGAGCTTGGCTCTATGGGGGCGTCCAGGAGTGTTGCCCTGTCCTTATCTTTTAGTGCGGACAGGGACAACCAGAGATGCCTCTCCGCGGCCACCAGGGCTGCCATAGACCGACCCACTGCACGGGCGGTCTCCTTGGTGGCGCGGAGGGCGAGGTCTGCTGTGCGCCGCATCTCTGAGATGTTAACCTCCTCGCCGTCGTTAAACTCCTTCAGCAGGTCAGCCTGGTAAGCCTGAAGGATGGCCATGGTGTGCAAACATGAACCAGCCTGACCTGCTGCCGTATATGCCTTGCCCACCATGATGGATGTGGATTTTAATGGCTTGGTGGGCAAGGACGGAGCCTTCAGGGACGATGCCGAACCGGGTGCCAGATAGCCCGCGAGCGTCTGTTCTACCCGTGGCATCGCCCTGTAACCGTACTCCTCCGTACCCCCCACGTTAGCATAACTCTCAGTGGGGTTATAGAGGCGGAAGGAGTACGGCTTCCCCCAGGATCTTGAGATCTCTTTGTGCAGATCTGGGAAGAATGGAAGGCTCCGTTTGGGAGGTGCTGACCTTGTCCGCAGGAAGCGATCATCTAACTTGCTTCCCTGCGGCTCATGATGTTGCTCTGCGGGCCATGAGATGTTTAGTTTGGCTACCGCATGGGTCAGCACCTCCACGAGCTCCTCGTACTGAGGCGAACGGGATGGCTGTGGTGTGTCCTCCAGGCTTTCCATATCAACCTCCTCGGAGGAAGATATGTGGAGCTCTGGGATCTCTTCTTGGAGGGAAGAGGCCGCAGTGCGGGCTTCCTCATCCAATAGGAGATCGCTCGCGCCGCTGAGTGAGGGAGGAGATAGGGGGTCACCCGTCTCCAAACCCTCCAGCAGATCGAGCTGCGAGCCCCACGAGTGGCGCAACCGCTCCGCCTCGGCGGCAGCGGGGCCAGACCCGCGAGGCACGCTGGTGAAAGCCCCCTCCTCGAAGAGGGCTTTCCGGGAACGGAGCACCCGCAGCGGCAGGCGTTCACACTGCGGACAGTCAGCCTTTTCGAGGGCTGACTGTGCGTGCTCCGGTCCCAAACACACCACACATAGACTGTGTGTATCCCCACCAACAATAAAGCGTTGGCAGGGAGGAACACACGGTCTATGTCTTCTAACAGCCACCAAACTTTTCTTTTGTTCTTTTAAAGGTTGTTTTGAAGCCATTTCACTCAAAAGAAATGCGTGCAAACTGGCACAATAAACAGCAAAATGGCAGACAGACAGACACAGAGCGCTCTCGCTGAATGACAAAAGCTGCCGCGGGCTTCAAACGCACGTGCTTTATACTTCCTGGTCGATGACGTCACCGCGCCTGTGACGTCACTCCCGTCATTTCATTGGTTGTAGACATGATTCAGAGTGCGGCCCGCCAATGGCGTTCCCCATAGCGTTTCTAGACGCGGCTCGAGTTCCCGGAAGGGAACTGATTTTTAGTTCCAAAAATCTTTGGTGCCCAAATAAAAAAAAAAGTTTAAAAGAAGGGTTTATTTAAAAGAGATTGTTCTGTAACATTTTTATTCAATTTAACATGTAAAAAAATCTTAAAAAAGAAAATCTTACTGACCCCAAACTTTTGAAACTTAGTTTAAATACTTAAAATATAAAATTATTTATTTAAAAAAATACATATTTTAAAGTTTTTTTATAGAAACAACAAAAATGTATGCATTTACTGATAAAATGCATAAAAAGTCTTTTGTTTTCATTTGGATTAACCATTTTTGTGACCAAACAGCCATTTTCGCCAATAAATTCTAAATGTTTAATGCAAAGGTTACTATAGTTAACTAAAACCTTAAAAAAAAATTTTATAAAATAAAAAAACTTTATTATTATTATTATTATTTTTACAAATATTTTTTTCCCAGACAAACATTTCTCTTTTAACTATTTTGATGCATTCAAATATTTTTCATTGTATTTCTGTCAGTCACATAACAAAATGTTTAATGCAAGGGTTACTGTAAACTAAAATCATAAAAAACACTTTTGTTACTTGCAAAATGTAACTGAACTAAAATAAAATATTAAAAAAAAATATTAAAAAATAAAGTGTTTTATAAATTAATTTATAAAGCTAGTTGCCATGAGAATACTAACTTTTTTCATTTTTAAAAAAATTTTTTTCCTAGACAAACATTTCTCTTTTTGTAACTACTTCAATAAAGCTAAATATTTTGTGACAATGATTTAATTAATAGTCTTTCTGTCATTACATAACATTAATTTATTTTTAAAAAATCGTATTTAATTTTTTTCTAATAAATATTAGAAAAGTGCACAATTTATATTTGTATAAAACATAATCCTTTTGATCAAAACTCTTTCTCAATCATGAGAAACATTAAAATCAACAATAAAATATTTCAAATAACATTTTGCTATGTCTTTCAAATATTGTTAATATTAATTCGTTTTTTTTTTGCAAATATCAGAATAATGTAAAGTCATCAAACTATAAAATAACACAAATTAAAGTAATACAATTATGAATTGACCAAAATATCAAACGACACACTTGCTGATGCATTTCAATCACTATCCAGTCAAATCCATCCAATCTATTAACAATTAAAATAAAATAAAAATTATAAAAAAAAATAAAGACAATTTTTTGCACATTTTATGTTTGCATTCAAAACTCCAATTCTAATCATTCACAATGATGAGAAGCATAATTCAGTCAAGTGTCTCTAACTTTTGACTGGCAGGCAGTGTTTGTGCTTCATATTTGGATCACAATATGTAATTATAATTTAAAAAGTACACCGTTATCTCAAAATATATCAAATAACCTCGACAGGACTAGAAATGAATCCAAACACGTATCAGCCCTCACTTATAAAACTATGCAAGCCATATCTGACATGGCCAAACAGAAGGATAAAAGCAACATTGAGAAAGAAGACGAGGTATATCGGATGACAGCATTTTTCAGCAGGTTATCTCGAGGGAATGGGCTCTTGTCAGCGGCAGAGCTCATAAACAACCCTTTGTTTGGTGATTACCACCTAATTACCCCCATAAGAAAGTTTGTGACTGACATATATGTTATTTGTCTTATCGGTGGTAATCCGAGAGGCTACACCAGACCCAGCTGAGCAGGTCCAGTTGGCCTCCGGAGTCCGATCGTGGCTCCACTCCACTAATATCTGTCTTAGCACTGTCAGAGATCACAGAGCTCAGTGGAGACGCACAAACCTGAGGCCTTGCAGGTGCGTCCGTCTGCCTCTAGTGTGTATCCGTCCTGACAATGGCAGCGGAAGGAGCCTCTCTCGTTGAAGCAGTGCTGACTGCAGATGCCCAGAGGATGGCATTCGTCGATGTCCTCGCACGTCTTTGAGTCGTTACTCAGCTGGAAGCCCACAGGACACGTGCACTGGGCTCCAAAAGGACCCTGGATGCAGCCGTGAGTGCAGCCCGCATTGTTATCTGAACAGCTCTCTTGATCTAAGAGGAAGTAGAAAAGTTTAGATGAATGACAATGGGGAAAAAAAGCATGCATGAAGACATAAGGTGTTCTGGGAACATGCTGAGAGCAACCATTAAAGGAGATGCTTATTAGGTCTGGGCAATATCTGTTTATATATTTATATATTTACTCTTAAATTGCCTTAAAAAAGGTGTTTTGTTTTCATGGTTTCGGATGAACCATTTTTGCCCCCAAACAAACAGCGATGTAGGATGATTTTGAAGTTGGAGGAGAAAATGAGACTGGAGTTTTTCGACATATCCTAACTGTCATGAACCGGAATACACAATACAAGCAGAGCTAGACAAGAATACTTAAAAAGTAAATAAATACTAGATAAGATTCTTCTTCCTTGGCTTGGCTCATTTAAAGCCCTTTGAAGCTGCATTTAAACTGCATTTTGGAAGTTCAAACTTGTGGGAACCATAGAAGTCCAGTATTTGGACAGAAATCATGAAATGTTTTCCTCAAAAAAAAAAAAAATTCTTTACAACTGAAGAAAGAAAGACATGAACATCTCGTGCATTATATACAGTAGCTATATCCACTATTCACCACTTACTCTAAATTAGTGGTGTAGTGGTGCTTGGAGAAGTGGGTATACGCCCAAACGCTGAAAAGAATAACTTACTGACATCTGGACGTGATTCTCTGCAAACTCTGATGAAATCGGTTGGGTTTTTCTCTGTACAGCCATTTTAAACGTACTATTTGAATGCATTTGTTTACTTAATTCTTTGCCTGAAATGTTTACAGGGTTTAAAGATACCATTTTAAGATATTGTTTTCGTTATAATGTACTGATTCAAATTGGTAATCAATAATTAATTATTATTATACCAGTCTGCGTGCCTCCCCTGTTGCTTGATTTTCAAAATCATTGCAAATATATTGTGAATATTCGATATATTGCCCAGCCCTAATGTTTACTGTTGAAATCTAAGCTACTTTGGTGTTGTCTAAGCTACTTTTGGTGGCAACACATGTAATTTGTTTCAAAAACAGCACTACAAACTACATCTCTAAGTGTCTATAATGCTAAACACACAATTTAGATACTTGGTTAGTGAATACAGTCAGACAGATACTGGGATAGATTAGTGCTTCATGCAGAGGATTGTGGGTGATTAGGGATTTAGCCTACCTGGTAACGGCTCATCTGTGAGAAGGGAGAGCAGCATGGAGGGAAAATCACAGATCATTTCAATGTTAATTTCCAGATTAGCTAAACACATGCATGATTTGATGACACATAGGATTTATAACACAGACAACACACTGAAATACTCCATGTACTGGAATTTACTGACCACATGAATTGATTTTTAATAGTCAATATCAATAGAATTATTAAAGATTTCAATGTAAACTAATGCTCTGGATTCAATACAAGTTAAGCTTTAACAACAGCATTTGTAACATGAATGTGGGTAACAAAACTATGGAAATCTGTTTCTACCCCTGATTAAAAAAAATAAAAAAGGTAATTGTGACTTTTTTATATCACAATTCTGACTTTTTTCTTGCAATTGCGAGTTTACATCTCGCATTTCTGGCTTTTTTCTTCAGAACTGCGTGATACAAACTTGCAATTCTGACTTTTTCCTCAGAATTGTGAGATATAAAGTCGCAATTCTGAGAAATAGTCTGAATTCTGAGAAATAAAGTTGCAATTCTGAGAAATAAAGTCGCAATTCTGAGAAATATACTCAAGATTCTCAGAAATAGTCTGAATTCTGAGAAACTCAAAATTCTGAGAAATAATCTTGCAATTCTGAGAAATAGTCACAATTCTGAGAAATAAACTCACAATTCTGGGAAATAGTCGTAATTCTGATAAATAAACACCTCAGGTTTTGTATGAAACCCTAGTTCCTCGAGGGAACGAGACGCTGCGTCGCCTTCCACAATTTCGGCATCCCTGCAGCACTCCTGGTGGCAGAAGCTGCCGGCTGCATTCACCGCACGTGCTTTATAGCTTCCTGGTTCTTGACGTCACCCGCCCGCGCTTCTCTTTGGACTCATTTCACATGTATTCAGAGCATAGGAAACATAGAGGGTGTTCCCAAAGTGTTTCGGACGCAGCTCGACATTCCCGAAGGGGAACTTGCAATTCTGAGAAATAAACTTGCAATTCTGAGAAATAAAGTCATAATTCTGAGAAATAAACTCGAAATTCTGAGAAATAAACTCGCATTTCTGAGAAATAAAGTCGAAATTCTGAGAAATAAAGTTGCAATTGTGAGAAATAAATAAAGTCGCATTTCTGAGAAATAAACTTGCATTTCTGATAAATAAAGTCGTAATTCTGAGAAATAAACTTGCATTTCTGAGAAATAAACTCACAATTCTGGGAAATAGTCATAATTCTGATAAATAAACACGAAATTCTGAGAAATAAACTTGCAATTCTGAGAAATAAACTTGCAATTCTGAGAAATAAACTTGCAATTCTGGAAAATAGTCATAATTCTTGAAACTTGAAATTATGATAAATAAACTCGCAATTGTGAGAAATAAGTATAGTCGCATTTCTGAGAAATAAAGTAACAATTCTGAGAAATAAACTTGCATTTCTGAGAAATAAACTCACAATTCTGAGAAAATAAACTCGCATTTCTAAGAAATAAGCTCACAATTTTGAGAAATAGTCGCAATTTGAGAAATAAAGTCACAATTCGCAGATTGTATCCATCAATTCTGATGAATAAACTCACATTCATGAGAAATAAACTTGCAATTCTGAGAAATAAACTCGCAATTCTGAGAAATAAATTCGTAATTCTGAGAAACAAAGTCGAAATTCTGAGAAATAAATTCACAATTCTGAGAAATAAACTCACAATTCTCAGAAATAAAGTCCCAATTCTCCGAAATAAATTTGCAATTCTCAGAAATAAACTCGCATTTCTAAGAAATGAGCTCACAATTTAGAGAAATAGTCGCAATTTTGAGAAATAAAGTTGCAATTCGCAGATTGTATCCGTCAATTCTGAGGATTAAACTCACATTTATGAGAAATAAACTCGCAATTCTAAAAAATAAAGTTGCATTTCTAAGAAATAAGCTCTAAGATTCTGAGAAATAGTCGCAATTTTGAGAAATAATATTGTATCAGGCAATTCTGAAAAAAAAGCAGTTGCAATAATCTTGTTTTATTTTTTTAGCTGCTGGCCCCCATTAACTACCATAGTAAAGAATACTATGAAAGTTAATGGAGACCAAAATCTCTTTGGTTACCAAAATTCTTCAAAATATCTTCTTTTGTGTTTAACACAAAAAAGAAACTCATACAGGTCTGAAACAACTTCGAGGTGAGTAAATGATGACACACTGTTTATTTTTGAGTAAGCTATCCCTTTAAGAATTTCTGCCTATAAAGACCAAGATGTTCATTAATGAGCTAAAACTTAAAGGCTAAATATCAACTTCTAATTGCAACAAAAACTAGCCAATATCTTATATGCTATAATTTATACAGTTTATACACTTCCATTCAAACACCATTAAAAAAATAAATTAATAATTTCACTCAGCAAGGATGGATTAAATTGATCGAAAGTGACAGTAAAGACATTTTTAATGTTACCAATGATTTCTATGTCAAATAAATGATGTTCAGTTTACAAAAATATTAAGCAGCACTGCTTTTAACACTAAAAATAAATGTTTCATGAGCAGCAAATCAGCATATTAGAATGATTTCTGAAGGATCATGTGACACTGAAGACTGGAGTATCCTGCATCACAGGAAAAAATTAAATTTTAAAATATAGCCAAATAGAAAAAAGATATTTTAAATTGTAATAATATTTCGAAATATTGCTGTTTTTACTGCATTTTTGATCAAATCAATGCAGGCTTGGTGAGACTTATTTCAAAAGCATTAAATAACAATGCCAAACCAAACTTTTGAACAGTCTCGTATATGTCTTACATACTGCTGTGAATCTCAGTAAAACATATGGCATGACTTACTGCAGAGAGGGGATTCATCGGCGCCGTTGGGACAGTCTGGCGTGTTGTCGCACACCCTGCTGAGGTTAACACACACACTGTGTCCAGGGCACTGCCACTGCCAGCTGGGACAGCGAAACGGCGGCGTGGGACAGTCTCGTTCATCGCTGCCATCCCGACAGTCGTTATCACCGTCACATATCCAGCCACGAAAAACACAGTTCCCATTGTCGCAGCGGAACTGCGAGGTGGGGCATGTCCGCGGTGGGCACGCGTGATGTTCGTCTGAGCCATCTTCACAGTCTGGGTGCCCGTCACATTCCCAGTTTGAGGGAACACAACTGCCGTCTGACTGGCACTGAAACTCACTTTCGTGGTGACACATGCCGGGCGGCCTGGTGGCTGGAAGGGTCAGAGGTCATGGTAGCTTATCACCATGAACATTAATAATACAAGCTTCCTGAGGTTTATAATAAATGTTCAATATAATGTTTTTTAAGGATGAATCAAAACATGTCCAGGTCATTTAGCATCATTTTTAATAATGATTAAATTAAAACATATAAAATATAATTTTTTTGTACATTTTGTACAATGCACATTTAATAAGAACCATTCAGAATACTAGAAATTATAAATCTATAATAATACAAGTAGAAAATAGACAATCAAAATAATATAAAATTGCAAAAAATATATACATAAAAATATGATAATATTTTTTATAATGATTAAATGAAAACAAACAAAATGTATAATTTTTCTTTAAAATGAACGTCTTTTGTATCGTCTTTAGAATTTTGTAATCTATAATACTAAAATGATAAAAGACATCCAAGATAATCTTTAAAAAAAGTTTTTTGTAACATCTTTAGAAATGCTTTTTTTTGCCCTAAATTTAATTACTTTAATGCAAAACATTTCTTATTCTTAGTACTGTAGTATTAATAAATATAATCAGATTTAAAAACTTATTTTAAAATAATATATTTATGCAGTATTTGGGTAATTTATTAAAAGGGTAATTTATTTTTAAATCATTGCTACAGTACTTGTGTAAATTTAATAAGAATAACAATTCAGAATAATAGAATTGATAAATCTATAATGCTAAAATGACAAAAATATAATCATAAAAAATAATATCACATTGCAATATATATATATATTTTTTTTTCTTTTATTATTTTATGACATTTAAGCACATTTCACCCTAAATTGAATTACTTTAATGCAAAACATTTCTTATTCTCAGCACTGTAGTATAAATACATATAATTACATTTAAAATCTTATTTTAAAATAACATATTTATGCAGTATTTGTTGTATCACTTTTATTTTAAATAAAAAAATTATATATATATATATATATATATATATATATTTTTTTTTTTTTTTTTTTTTTTTTTTAATCATTGCTACAGTATGTGTGTTATTGGTTTATACAGTTACAAAACAATTATAACTGTTGTATATGTAAATTTAACTTAAATGTGTTAATGTAAATGTAATAAGAATAACCATTTAGCATACAGGAAATTATGATATGTATTTATTTATGATTCAATTAAAACATATAAAATATTATTTTTCTTTCAAATAAAAGTTTTTTGCAGCATCTGTAGAAATGTTTTTTTTTTCAAAATTATTTTCATGACAATTAAGCACATTTTGTAATACTTTCATTATTTAATACAAAACATTTCATATTGTCAGTACTGTAGTATAAATAAATATAATAAGATTTCAATCTTATTTTAAAATTATGTATTTATGCAGTATTTGTTGTATCACTTTTATTTTAAATGAAAATTTTATATCTTTTTTTAATCCTTGCTACAGTACTGGAATTGTACAGTAAAAAAAACAATTATAACAATGTAAATTGAATACATAAATAAATAATAACCATTCCGAATAATGGTAATTTTAAATATATAAATACAAAATTCTAAAAATATAATTATCAAAAATACATACAAAATAACGTCACATTGCAAAATAATAAATAAATAAATAATATAAAAATAATAAAAATAATTTTCTTAAAATATGCTACCTTTTATTCTTACATTTATATCATTTTTAGACTTTGACTATATACATCTTTAGATTGCAAGGTGAACAGTGACCTGGAAATGTTTTTGCGAGATTCAGCCGTTTATAAACTGTATATGCATTGCAAACAATGCATTACTGAAGATGATCAGAACTGAAAGTTTCATTCATTTATACTTACGACAACCAGATTCATCTGAACGGTCATTACAGTCAAACACCCCATCACATCGGTAGTATGAGTTCACACACTGATGGCCGTTTGCACACTTAAACTCATACGCTGTGCAGTTGTACACTGATGACCAAAAGAACAAGAACCACTCAGATCAAGAAAAACAAATCAATAACTAAAAATATGCCTGATCTGATTTGAACTTCAACTAGACATTTTATTATACCGTTTATACTGTGAATGATTCTAAGATCCACATTTTTAATACTGTATATGAACCAATTTTATATAAACAATATGTACAGTTAGGATGAAATGCAATAAGATAAAGTTTGGTTCTGCATGTAATGAACTCTTACCACAACCCTGTTCATCCGCTCCATCTGCACAATCTCTGTCTCCATCACACACGTAATTGGGGTCAATGCAACGGTGGTCCGGACACTGGAACTGACCAGGATAACAAGTGCCAGTCGAATCTAGAAAAAGAGAACAAGAAAAGTTCAATGCTCAGAGGTTGCTCTTTCAAAGTTCAAGCCTTAGGAATTCTAAGTTACATTTGAAAATTTGAATTTGAAAAATGAACAATTTAGAAAAATGTTGCCTTGGCAACCAGCTGAAAAAAAGAAGTTTTTTAAGGTTTTAGTTTTAGTTAACTATAATCTCCCTGCGTCTCACCGCAGTTGTTCTCATCGGATCCATCTCCACAGTCATTGTCGGTGTCACAGAGCCATGTGCGGGGGATGCAGTGGTGGTTGGCACAGCTGAATTGGTCGGCCTGGCAAGTGCCGGGGGTCTGGGTGGGACAGTCCCTCTCGTCACTGCCATCAAAACAGTCATTGTGTCCGTCACAGTGCCAGCTTCTGGGCACACAGTGCTGATTGGCACAGGTGAAGGCAATGGGCGAGCATGTGTTATCTGTGAGCCAGCAGAGTGGGGGGCAAAAAAATTAACACGTTTATTTACAATCTACATAAAAAAAGGGGATCTATTATGCAAAAATCACTTGGTGTTGAACACAGTTGTGTGGCCACCAGAGCTGGGTAAATCACTAACAAATTGTAATCTATAGTTAGTAACGTATTCCATTAGACATGTTAGGTAATTTAATCAGATTACTTTTTGATTACTTTTGACCTAATTCATTTTTCACATTAATTTAAATAGGATAATACTGTGTCATATTGATATAAAAGTATAAAGAGTAAGAAAATCTATTCCACTCGTTGTAATTAACAACATGATGTGCATTAAACATTATTTTACGTGAAGTTTTCCCAAACTGGTGTTTGTGAAGGAACTGCAGGGGATTTGGGAGTTTAAAGGAGTAGTTCAGTTTTATAACAAAAATGTACAGATAATGTACTCACCCCCTTGACATCCAAGATGTTCATGTCTTTCTTTCTTCAGTCGTAAGAAAATTATGTTTTTTGAGGAAAACATTTCAGGATTTCTCTCCATATAATGGACTTCTATGGTGCCCCCGAGTTTGAACTTCCAAAATGCAGTTTAAATGCAGCTTCAAAGAGCTTTAAATACTTTTATATACTTTTTAATCTCTACACAGAGCTAGACAAGACGAGCATTTGAGTTAAAAAGTATATAAATTGTAATTTTTTTTAGAAAATAACCGATCATTTTGCTAGATAAGACCCTTCTTTCCTCTGCTGTGATCATTTAGAGCCCTTTGAAGCTGCATTTTGGAAGTTCAAACTCCGGGGCACCATAGAAGTCCATTATATGGAGAGAAATCCTGAAATGTTTTCCACAAAAAACATAATTTTCTTACGACTGAAGAAAGAAAGACATGAACATCTTGGATGTCAAGGGGGTGAGTACATTATCTGTACATTTTTGTTATGAAAGTGAACTACTCCTTTAATGAAAAATTAATAATTAAATAATTCATAAAAATCCAACACCAGAGAACCGTGAACATGCAAATGTGATATTTAATTATTAAATATTTATTTTAAAATCTCAGAGGTACTTTCAAGTAAATATATTAGACAAAAAATGCGAATTTGTTCATTTTAATGTGTTTGAATGACAAAAGCCTTCCACAGAAATACATTGCTATAGAGTGATAATTAAAATAAAAATCAATGTGTTTATCAGTTGTTAAATAAATGTTGAAACACTTCTTAAACCTGATTTTTGTAAATCCAGTGGTCAAATACTGTCATCTCCTGACTAGTGACTGGTCTTGAAGCCTTTCTGAATGTATATAAGCCGTAGGTTATTTTAGAAAGGAAATTTAAAAGATGAAAATGAGGAATAAGTGATAATATTTATTGCTGTTATGTAAATAATATGTAATCTTCTAATCTGTAAAAAGTAACTGTAGTCTTATTAAGAGTATTTTAAAATGTAACTTAATCTAATTACAAGTATTTAATTTCTGGAATCTGATTACGTAATTATATAACCAGTACTCAGCTATGGTGGCCACAGTGTGTGGAAAAAAAAACAGTCTCTCTGAAAACTTGACTCTGGATTTCTCCCTATGTTGACGTCACCGTAGGGAGAAATCCCTGCCCGTTTGTGACAATCTCTGCCCTATTAGCACAGACACAGCCCTGAGTGAGAAGCAGCAGTCCACCATTACTGTTTTCTAGCTGTAGCTGCTGGAGATATACAATGTCAGTGCAAAAGAGGCATTATAAGTATTGTTTTAGAATGCACCAACAACATAGGAGTCCAAGGACACTGAAGGAAATGTCTCAGGAAAAAAATCTGTATATAAGTCTCTTATATGCTTAGGGATCAATACCAACGCTTTGTGTGCGAACGTCAGCTCCAGACGAAGTATCAGGCATTTGTTTTCCAAATTGCCTTTCTGAAAGAGCTTCTTGGCACTCTGTAATGCTAATGTTGCTAAAGCTACATGCTTTCACTGAAGCTGCCTTCACGTGCTACCAGAATGATCGTAAACAGGAATGTGGTAGTTAAAAATTGCCTAAGAAAGCAATGTGAAGTCGACCGCTTAGATTTGTCGAGCTCATAATCAAAAGTGGGACTTATAAAGGTAGTGATAGCACGTAATGGCACCATGGGACCAACTATGTTGTTATTTTTATTGTGCCGTGCTCCCGGTCGGAGTAATTCATAAACACGCATTTATTATGCACAGTACAATCAGATGATTGACTTTTAAACCAATTCTGGTTCAAACATATAAGGCTGAACACTGCTATTGAGATTTTCTGACATTTTCAGTGCGTAAGATTGTCCTATTTTGTTTTAGCTGGCTCTTGAAGCCCCGCCCTCTTTTGAAAAGGGGGCGGAGCACCAGCTCATTTGCTTTTAAAGGGAAAAACGGAAAAACACAAAAACGGTGCGTTTTGGCTCTTACTCTAAAAGTGGCAATTTTAACAAGCTACAAAAAAAATTATATGTCAGGTACTTTGATCTAAAGCTTCACATGCACACTCTGGGGACATCAGAGACTTATTTTGCATCTTGTGAAGATTAATTAGTATATATAGAATAACATAATTAGTAAAAAAAAATGTATTTGCATGAAATATAAATATAAAACATTACTATTAGCGCCACAGTTGGCCTCGTCGCTGTTGTCATGACAGTCATCGACGCCGTCACATTGGTAGCTCTGGGGGACACACTTCCCGTTAGTGCATGAGAAGGAGTTGGAGCCACACTGAAGAGTTGGCGGCTCATTGGATGGATCATCTACGCACGTCTGCTGATTTGCTTCCAGCTTCATTCCGTATGGACAGCCACACACTCGCTGGGAGTATGGCGCTGGGAAACAAAAATGACTGCAGTCTCCATTTGGGTTTGTTTGCCGGTTGCAGAAGTTAGACCCTGTTTGGGGTAAAAAGCAATGTGCACTGGTCATACTGCAACCGTATTTGACCCTAATACTTTTGTGGAGGCATTACATGCAATGCATAAAATGAGTAAAGTAAATGAATTAATGGAATGCGAGTCTTACCAATCTGCGAGTCAGCGTTGAAAGATTTAACATGCATGATGTGGCTAATCCCTCGACGAATGATCATCATCTCCCCTCCGTCTGTTTTACGGACCCTCACGATTCCACCCAGCCTCCAGTCGGTGAAGTACACATAACCTGAAGCAGCAAACTTCATTAATATAATCAAACAGGTCATCTCTAAGAAATACCAGTCCATGAACTCTGACTTCTGCCCTTTCATCTTTCAGCACCGAACAGATGAACTACACTGAAGTTTAAGGAGGCAGCGTAGTGACATTCATTTCACAGATACCAGACGTGACTATCCATCATTAAAGTAGAGGCCATCGAGAGGAACGTGTTAAGGACTACATTGGGATGATGACAGACATAGATGTACGGCAAAATTAAAATTTCTTCAGTCAGTGGGTTTAATTTAGACTGCTTTATAAAAGTCAGCCACATCAGCTAGATTGATAGATAGATAGATATATAGATATATCTATAACAATAGATAGAATGATCAAACGATAGATAGAATGATCTGCCAACAGAATGATATAACAACTGAACGATCAAATGATAGAATGGTAGATCGAATGATTAAACAACAGAACAAACGATCGAACAAAAGAACAACAGATAGAATGATCGAATGACAGAATGATAGATAGAATAATGGAACGACAAATGATAGATCGAATGGCAGAATGATAAATTGACAGGCAGCAAAGTGACCTTGATTTCACAGATACCAGACGAACAGTCATTTTGTCATTCGATTGAACAACAGACAGAATAAATGACAGATTGAATGACAGATCGAACGACAGATCACACGACTGAATGACAAGACAACAGATCGAATGGCAGACCGTACGACAGACAGAACGACAGATCAAACATCCGTTCGACAGATCAACAGATTGAACTACAGACAGAGCGACACACCAAACAACAGCCTGAATGGCATACCGAAAAGCAGATCGAACAACAGGCTGAACGACAAATCAAATGACAGACCAAACGACTAATCGAACGACAGACAAAATGACAGATCGAACAACAGAATGACAGATCAAACGACAGACAAATCAACAGGCCAAACAACAGATCAACCCAATGACAGACCGAACTACAGATCGAATGATCGATTGAATGACAGAACGACAGACTGAGCAACAGACTGAACGTCAGAACAACCGACCGAATGACAGATCGGCACATCGAATGACAGACCAAACTGAATGACATAACGACAGGCTGAGCAACAGACCGAATGACAGGCCGAACAACAGATAGAACGACAGATCGAATGACAAAACAACCGAACAACAGATAGAACGAAAGAATGACAGATCTAACGACAGAACAACCGAACGACAGATCGAATGACCAAACAACAGACAGAATGACAGACTGAATGACTGAACATCTGAGCAACAGATCGAATGATCGACAGAATGACAGACCGAATGACAGACTGAAC
>NC_133368.1:44331187-44376187 GCF_049309525.1 Garra rufa | reverse complement strand
ATAGTAAAAATATTTCACTATATTACTGATTGTTTCTGCACTTTAGATCAAATAAATGCAGGCTTGGTGAGCAGAAGAGACTTACTGAAACCTTTCAAACTTTTGACTGGTAGTGTAGATACATTTAAGGGTAAAAAAAAAGTTATATATGTCTTGAAGAAGTTAGTTGAAATTACAGCTTTACTGAAATATGCATGAAAAAACACTAGCCATTCTCACCAGTCCCATCGACTTTCTGTTTGTAGATGATGTCCTTCATCGTATCTGAGAAGAAAATCGAATTATCCGCAGCACTGAAGTCCACTCCAACGAAATAAGATGGACTTCCTGTGATGGGCAGAATGATGTCTTCTTGTGTGGACAGGTTAAAGGGGATTCCTCTGACTGCCAGCTGACTGGAGAACAGCAGAAACTGCCTCACAGCTGCAACACACATATTGCATATTGCATGTATAATTTTTTAAAGCTGCTGCATTACAAAAGGATGATTTTTCAGGATACAACCTCTTACCGACACATCTCTTGCCATCAGCATGCAGATCGTAGCCCATCCGGCAGCGGCAGCGATATCCCAGACCGCCGTTATCAGTTCTGTGACTCAGAACACAGATGTGTTCACAGCCTCCACGGTTGGCACCACAGGGGTTGCTTACTGTCCGATCAAGCAAACATACATGTCAAAAAATGACAGAAAGAACAGCAGTCATTCATACATGATCTCTGTTGGTGTTTTTGTTTAAAGCTGTAATGTTTAAAACCAAAAAGTATATTTAAATTTAATTGCAAAATTTGCAGTGCTTTATATCTAAAGTAATGCTTTTAGATCTTAATAATCTGAGGTGAAACTTGCTGTCATATTATTTTAGTATTATTATCATTTATCTACTTTTAAAGTAATTTTGAACAATCTTTTATTTTCATATTTGTAAGTTTTTCATTTTACATTTCCACGTGTATTTATATATTTATATAATGCAGTTCCTGTTTCCATGAACCATATATATATATATATATATATATATATATATATATACACACATGCAGTATATTTATACATTTGCATTATTACATTTGAACATTTTGTAAAAACAAAACTATATGTATATTGTATTTTATAATCTTTTTATTGCAAAATGTGCAATGCTTTATAGGATAAGCAGTTTTATTATTATTATTATTATTATTACCTTATTTACTGTATTAGACTTCTGATTTTCAAAAAAAATGTAAATAACATTTGTTGTAGTATAATAAAGTTGTACTGTAAGCTGAGGTGGAACTGGCTGTCATGTTAATTTAACATTATTTAATATTTTAAAACATCTTCTATTGTCATATTTTTTGGTTTTAGTTTGTTTCAATTTCAATTTTAGTTCAAATTTTAGTAATTTTGTGCATTTTTCATTTTTTATTATTTATATTTTTTCTATTTAGCTATTTATTCGTATTTAATTTGTAGTCATTTTGTTGTGTGCTTTTTCATTTTTATTATTTTTTTATTTGTTTTTATTTCATTTTCAGCCATTTTAGCTGTTCAAATTAACCTGTTTTTCATTTTATTATGTTTAAGTTTTTCTAATATCTAATCTAATAGTTATAGTTATAGTTATTTTATTTCAGCTTTATTTCATTATTACATTTTTAACAATTTTACTTAACAATAACAACACAGGTTCGTTGATTTAATTCATTGCTTCGAATTTTGTTCTTTTTTGAGAATATTTCTATAACCAAAAGCACACTGAAACACCATTGCCATGTAAATAGTGAATCCACCATGGCGCGAGCACAACAGGCTCTTAAAGGGCATGGAAAATGAGACTCTGATTTGTTTAATGCACGTTATGCCCAAACACACCCATGACTGGCACATGCACTTTTTAGCTCCTTACCAAAGGGCTGTCTGTATGCATGGACCACTGTCAGGCCATGTGGTCTCTGAGAGGTTCTGTAGAGCTCTTGAGGGCTGTTGTCGGTATATTTATTAGCCTTCATAACGGCCATCTTGGTCCAGTCAGTGTAGTAGACTGAATGCTCAAACAGAGTAATGCCAAACGGATGAGGAATCACAGACCCACCATGGACCACAGTTTTCCTATTGAAGAATTCACATATCAACTTACAACACTTACTTACGAAAATCGGCATGCATTTCCAAATAAAACATTTCTGCAACCTCAGATACCTGTGCAAGCCATCATAAGTAGTGGTTTCGATATAATCGTAACGGCTGTCCACCCAATACACTCTTTTAGCCTCAAGGTCCAGTGTAATCCCAGCAGGCCAGCCGAGTTTGGTCCTGATGATCCCATAGCGATTGGTCCCATCCATGTAGGCCCTTTCCAAACCCGGTTCTCCATTTAAAGTATCCCAGTCAGAGAAGAAAAGGTACCTGAAATCAAGCACAACAACCACATTGTGACACAAGACATTGTTTTAATCGCATTTAAAGAATAAGTTCACTTTTAGAACAGAAATTTACAGATAACGTATCCCTCTTGTCATCCAAGATGTTCATGTCTTTCTTTCTTCAGTCGTAAAGAAATTGTTTTTTGAGGAAAACATTTCAGGATTTCTCTCTATATAGAGGACTTCAATGGTGCCCGCTAGTTTGAACTTCCAGTTTAAATGCAGTTTCAAAGGGATCTAAAGGATCCCAGCCGAGAAAGAAGGATCTTATCTACCAAAAAGATTGGTTCTAAAAAAAATTACAATTTATATACTTTTTAACCTCAAATGCTCATCTTGTCTAGCTATGTGTGAACTCTGTGTATTCCAGTTCAAGACAGTTACTGATAATACCGACAATACTGACAATAACTGATTGTTTCACTAGATAAGACCCTTCTTCCTCAGCTGGGATCATTTAGAGTCTTTTGAAGCTGCATTTAAACTGCATTTTAGAAGCTCAAACTCAGGGGCACCACAGAAGTCTACTATATGGAGAGAAATCCTAAAAAAATTTTCTTCAAAAAATATAATTTCTTTACGACTGAAGAGAGAAAGACATGAACATCTTGGATGACAAGGGGGTGAGTAAATGATCTGTAAAGTGTTTTGGGGAAAACATTTCAGGATTTCTCTCTATATAGTGGACTTCAATGGTGCTCACGAGTTTGAACTTCCAAAATGCAGTTTAAATGCAGCTTTAAAGAGCACTAAATGATTCCAGCTGAGGAAGAAGGATCTTATCTAGCAAAACAATTTATATACTTTTTAACCTCAAATGCTTGTCTAGCTCTGCATAAACTCTGTGTATTCCGGTTCAAAACAGTTAGGGTATGTCAAAAAACTCCCGTCTCATTTTTTCCTCCAACTTAAAAATCATCCTACATCGCTGCAGAAGTACCGACCCAAAATGAACGTGCAAAGAAGATCAAACACCCTTTACAAAAAAAAGTAAAACAGTGATGTAGGACGATTTTGAAATTGGAGGAGAAAATGAGATGGGAGTTTTTCGACATACCCTAACTGTCTTGAACCGGATTAAACAGAGTACACAAAGAGCTAGACAAGCATTTGAGGTTGAAAAGTATATAAGTTGTAATTTTTTTTTAGAAAATAACCGATTGTTTCACTAGATAAGACCCTTCCTCCTCGGCTGGGATTGTTTAGAGTTCTTTGAAGCTGAATTGAAACTGCATTTTGGAAGTTCAAACTCACAGGCACCATAGAAATCCACTATATGGAGAGAAATCCTGAAATGTTTTCCTCAAAAAATATAATTTCTTTACGACTGAAGAAAGAAAGACATGAACATCTTGGATGGAAGTTTTTTTCTGGAAGTGAACTTCTCTTTTAAACTTTTTATTGTTAGCGCTCAGTTTGGACGGCATCGGGTTACGGATAAAACCCTTGTGGATAAGAGCAAGATTTTGAAATGAATCCGTTATTTTCAGACATTTATACACATTTATTGTCACTTCTCAATTTAGCAGGAGGCCACCTGGCCGTACGACCCTATCGGGTTTCCGCGAAGCTCATCTTTGCTTAATTACTTCTGACTAATCCTCACAGTGTACAACATTCCCGTTCTCAGTATCTGAGATCAGCTTTATGATTGCACTTACAATGGACGCGGATTAGGTGGAGGAAGCAAGGGTAAGATTAAAGTCGACGGGAAGCATCTGACGTGTCTCTCGGGAACTCACCCCACGGTCGGGTCAAGAGCGAGACCTCTCGGGTTGCCCAGGTGCTCGGCGATCAGCGTGACCCGATTGCTCCCGTCCAGGTCCACCATGTCGATTCTGTTGACGCTGCCCTCCACCACGTACAGCTTATTGTTCACCCAGTCCACGGCCAGGTTTTCAGGATAGTCCACGGATACGTTCAGCACCACCTGTAAACGCGACCCGTCCATATCCACGGAAAACACCTATTTGGGGCAAACAAACTGAGGTTAGGGAAGCTGTTGTTGAGGTTTTGACTTCCTGCTGAAAAGACAAGCATGTTGTGAATGGGTTCTTAAGAAGTTCTTAAGAAGTTAAAACTGACTGTTATTATTGTTAATAAACTGAGATAAAATAAAAATAAAACAGAACTTAAAATAAAATTAAATTAAACCTAAAAAGGGGGAAAAATACCGCAATTCTTACATTTATAATGTATTTATAATGTATAATCACACTAAAATGAATATGAAAATTAAAAACTAAAACTAAAATTATTTTAAATATTTTTGCTAATTAAAATAAAGCTGAAAATTAGAAATGTTGCTTTGGCAAGTTGAAGAACTGGAATCACTTACTAAATTAGTAAATAAATAAGAGGAATATTGTAAAATAATATAAATAAAAAATAGTATAAATAACTAAAAAATTACAAAATAAATTATTAAATGAAAGTGCCAACTAAATATGATGAATATTGTAAAATAATATAAATAATACATTATAAATAACTAAAAAAAAAAAAATTTGATTAAAACTAAATGAAATTTAGAAATGTTGCTTGGGCAAGTTGAAGAACTGAAAGTACTAACTAAATATGATGAATACTGAAAAATAATATAAATAATAAATTTTATAAACAACTGAAATGACTAAATATTAAAAAACTTTGGTTAATTGAAATAATAAAATAAAATAAAAACTTAGGCGAATTAAAAAACTAATAAAAAATGATGAAATAAATAATAGATAAAAAAACATAAACTAAACAAAAATTAGAAATGTTGCCTTGGCAAGGTGAAGAATTGAGTTTGCTGACTAAATTACTAAATAAAATAAATATTAAAAATAAAATAATAGTATTAATAAAAGCCCATTATTAATACATTACGAATACATAAACAATATAAAATTGAAATGACTCAATTAAAACAAACAATGAAATATTTTTTGTGAAATTAAATAGGAATTATGAACAGAATATTTATAAGTATTTAAATGAAAACTAGAAATTGAAATGAACTTAATTACTAAATAAATAAAATGAAAATTATAAATAAAAAATATAAATAAAAAATATTAAAATAAATGAATAAACTGAAATTACTAAATAAATAAAATGAACATTATAAATACATAAAACTAAAAATTAATAAATTATTATTTGATTAAATAAATAAATTTGAGTTTAAAAAAAATGACATTAAACATAAATATAAACCTAAATATAAATATGACTAAAATGGCGAAAAAGTAAACAAAATTTAAAATTAAAACTGAAAATATGAAAATAAAATTCAAAATAGTAACAAAAATTCACTTGGCTAACCAGCTTCACTGGTAAGACCATGGTGGTCAACAACCCTCAAGCTAAACTAGTTTCTTCTTTAGTATGTGTCATGAAATCAACCTCTGAAAACTCAATCTAAAACAGATCTAAGGTGGTCTTTTCAGCAGTAATCCCACAAGAACATAATCAAAGCTTGCTTAAAACTTGACATTACATTCTCTTCTTAAATGATCACAGCTAATAAGATTGTGCTCCTGCGTATATTATCTGACATCTGAGTGTTCGGCTTTCTGCGCTGCCCCAGAGGTGGTACTCTGAAACCACTGCCCTATTGATTAAAAGATGGCACCAGTTTCTCAGGCAGGATCCCCTGGCATTATAACACAAGCCAAGGCACCAATGCTCTTTGCAAGCTTCGCCCTTTGGAAACCAGAGCCAAACGTCTAAAAGATCGTGATTCTGAGCTGACCCGTTTAACAGAAACTCAAGCTGTGAAGGTGGTCTGGTGGTGTGGCTCTCTGAGACCCCCTGCCACGACACTCAGAAGCCCATCTCCTCGCATGTACCCACTTTTTTTTGCTCCGTGGCTGATCTCCAAATCACAAAGTAGCCAGGAGTTTGAAACAAAGCTCTCTGAGCTGGCCAAAGAATGAGCAATAAAGATGCTCTCAGGTTGCATAAAATGACGCAGAAATATGCCAGCATTTCCCTGCATATCAGACACTTTCTGGAGATTAGAATACGTGGAGTCTAGCACCGATCCGAGCCAGCTACCGTGACTGCGGCCCTTCGGGAGCCAGACTGGTCACCCATTATTAGCGTATTAGCAGTATCTACAGGCATCAGCTGAAGAATTCCCTTTCTGCTGATGAAGAGCCAACTTCCTTCATTGCATAGTTTTTTCTTTAATCCTCAGAGACCCAAGCACTGATATTTATTATGCATTTTCTTTTTTTCCTCACATTTTTTGTGCTCGGATGAATTTTGGTTATGATTTTTTTTTTTTCCAAAGCTGTAAAATTGTACCATTGCATTTTTTTTAATCAATTCTATGTTGTGAATCTATTAAAAAATATATCTTTTTTGAGTTTTTGCAATTTAACAATTAAACAATTTGAGGTCATTAATTATTTTTTATATAAATTAATACTTACATTCAATAAAGATTTCAAAATATGACAGTAAAGACATTTATAATGTTGTCTATTTAAAAAAAAAATGCAGTTTTTGTCTTGGGAAGTAAAATATATTACATTTTCCACAAAAATATGAAACAGTACATCTGTTTTCAACATTAATAATAATACATGTTTCTTAAGCAACAAATCAGCATATTAGAATGATTTCTGAAAGATCATGTGACACTGAAGACTGGAATAATGATGCTGGAAATTCAGCTTTGCATCACAGGAATAAATTACATTTGAAAACATATTCAAATAAAAAACAGCTATTTTAAATTGTAATAATATTTAACAATATTTCTGTTTTTACTAGATTTTTTTAAATAAATGCAGCCTTGCCTTGGTGAGAGAGACTTTCAAAAACATTAAGAAAATCTTACAGACCCTAAACTGATTTTATGTTGAATTTTAAAAAATATTACAGTTTTTACTATGTTGCATTCATAAAATTTGAGGTCATTAAGATTTTTTTTTGTTTAGCAAGGATGCATTAAATTTATCAAAAGTGAAACTAAAGACATTTATAATATAGCAAAAGATTTTTATTAAAAAAAACTTTTTTTTTTTTACTTTTTATTTATCAAAAAGTATAGGTAAGTAAAATATTTCACATTTTCCACAAAAATATGAAGCAGCACAACTGTTTTTAACATTAATAATAATCAGAAATGTTTCTTGAGTAGCAAATCAGCATATGAGAATGATTTCTGAAGGATCATGGGACAAAAAAGACTGGAGTAATTATGCTGAAAATGCAGCTTTTCATCACAGGAATAAATTACATTTTGATAAATATTTAAATAAAAAACAGCTATTTTGAATTCTAATAATATTTCACAATTTTCATGTTTTTATTGCAATTTTAATCAAATAAATGCAACCTTGGTGAGACTTTCAAAAACATTAAGAAAACGACCCCAAACCAAGGACTCATATTTATTATGTATTTTTTTCTTCTCCTCACATTATGGTGTTCAGATGAATTTTGGTTAAACATTTGTAAAACAAAATGAAAAACAATGTTTTTCAAAGCTGTAAAATTGTACCATTGAATTTTTCTGTCAATTCTATGTTGGGAATTTGAAAAATATTATATATGATACAATGTATCATTCAAAAATTTAAGGTCATTAAGATTTACTAAATAAATAATTACTAAATAAATAAAAACCAAAACAGAACTAAAGCCAAAATAAAATAAAAATCTAAATAGGAATAATAATAAAAAAAACTAAGCTAAAAAACGTCTCAGGTTACGTATGTAACCCTGGTTCCCTGAGGGAACTCTACACTGCGTCCTGAAACGCTGTGGGGAACGAGGTATCAACGTCCCCATAATTTCCGCACCCTGCCTAGTGTCTGCTAGAACAAGGGGGGAAAAAGACAGCGTTAGTACATTACAAACCTCAGCCTGGGGATCCTGCCAGGACATGGGCGGTAATACATCTCTGACTGTGTAGCCCACCAGATCAGAGGGAAAGAGACCTCGGCCCTCGAGCCCACGAGGTCATGTCATCCTTCGTCTGGTCTCGCAAGACCGAGAAGGGACAGTGTCTAGCAATACTTACCTGATGAGACACTGTAGTAACTCCGCCTGGTGATCTTGCCAGGACGCGAGTGGTAATCCACCTCTGTCTGTGATCCATCACCAGACAAGAGGGATAATGAGCCTCGGCCCTCAGGCACACGAGGAGAGATGTGGTCCTTTGTCTGTGTTACGGCCAGTACAAGAGGGACACAAGAAGTGCCTGGTGATCTTGCCAGGGCACTGGAATTCATCTCTGTCTGTGATCAGCCACCAGACAAGAGGGATAGAGTAGGCCTCGGCCTTAGGCACGCGAGGCTAGGGTTCTCAACCGCTGCCTGTCATCAGACCAGTGCAGGGGGAGAAAAAAGCTCCTCGGCCCTCGGGCGCACGAGGAGAGATGGTGGTCCTTTGTCTGCATTACAGCCAGTACAAGAGGGACACGAGAAGTGCCTGGTGACCTTGCCAGGGCACTGGAATTCATCTCTGTCTGTGATCCACCACCAGACAAGAGGGATAAGAGACCTCGGCCCTCAGGCACACGAGGATAGGGTTCTCGACCGCTGCCTGTCACACGACCAGAGCAGGGGGAGAAATGCTCCTCGGCCCTCGGGCACTCGAGGAGAAGTGGCGATCCATTGTCTGCGTTACAGCCAGTACAAGAGGGACGCAAGAAGTGCCTGGTGACCTTGCCAGGGCACTGGAACTCATCTCTGTCTGTGATCAGCCACCAGACAAGAGGGATAGAATAGGCCTCGGCCCTCAAGCACACGAGGCTAGGGTTCTCAACCGCTGCCTGTCAACAGACCAGCGCAGGGGGAGAAGAAAGGGGTTCCTCGGCCCTTGGGCACGCGAGGAAAGATAGTGGTCCATTGTCTGCATTACAGCCAGTACAAGAGGGACGCAAGAAGTGCCTGGTGATCTTGCCAGGGCACTGGAACTCATCTCTGTCTGTGATCCACCACCAGACAAGAGGGATAAGAGACCTCGGCCTTCAGGCACACGAGGCTAGGGTTCTCAACCGCTGCCTGTCACACGACCAGTGCAGAGGGAGAAAAAGCTCCTCGGCCCTCAGGCACACGAGGAGAAATGGCAGTCCATTGTCTGCGTACAGCCAGTACAAGAGGGACATAGGAAGTGCCTGGTGATCCTGCCAGGACACTGGAACTCATCTCTGTCTGTGATCAACCACCAGACACGAGGAATACAGGCCTCGGCCCTCAGGCACACGAGGCTGGAAGGAATGTAGAGGAGAGTCATACGCCTTTGTCTGGGGAATTTTGCCAGAACAAAAAGGGGTAAAAACTCTTTTCCTTACTCGAAGGAAAGCGCCTTTTTGACCTCTTGAGCCTAGCCTTAATGCTAGGGCTGAAAGATGACTGAGCCCGGAGTGGCTCTGAGGTCTAGTTCGTAGAATCTGACGAACGTAAGAGGTGAGGACCAACCCGCCGCACTGCAGATGTCCTTGATTGGGACACCTGCCATCAGAGCTTTGGAGGCTGCGACGCCTCGAGTTGAGTGAGCCTTGACTCCCATCGGGGATGGGAGACCAGAGGACTCGTATGCAGTAGAGATGGCATCAACGATCCATTTACTGATAGTAGGCTTGGAAGCCGGGCACCCCCTCTTAGGGGGGCCGTAACAGACAAACAATTGCTCTGATTTACGCCACAGGGCAGCTCTGTGGACATAAGTGTCTAGTGCTCTTACTGGACACATTAAGTTATACTTCCTCTGGTCGTGCTCCACGAATGGAGGAGGATAAAACGCTAGCAGCGTTATTGGCTGTGGTGTTACTGAGGGGACCTTGGGTGTGTACCCAGCTCTTGGGTAGAGGAATGCTTTGGCCAACCCTGGGGCAAAGTCAATATAAGAAGGGGCCACTGAAAGGGCCTGTAGGTCACCGACTCTCTTGAGAGATGTTAGCGCCAACAGCAGTGCTGTTTTTAGGGTAAGCATCCGATCGGAGGCCTCCTCCAGAGGCTCGAAGGGAGGCTTACACAGCGCTTCTAATACCACAACCAGGTCCCATGTAGGGACTCTCGGTCTTGCACGAGGCCTCAGCCTGAGTGCACCGCGGAGGAAACGTGAGACCAGGGGGTTTCTGCCCACTGAAAGGCCGCCCTGAGGGGCGTGGTAAGCCGATATAGCCGCCACGTACACCTTCAGGGTGGAGTGAGCTAACCCAGCGGACAAACGAGTTTGCAGGAACTCCAGCACTGTACCGATCGGGCAGTGGACTGGGTTTGAGTGGCGTTCGTGACACCATGACGCAAACAGGTTCCACTTTAGGCCATAAAGTTTCCTCGTAGAGGGAGCTCTGGATTGAAGGATGGTCTCAGCAACCTCGGTTGAGAGACCAGCTTCTATGAGTTGTGCCCCCTCAGGGGCCACACCCATAACTTCCATTTCTCTGGGTGGGGGTGGCGTATTGCGCCCCCAGCCTGAGAAAGAAGGTCGCTCCTGACAGGAATCTCCCATGGAGAGCCGTCGAGGAGAGCGATTATATCCGAGAACCATACTCGGGCCGGCCAGTACGGGGCTACTAGCAGCAGCCGTACTCCGTACCGGCGCACTCTTTCCAGAACTCCCGGGAGCAGAGCGATCGGGGGAAAAGCGTACAGACGAAGCCTCGGCCACGTCTGTACCATGGCATCCAGTCCTAGAGGAGCTGGAGGAACTAGAGAGTACCAAAGGGGACATTGCGATGTCTCCTGAGTCGCAAAGAGGTCTACCTGGGCTTGACCAAAAACTCTCCATATCTGCTTCACCACCTGAGGGTGAAGCATCCATTCCCCGGGCCTCAGCCCCTGCCTCGACAGGACGTCTGCTCCCACATTGAGACGTCCAGGAATGTGAACTGCTCTCAATGAGAGAAGCTTCCCTTGTGACCACAGGATGATCTGGTACGCCAGCTTGTATAAGGGGCGTGAACGCAGACCTCCCTGGTGGTTTATATAGTAGACCACCGCCGTGTTGTCCGTGCGGACCAGCACGTGACGGTTTCTCAGGTCTGGAAGGAAATGCTTCAGAGCCAGGAACACTGCCAACATCTCTAGGCAATTTATGTGCCAGGAGTGATGCTGGTCGTTCCATAGGCCTTGGGCGGAGCGGCCACTCATGACCGCTCCCCACCCGGTGAGGGATGCATCTGTCGCTAGCGTGACGCGGCGGCAAGGAGCTCCCAGCACTGGACCTTGTAGTAGGAACCAGGGCTTCTTCCACATGACTAAGGCACGTAGGCAGCGCCGCGTGACCTTGATCTTGCGGAATGGGTTCCCCCTCGGGGAAAACCCTTTGGTTTTGAGCCACCACTGCAGTGGTCTCATGTACAGCAGTCCAAGAGGTATCACGTTGGATGCAGCTGCCATAAGACCTAACAGTACTTGGAACTGTTTGACAGTGAGTAGCAGGCCTAGCTTGACCGCATTTACTGCAGTAAGGATCGACTCTATCCGAGCAGGTGACAATCGTGCCTGCATCGTGGTCGAATCCCAGATTACACCTAGATAAGTGGTTCTCTGTAATGGAGATAGCACACTTTTCTTGGCGTTGAGTCTCAACCCCAGCTTTTTCATGTGAGCAAGAACAACATCTCGATGTTGAGCCGCTAACTGTTCTGAACTGGTTAGAATGAGCCAGTCGTCTATGTAGTTGAGTATGCGGATGCCCTGGAGTCGCAATGGAGCCAGAGCAGCATCCACACACTTCGTAAAAGTTCGGGGAGAGAGCGCTAGGCCGAACGGAAGAACTCTGTATTGGTAAGCTTTGCCCCTGAAAGCGAACCTGAGAAACTTCCGGTGTTGAGGAAGGATGGAGACGTGAAAGTATGCGTCTTTCAGATCTATCGTGACAAACCAGTCCTCGGACCTGATTTGGGACACGACCTGTTTGACAGTCAACATTTTGAACTTCAGTTTTCTTACTGAGAGGTTTAGCTGTCTGAGATCTAAAATGGGCCGCAGGCCCCCATCCTTCTTGGGAACAATGAAGTACCGGCTGTAGAACCCGGCTTCTCTGCATTGAGGAGGGACCACCTCGATGGCCTCCTTCCTCAGGAGAGTATTCACTTCCTGTTCCAATACCAGAGCCTGCTCGGGGCCTACCAGAGTAGGAAATACCCCGCTGAAAGGTGACGGCCTGGCGCCGAATTGAATGGAATAACCTTTCTCTACAGTACGCAGGACCCACATAGAAATATTTGGCAGTAGTTTCCACGCTGCCAGAAATTCTACTAAGGGAACCAGCCTCTCGAGACTGGTCTCTGGATTTATTAGAGGAGCTAACTTGGTGACCTGTAGCAGCGAACTGGCAGGATGCACCTGAAGTGAGCGCTCTCGAGACCCCCGTGGGGGTGGCGAACACTCTGGTTCCGCTACGTTTCCGGGCGGAAGGACCAGAGAATGAAGTTCGCGGGAGACTGCCGCGCCCTGTAACACCGGCAGGGTTAGCTGACGAATCTCCTGAGGGCCCCGAAGAGAGGTGGTCACCGTACTCCTCAGAGGCGGTGAGGCACCTGAAACTTCGAGAGGGGCTGCCCTCATTGGCCCTGGGCCACGACCATCAGGGCCGTTTAGCCGCGGCCCTCTTAGACTGTAGGACGACCCTCAGGTCGGGCCTAGTCTTCGAGGACCCCGGCTTGGAGCGTTGCTGAGCCCGCCCTCTAGGCCGCGCCGGAGGGGCACGGGTAGCAACGCTCCTTTTCTGGGTCTCCCTGTGTGAGGAGCTGGAGTGCGGCTGGGGCTGCTCCCGTCCAGCAGCCCCAGAGGAGAAAGTGCGGCGAGGGAGGTAGCGCTGGAACGCCGCTGCCTGCCTACGGGCCTCCTGGTGCCTGTTGACAACTGTGTCAACAGAGTCACCGAAGAGGCCAGCGGGGTGCAGGGGGGCGTCCAGGAGCGTGACCCTGTCCTTCTCTTTCATGTCGGACAGGGTCAGCCAGAGATGCCTCTCCGCAGCCACCAAGGCTGCCATAGACCGCCCAACAGCGCGAGCGGTCTCCTTGGTGGCCCGAAGCGCCAGATCAGCGGTCCTACGCATCTCTGACACGCTCACCTCCTCGCCATCACTAAGCTCCTTCAGCAGGTCGGCTTGGTACGCCTGGAGCACAGACATGGTGTGTAAACATGCACCAGCCTGACCTGCTGCCGCATAAGCCTTGCCCATCAAGCCTGATGTTACTTTTAATGGCTTGGTGGGCAAGGACGGAGCCTTCAGGGACGATGCCAGGCCGGGAGACAGATAGCTCGCTAGTGTCTGCTCGACCTGAGGCATCGCCCTGTAGCCGTATCCCTCCATCCCCCCCACATTACCGTAGTAATCTGAGGCGGGGGAGTAGAGACGAGAGGAATACGGCTTATCCCACGACCTCGCGATTTCTTTATGGAGGTCGGGGAAAAAGGGAAGGCTCCGTTTGGGAGGTGCTGATTTAGCCCGCAGGAAGCGCTCATCAAGCCTGCTCGCCTGGGGCTCTGGATCTGGAGCGGGTGACCAGCTGATGTTGAGCTTGGCCACCGCGCTCGTCAGCACCTCCACCAGCTCCTCATACTGGGGTGAACGGGGGGGCGGTTGTGGGAGGTCAATGCTCTCGATGTCAACCTCCTCGGAGGAAGACAGGAGAAGCGTTGACTCCTCCTCTCGGAGGGAAGGAACCGCAGTGCGGGCTTCCTCATCCAGGAGGAGGTCATACGATCCGCTGGGTGAGGAGAGAGATAGGGGATCACCCGTCTCAACTCCCTCCAGCAGATCTAGCTGCGAACCCCACGAGTGCAGCTGCCGCTCCGCCTCGACGGAAGCGGGGCCAGACCCGCGGGGAACGCTAGCGAAAGCCCCCTCCTCAAAGAGGGCTTTCCGGGAACGGAGCAACCGCAGCGGCATCCGCTCGCACTGCGGGCAGCCAGCCCCCTCAAGGGCTGACCTAGCGTGCTCCGCTCCCAAGCAGGCTACACATAGATCGTGTGTATCCCCACCAACAATGAAGCGTTGGCAGGGAGGGACACACCGTCTATGTGGCTGCTGAACCGCCATAGATCGCTCGTTCTTAAAAGAACGTTCGTTCTTAAAAGAACGTTTTCCCCCTGGCATTTCTGCTCAAATAAAAGTAGTGCAATTGGCACTGAAAAACAGCAGAATGCGAATCAGACAGACAATAACACAGAGCGCTCTCGCTGAATGACAAAAGCTGACGCCAGCTTCAAACGCACGTGCTTTTATACTTCCTGGTCGATGACGTCACCGCGCCTGTGACGTCACTCCCGTTTCTCATTGGACGTTGGACATGACTCAGAGTGCGGCCCGCCAATGGTGTTCCCCACAGCGTTTCAGGACGCAGTGTAGAGTTCCCGGAAGGGAACTGACAGCATTTAAAAGCTAATTTAAAATAGTATTATAAAATATAAGAATAGTATTTAAATAATACTTAAATAACACTGGTTCAATCAGCAGGAATCCATTGGCTAATAAAATATTATAAATAATACATACTATAAATAAATATGATAAATTAACTAAAATTACTAAATAAATAAATACTAAAACAGTTTTTGTACATTTAAATAATGAAATTAAATAAAATATAAATAATAGATTAAAAACATAAACTAAATGCCTTAACAAACTGAAGAACTGCTATTCACTAAAATTACTGAAGAAAATTAATATTATAGAAATATATTATAAATGGTAAATATAATAAATACATAAACAATAATTACATTTTTTAACTGAAATTACTAAATAAATAACAATTAAAACATTTTTGTCAAACAAATAAAAATGAAATAAAATAAAACAAATATATGATTAAATATTTTAAACTAAATTACTAAATAAATAAAATGGATATTATAAATAATAAATATTATAATAAATTAAACTGAAATTACTAACTAAAAAACGAATCATTTTTAATAATAATTAGACTTTAAACTTGCGCAGCAAATCAGCATATTAAAATAATTTCTGAAGGATCATGTGACACTGAAGACTAGAGTAATGATGTTAAAAATTCAGCTTTGAATCACAGGAATAAACTACATTTTAAAATATATTCAAACAGAAAACAGCTATTACAAATAGTAATAATATTTCACAATTTTACTGATTTTACTGAATTTTCAAATCAAATAAATGCAGCCTTGGTGAGCAGAAGAGACTTTCAAAAGCATTAAAAAAATCTTACTGACCACAAACTTAGGTAGTGTGTCTGTTATGCATTTTAAAGTTGAACGTTTTAATCCATTACTCTGGGGGTTAACTTAATATTGCTCGGTCCTGATTGCTTCAGGAAGAGTTTAGGGAGGCTTGAAAGATACTGGCACACTTTGTTTGAAACAGACAGACTTTACTTGGGCCTTTAGCCAAACGCTGTTGCTGGGGTGTATGAGAGGTGAGATCAGAGCAGACTGGCACAATGAGAGAGAGAGTGTGTGTGTGTGTGTGTGTGTGTGTGTGTGTGTGTGTGTGTGTGTGTGTGTGTGTGTGTGTGTGTGTGTGTGTGTGTGTGTGTGTGTGTGTTGAGGGTAAGGGATGTTAATACAAGAGGAAGAGCTGGTATAATGCAGAGCTTTGTTATCAACAACAAATGTAACATCGATATCATGCGGCCTCACAAGGTTAGAACTTCAGTAATCTGTGAAATGCCACTTATTAAATTTGGGAAAGCTGAGAACCCACAGCAGGTGCCAGAGCATTAAATGAATGTAAGTGGGAAACATTAATGCCACACACTGAGCTATGAAATGTGGTAAACTGTGCAGTAAGTTCATTAGGACAGGGTGATATATGCATAATCTAATAATCATTATATTTACAGTTGAGGTCAAAAGTTTACATACACCCTGCAGAATCTGCAAAATGGTAATTATTTTACCAAAATAAGAGAGATCATGCAAAATGCATGCTTTTTTATTTAGTACTGACCTGAATAAATATTTCACATAAAAGATGTTTACATATAGTCCACAAGAGAAAATAAATAATAGTTGAATTTATAAAAATGACCCTGATCAAAAGTTTACATCCCTTTGATTTTTAATACTGTGTTGTTACCTGAATGATCCACAGCTGTGTTTTTTTTTTTTTTTTTTTTTGTTTAGTGATACTTGCACATGAGTCTCTTGTTTGTCCTGAATAGTCAGAAAAAAATTCAGGTGGCACAAATTCTTTGGTTTTTCAACATTTTTGTCTATTTGAACCCTTTCCAACAATGAAGGTATGATTTTGAGATCCATCTTTTCACACTGAGGACAACTAAGGGACACATATGCAACTATTACAAAAGGTTCAAATGCTCACTGATGCTCCAGAAGGAAGAACAGCAGGCAGTTTAACTGTTCAGGACAAACAAGGGACTCATGAACAACTATCACTTAACAATCAGATAACAACACAGTATTAACAGGGATTAAAGCTCTCCGTCGCTACGACGGATTTCCGTTACCTGCAACAAATCTACAACGGATTTCCGTCAATTAGAAAAAATGATGGGAAAATAAACGTATAGCGCATTGTTTTGTTGTTGTTGTGCTGGCACACTGAAAATCATCCTGGCCGCGGTTTCAGCTTCTCAGTGACAACATAGTGACACCGCTGGAATCATTCACAGTCAAGTAATTAGTAGAGAACACAGAGCAGAACTTGAATTTCGACGCAGGTATTAATACACATTGGAATGTATGATTTGCACGCGCTTTTGAGTCCTGCTTATTTAAAGTTAAAGAGAGACTCATTTGCGCACTCTCTACTGCAGAAAAATGCTACAATGTATCATTTGTTGACCTTGTCTGATAAGGAGAGTGACAGATTTAAACAATTGTTAAGCAGTGTTTCCCACACATAGACGAATCTGTGGCGGTGCTCCACAGATTAAATTCCGACCGCCACAGATTCAACGGCTGGCGAAAGGTTGGTATCTCGTGAACACTTTTAACACACAATCACAGATTAAAAAGTGCTATAAAATATTTTATATTCTGAATACAATAGTTTCAGTGTGTTGATGTTACTGTAAGTCGCCACCCTTAGCAAACGCGATTGCGCCTTCTTTAGAAAGTTCACTAGTCGCAAGTTTGCGGTAAAATGTAGGCTAGCCTAGTTGGGTTGTCGAGGTCATAACACTATATGTAGCAGATGTGAATCAAATAAACGTATTATAAATTATGTTGTTTCTTTACTCTTACACTGAATGTTTGCTGCTTCAATCGAGATGAGTTAGGAACCCCTGCAAAATAAGGTGCCCTAACAAAAGTTGCAGACTGTGCAGCAAGTAGGCTGTTGTATATGGTGTTAAATTAATGTAATAAAGTAAATTTTTTTAATTATTAACCTTTAGGAATTAGGAAATCCCTTTAGGGGATCCAATGGTATCCCCTATCCAATCGTTCTTTGTTCCCCCCAGACAAACATCTTCATTCCCGAATGAATCAGCCGTTCAAACGAATCATTTGACTTACCGCCATCTGCTGGCGGATTTAGTGTCATTGTAACGTACACTTACAGTTTTTTTAAATGTAATATTTCTATTTTCAAAAATGTATATTTAAAACATTTATTTCAACATGAATTTATGAATTTATTTGCACTTATGCCACCTCTGAGCCTCATTAAATGTCTGAAATTGCACCTACAAGCCACTTTTTTGTTCTTCTGTGCCACTTCTGTAGTACAAATTATTTTTTATTAATACTAATTTTATACGATTGGTAATTTATTTGTCTTATTCTGCTATTTATAATATTGTTTTAATATAAATATCATAAACACAATTTTTTAATTTGACAGATAATGACATACTTTTTAATAAAAAAAATGCCATTACAAAGGTAAAAAGAAAATGCCACTGTAAATCACTTTAAGGAGTCAATTATCACCTCATATTAGGAAGGCTAATTTTTTATCAGAATTTTTTATTATTGATCAGAAGATGCTTCTACATTTTTTAAATTAGGTGGACAAGCACTATAAGAAGGGAACAAAACTGCTTATAAAGTGGGTGTTTGACAGGTATGGCTGTGGAATGGTGTTTGGCAAAAAAATTTTGGAGGAAAAATTTTCAGCCAGAAGATTTTTTTTGCTTTAATCCCTGTATTAAGAATCAACTTTTGAACAGGGTCATTTTTATGAATTCAACTAATGTCTTAAAAGCTTACTGTATTATGCCGAGTATTATGAGAGAGAGATGGACTTATTAAGTGTGACTACCTGCATCTGATACAGCATTCATTCTTCAGCTCAATCTCATATTCATAATAAAACATAAGTTTGAATGTTCGCAGAGGAAAGCGATATCTTTGTCGTAACATTACTGTCCTTTCATCTTTTATGGGTGATTTCACATGAAAAACTAAAAATAACTTCTTTTTTTCAATATAAAAGTCTTCACCGCTGACTTATAAAAAACAATGTAAGTTAAACACTACTATTATTTATATAAAATATTTACTGAGCCATCATAAAAGTTGCTAGGCAATTCAGTCAAAAGTACAAAGGCAGCGCTCTGATCTACAGCATTTACATTTACATTAAATTTAAAGTGATGAGATTTTGCCCTTAGCCAAAACTCTTTGCTCTAGAACAAATAATATATTATTGAGACCAAAGACTCCCCATTAGATTTACCCAAAACTAATTATATCTTATGTTAAACCACTATGGAGACATCAGAGCCAGCTGCAAATTTCAAAAGATCTGGCCGAAGTGAGGCTGCTCTCGGCAGGTTCATGAGCACCAAACAGCCGCTAAAGCTCTGGAGCTCACATCTTTGAAAACATTGAAGAAAATGTTCAAATAGTAGACATTATCTTTATATCAAATATGCCAAGCTGCATATTTGAAGTCTAAACAAGTATATTCTTGCCTAAAAACTCTTAAAACTACATTTCGTGACACAAAAATAACATTATTTATAAAATTACAGTGGATTTAGGCGTCCGCCATGAACCTCGCTGTGGGAAATACCGCAAATGGTGTGATACAAACAGTGAAAGTTCTGTTATCTCTAGAATATCGCACTCCTCTCAGCCAATCAGATTTGAGAACCAGAAAGAACTGTTAATAAATATACAGTATACATAATATTTTCAGTGTCACATGATCCTTCAGAAATCATCCTAATATGCTGATTTGCAGCTCGACATGTTAAAAAAAGTTGTGCTGCTTCATATTTTTGTGGAAACTATGATACGGTTTATTTTGAATCATTCTCTGTTAAATGGAAAGAGTTTATTTGAAATACAAATCTTCTGTAAATGTCTTTACTTTATAAATGCGAGTCCTAATGCTTTTTTTAGGAACTATATGCAACTTCATATGCAAATTTACCTTATTTTGTATTGTGTCGGTCCAAAAGACTCTTTGCAGCTGGTAATGGAAGTCCACACCAACAGCAACTCCTCTGTTTTGGGACTCGACCAGGGTGTGAGCGTTGTGTCCGTGGACATCAGCAATCAGCAAGTCTCTCCCATTGGAGAATATAAGCGAAGGCACTCCAGCTAAAGATGACCAAACAAAGTGAATGAATGTGGTAAGCTTCAAAATGAAGGATATAGTTTGACAAATTTTTAGAGAGCTCACATAATATAATGTACTTTTGATAAGGCATAATTAATGTGAGAAAGTTTCAGATTGGCTGTGTGGTGCCAGCATTTGTTATTCATTTCCAGGGCCTGCCAAACAAATGGTTGGGAGGCAGACATTTCAGGAGCTTAATAACACAATGGCATTCAATGCAAACTGAGGCGCTTGAAGAGAGATGGGCTGCAGAGAGCCTGATTAATGGATGTGTAAGATAACAGTTAACACCATGAATATTAGTCTCAAAGATACCTATGTGAAAGCATGCAGGAAAATATAATGCAGAAGTAATAGCAAAAATTGAAAACAAAATACTAATAAATGAATACAGTACTTGTAAACTTGTCTAAATTATATTTAAAATAAGTAATAATTAATTCTAGATTATTTATGATAAAAAAAAGGACATTGAGTAAATAAATATAATTTTAAAATATGTGTTATCGGTGAAATATATTTAAAATAAATATAAATTTAACATGGTTTATTATGGGAAAAAGTACAATGATTAAATAACTACAATTAAAAAATACTAGTTAACAATAGTTAACCTGTGTAAAATAAATTTATTATGAATTAATTTAATATGATATATAATGAGAAAAAAAGGATATTGAGTAAATATAAACAATCTTTAAAAAATTTGTAAATCTGTGTAAAATATATTTTAAATAAATGTTAATTGATTTAATATGATTTACTATGAGACAAAGTAGACTGACTAAACTTTTAAAAAATGTGTAAACCTGTGTAAAATATATTTAAAATAAATATTGATTAATATGATTTTTTTATCAGAACAAAGTACACTGAGTAAATAAATACAATTTAAAAAATACTTGAAAATCTGTGCAAATATATTTAAAATAAATATTTATATAATATGATTTATTATAAGACAAAAGAATATTGAATAAAGAAATACCACTTTTACAAAATGTGTAAATCTGTGTAAAATATATTTAAAATAATGTTGATTCATTTAATATGATTTATTATGAGACAAAAAGCACACTAAAATTAAAAAAAAGTGTAAACCTGTGTAAAATATATTTCAAAGTTTACTGAGTAAAGAAATACAATTATAAATCTGTGTAAAATACTTCAAATAATTATCATATAATTTATAATGATTTATTATGAATGGCGCAAGCTGTAAAATATGTTCACGGCAAAAAAAAAGTATGTAAAATTGAAGTATGTTTTACAAGAAACATAAATACTATTTTCTACAACAATTTTTAAAATGCCAAGTTTTATTGATTGTGTTACTAGCCATTTATTTCTAATTAACCATGAAATGTACTAGGAATTTTCTATGTAAATTGACAAATAAAAATGGTCTCTACACCCAATTTTTGTTCAGTGCACATTACTGGTATTATCTTATAGCCATATATGACTGCCATATCTTTGACTCTAACGGCATGTCTACACCGGATGCGACAGTTGTCGCGCCGCATAGCGCCGCGCCGCAACAGCTAAAGTCTGTCTACACTGGACGCGACAAAGCGACCGTTGCAAATCATTTAAACTTTGTGTGAGCACGTCATTAATAGAACACGGATTACTGTCGGGGATTTGCCGTGTCGCGCCGCGCCGCGCCGCTCCGCACCACATCCAGTGTAGACAGCATAATAGCTTCTATTGTATTTTGTCGCGTCGCATTGCCGCTCGCGTCCAGTGTAGACACGATGTAAGGTCTGACTGATAGCACAATACATTCTAATTGTAACATTAAAAATTCCATTTTCTGCTGGTCATCGGAAATCACCCTTAATAGATGAAAAGATAGTAATGTTACGATAAAGATATCGCTTTCCTCAGCTGCTTTGAAAAATGTATTGTGAAAAGTTCCATATGAATAAACTTAAATTGAACAGAGTTTAACGAAATCCATTGCATGTTAGAGGCCTACATGGACTCACATGAAGGGTTTGCTCGGCAGTATCTGTGCTGCTCCAGAAGGTATCCGTCCCGACAGCTGCAGCGATGGCTTCCGATCCGATCCTCACACAACTGGTCACACATGCCCCATAGACTACAGTCATCGTAATCTGCAAAGACGTGCACAGAATACGGGGAGAGCTGATGTCAAGTCTCCAGTTTGATTGAATATGTCAAACTGAATATTGTAATCAACAATCAAACATTTTACCAATGCATGAGCGGCTGTCGTTTCTGCTGACTATGTATCCCGGCGGACACGCACAGGTTCCTCCATCAGGAGAGGCGTGACAGTGATGCTCACAGCTCAGAGACGCACAGCGCCATATACCTGAAACAATACATGAAAAACTTTTAAATATTAAAAAAAATGAAATATTTAAGTACTAAAATTACTAAAACCGAAATAAAACACTGTTAACTAAAACTATTAAAAACAGTTTGTTAATTGATAATTACAACAAAACTGAAATAAAATAAAAATATAAATATTAGAATATTAGGAAAACATAAACCTAAAGTATTAATAATAATTAAAACTGTATTAAATATTAAATTTAAAAAATATTAATATTAAAAATGGACAAAGGACATAAAATTACTAACATTTAAACTAAAATGTAAACAAAAAATATAAAAATTAAAGTAAAAAATTAAAAAGGTGACTGAAAATTGTTTCCACGCCTATTTTTTTTAGTCCATTAAGAATGATTTTCAGTAATAGAGATAATGCTGTAATAAAACAAAATATAAATATTTTATTAATAAACATAAAATATGCAAATACACATTCAAATGAGAAAATTTACAAATGTTGCCTGGCAACCAACTGAAATAAAATATGTTTTAAGTTAAAGTATTAAATTTCTCAAAATTAAAACTGAAAAGTTTGAAAAATATAAAAAAAAAAATTATGAATTATGAAAATAAATGAAAATTAAAACTGTTTTTTTATGAAGGACATAAAATTACTAATATTTAAACTAAAATATATACTAAAAATATAAAAATAAAGGTAAAAAAAAAATTAAAAGCTGACTAAAGATCGTTTCCTTAATAGTTTTTTTAGTCTATTAACAATCATTTTAGTAATAGAAATAATGCTAAAATAAATTTAAAATATGTTCTAAATAAACATAAAATATTTAAATACACATAAAAATTAGAAAATTAGAAACGTTGCCTGGCAACTAACTGAAATAAAATAAGTTTTAAGTACTAAAATTACTAAAACTGAAACTGAAATAAAATAAAATAAATTAAAGTTATATAGAAATACTCAAAGAAAGATGATAAAAAATAATAAAAATGACAAGAGCACAAAAAATTAAATCACAAAATAAGAACTGAAAATATAAAAAAAGATCATTTGAAATATAGCACTAGAAAAGCAGTCATAAGGGTCAATTTTTTTGAAATGCAACTATTTGCAAATCTGAAATCTAAGGGTGCAAAAAATCTAACTATTGAGAAAATCGCCTTTAAAGTTGTCCAAAAGAAGTTCTTAGCATTGCATATTACTAATCAAAAATTATGTTTTGATATATTTACGGTAGGAAATTTTCAAAATATCTTCATGGAACATGATCTATACTTAATATTCTAATGATTTCTGGCATAATTTTAGTGATTTTTAGGTGGTAACTGACTGCAGTTCCGTCCGGCAGTGGTGTTGGTTTCATCTTCTCCATCTGGACAGTGTGCCGTCCCATCGCAGAGATGGTCCAGAGGGATGCAAACACCAGAAGAAGGACACGGCCATTCCCCGGGATAGCACTCACGCTGGACATTATCTAAACACACCATAAAAAACACAGCTCATATCACTCAAGATACTTCATGTCTTGAAAATCACAAATTTGAAGCCTGACTTTTGCAACATTAAGCATGAAAAAGGACATTTTAAGGACACACCGCAGCCTCTTTCATCCGCATTGTCCTCGCAGTCGTCTTCTCCGTCACACAGCCAGACCTGATGAATGCAGCGGCCACTGGGACAGGTGAAGTACGTTCCTCTACAGGTTGGGTAGGCTGTAGATAATACATTATTGAGTAAAATCTACTACTTTATGTTACCCTTTTAAGGTTGGATTTGAGAAACTGTGAAATGAAATATACATACTGCAGTTCTGTTCATCACTTCTGTCTCCACAATCATCGTCATGATCGCAGACGTATCCACGAGGAATACATTCTCCATTATTGCATTGAAACTGACCACTGCTGCACCGCTGGGCTGAAAATGACACAATTTCATAAAAGTTAAATAAGGCTGAAAATAACTATATCTTATGTTTTTACCACACCACAGGGTGGAAAAAGTGTGAATATCAGCATAATACATAATACATATAATAACCATTATATAGAATAATAAGGAATAGCTCAGCCAGATTTTTTTTTCATTGTATATTCACCCTCATGTTGTTTCAATTATTAGATTTGTTCACTATATTACAAATGTAAAGCTGTAAAAAGATTTGTGTGAGATGCAGACCAAATTTTACGGTGTTTTGTGAGCTATGGTGTTTATAAATTGCCATCCATTTTCATTGTATGGAAAAGAGCAGCTTGAACATTCTGCTTAATATCTTATTTTGTGTTTTACTGAATTAAGGTTATTATAATTACCCAGAACTTTAAAAAAAAAAGAAAGAAAGAAAAAAACATTTTGTTAATTAAAATACTCCTGAAATTAATAAAATAAAACAAATAAGCAAGAAATAAAATAATATATAAATAAAATAAAATAAAAAGCGCATAACCACATTTTTTTAACTAAAATTAAAAAAGCTAATTTTATGGCATTTTGTGAGCTATGGTGTTTATAATTTCACATCCATTTTTTTGTATGGAGAAGAGCAGCTTGAATATTCTGCCTAATATCTTATTTTGTGTTTCACAGAATTAAGGTTATTATCATTAACCAGAATGTTTTGTTAATTAAAATAAACCTGAAATGAATAAAATAAAATTTAAATAAAATAAATAAGCAATAAATAAAATAATAGAGCAGCTTGAACATTCTGCCTAATATCTTATTTTTTGTGTTTTACTGAATTAAGGTTATTAAATTTACCCGAAACTTAAAAAATTTTGTTAATTAAAATAATCCTTAAATGAATAAAATACAATAAATAAGCAAATAAATAAAATAATATATAAATAATATATATAAAAAAAAACACATAACCACATTTAAAAAAAAAAATTAAAAAGGAAACCTTTATAAATCGCAACATTTTTTAATCTAAAATGAATTAATTACTTAATTAACTGTTAAATAATTGTATGGTGTTTTGTGAGCTATGGTGTTTATAAATTCTCATCATTTTTTATTGTATGGAAAAGAGCAGCTTGAACATTCTGCCTAGTATCTTATTCATGTGTTTCACAGATTTAAGGTTATTATCATTAACCAGAACTTTAAAAAAAGGGAAAAAAAAGTTAATTAAAATAAACCTGAAATAAAAAAAAAATAATTAAATAAAAAAGCAAAAAATAAAGTAATATAAAAAAAAAAAAAATAGAAACAATATAAAAATAAAATAAAAAGCACATAACCAAATTTTAAACATTGGCTAAAATTAAAAAGCAAACCAAAAGTATAAAAAAGCTAATTCGAAATACTGATAAAAATTACAATAATATCACAAATAACATGAGCATGTGTAGAAAACTTTATACATTTGTTAAGTAAGCTTTCACTCAACTATTAAATAAAATATTTAGAAATATTATATACTACTGTCTAAAAATGAAGGTTTCAAAAAGAGGATTTTCACAGAGATGCCATAGAATAACCATTTAGGTTCCCAAAAGAAACTTTTAGTTAATGGTTCTCAAAAATAACTTTTTTTAAGAGTTTAGAACTTTTAAAAAATCAATAGAATTTTTACACTATAAAGAACCTTTTGTTCAATGGAAAGAATGAATGTTAAAGGTTCTTCATGGAGTTACCGTTACCAAGCAGACAAAAATTCACATGACTAAACATTGTATATTCAAAATCTTGCAATTGTATAAGTAGCGCAGGCGTTCCCCAGGCCATCCCGTAAATGACTATGTCCATGTGTGTGTCCTGCCAGGAAAATACACTCACTGCAATTGGCCTCATCTGAGCCGTCTCGGCAGTTGAGCACCTGGTCACAGCGTTGACTCCTGTTATAACACGCCCCGTTAGCACACCTCAGCTCCGAGCACTCTGGGTACACTGAGAGAAAAAGAGCACGTCCATCATTTACTCATTCAATTAAATATAATCACTCTGTAATATGATACAGCATCCACTACAGTTCACCTTAAAGCATAAAGCTAATGTAGAAAACAAACACAAACTTCAGCAGCCAAATAGCCATTATGTGCACAGCAGGTCTGTTAGAGTAAAGCAGTGTGTGATAAGAGCTCAAAGATGAACTGACACTCGCACTAATCCACAGAGGAATCTGCAATCAACTCCGACAAACAAGAAGCATATTGTGGCCGTTTCTGTCCATCAGCGAGACTCTTAATCTTACAAATTGATTAAAATGCCACAGGAGCCTTCAAGGAGGAGGAAACACACACACACACACACACACACACACACACACACACACACACACACACACAAGCACACACACTATCTAGCACTGGGCAATATTAATGATATATTCATAATATATAATGCTAAGATTTTTATGCACCTTATTATATTTAAATGTCTTTCGACTAGTGCAAGTACAAGAGTGTTGAATGCATGAAATGCAATGCAACGTCGTGACCGTTCTGCATCCTTAATCCAATGCATTTCCGCATGAAATAGGATATTTAAGGAACAAGGCCATGAGTTTAACCATTGGGAACTGGCTGGATCGTAAAAAGCATACCAGAATGGAGTCCGGTGGTTAAAAGAGAAAGGTTGCAATGGGTTTGATGTGCTTTTATTATGTGAACATGCTCTACTTTGAATTCACATTGACATCTGATTTAAACTACAGAACTGGTCAATCTGATTCAAAACTGTGAATCAGTTCAAACTATTTGCACATTGAGTCAAAATTTTCGTCCAAAAGGATTGCACGTTAAAAAATAAATACGACCTCATGTTGTGTCCATCACGTTTACACACTGCATCCGAAACTTTTGTCCGTCATTAAAAAATTCGGATCAGTTTCGATTTTCTGCATTTTCGCATCCGCAGCAAGCATTTTGGTAGGAAAAGATGAATGCGAAAATACGCATAAAAAACATTTCGGACTCAGTGTGCAATTGACCTTAATTCAAAGATTCGGTTGCTTTAGCTCTCAAAATGTTGTATGAAAAATCGACAAGGGTAAATATTACAGATTATGACAGATTATGAAGAAATATTGTTAAACTGCTGTATGTAAATACAAATTTAAACGTTTTTTTTTTTTTTCATTTAATTAAAAATTGTAGCTTTAAGCAGGGTTATTTTAGCATCATTGAGATTTTATAGTTTTTTGTATTTTAGTTATTAGTTTTTAGTTAGCTTAGTTTAAGTTAGTTATTTCAAACTAGTTTTTTTTTTTTGCATTTTCTGTTTTTATTTTAGTTAAAGTTTAAGTAATATCACTGTTTGATTGGTCATTATAAGCTATTGGTTTTTATAAGTTTTTATTATTATTATTATTATTTTGATAAACAGATACAGTTCAGATAAATGCTGTTCTTCTGAACTTTCTATTCATCAAAGAAACCTGAGAAAAATTCTACTCAGCTGTTTCCAACATAATAATAATAATAATAATAAATGTTTTTGAGCAGCAAATCAGAATATTAGAATGATTTCTGAAGGGTCGTGTGACTGGATTAATGACGCTAAAAATTCAGCTTTGAAATCACAGGAATAAATTACACTTTAAAATATATTCAATAGAAAGCAGTTATTTTAAATAGTAAAAATAGTTCAAAATGTTACCGTTTTTGCTGTTTAGTAATATTGCTGTGTGTCATTTGTCATTATTAAATATTGGTTATTATTAGTTATTGATTTTATATCTATATGCCCTACCACCTTTTTTATAGATTGTTTAGTTTTTTTTTAAGAAGTCTCTTCTGCTCACCAACCCTGCATTTATTTGATCCAAAGTACAGGAAAAACAGTAAACTATTGAAATATTTTTTACTATTTATAACTGTTTTCTATTTGAATATGTTTTGAAATGTAATTTATTCCTGTGATTTCAAAGCTGCATTTTTTGCATCATTACTCCAGTCACATGATCCTTCAGAAATCATTCAAATATTCTGATTTGCTGCTCAAAAAAAAAAATATTATTATTATTATTATTATTATCTGAAATAGAAATCTTTTCTAACATTATAAATGTCTTTATCATCACTTTTGATGAATTTAAAGCATCCTTGCTAAATAAAGGTATTAATTTCTATAATTTCTTTCCCAAAAAAAAATGATAATGACTCCAAGCTTTAGAATTGTATAGTGTATAATGTTACAAAAGCTTTTTATTTATTTATTTCAGATAAAGATCTTTGGATCTTTCTATTCATCAATAAATCCTGAAAAAATATACTTAACTGTTTTTAAATATTGATAATATTAACAATAATAAAAAAAATCTTTCTTGAGCAGCAAATCAGCATATTAGAAAGATTTCTGAAGGATCATGTGACACTGAAGACTGAAGAAATGATGCTGAAAATTCAGCTTTGATCACAGGAATAAATCACATTTAAATTATAATCATATTTATAAAATATAACTGTATTATCCCATCACAAACACCGAAAGCATACTTACGGCAGTTTCTCTCATCTGCTCCATCCAGGCAGTCAGGTACACGGTCGCACCTGTATCCTCCCGGGATGCAGGCCCCGTTCGTACAGGTGAACTGTGAACTGGAGCACGTCCTGCCAGCTGCCAGCAAAGATCAAAGACACACAATTATAATATGAGTGCGCTGGGTGGTCCTCATCTTCACTAAAGTGGCATGCTCTCTCTACAAGACGTGCACGCTTTGCCTTTTGTTTTTCAGACTGTTGCCAGCACATCTGAGGTATCGTGTTTCTCCGACATGACGGAAATTACATTACTGGGAGTCAATGGAGCTCTCAGCTCTGACGGACAGTCGTAATTGAAATGGAAGCAGAAAGCGAGGGAGAGACGGACGGATGGAGATAAGGAGTACTCACGGCAGTGCTGCCTTTCATCGGAGCCATCCTCGCAATCCTCTTCATCATCGCAGACCCAGTGCTGAGGAATGCACTCGCCGTCACTCAAGCACTGGAACTGAGCGCTCTCGCAGGTGGGCTGGGCTGGAAGAGCGTAAGGAGACGGCATTGTTAACCAAGCTAGAAGAGATTTGAGCTGGCCTGTGCTAAGAGTTTCCTTTCAAAGAGCTCAAAGTTCTTAGACAGACTCCATAAGAGCAGGAATGTAGGAACTGATGTGGATATAGTGACATAAACATGCCAGTTTGCGTTTTCTAATCATTTTAATTGAATGTTTGGCTTAGTTGTTGGTTCAAACTTGTTTGAAATAGCATACAAGCAATACTATTTCTTAAGTACACTTCCAGTCAAAAGTTTTTAAACAGTAAGATTTTTCATGTTTTTTTAAGAAGTCTCTTCTGCTCACCAAGCCTGCATTTATTTGACCAATTTTGAAATATTTTGCAATTTAAAAAGCTAATTTTAAAATACTCCAGCTTTCAGTGTCACATGATCCTTCAGAAATCATTCTAATATGTTGATTTGCTGTTCAAGAAGCATTTTTGATTATTATTATTATCAATATTTAAAACAGAAGAGTAATTTTTTTTTTCAGGATTCTTTGACGAAGAGAAAGATCCAAAGATCAGCATTTATGCTTTAAAAGCTTTTGCATACACTATACCTTTTTTTTTTCTAGAAAGAAATTATAGAAATTACCGGCAATATTTTACTTAGCAAGGTTCCTTTAAATTGATTAAAAAATGATGATAAAAACATTTATAATGTTACAAAAGATTACAGTTTCAGGTAAATGCTGTTCTTCTAAACTTTCTATTCATCAAAAAAAGAAAAAAGAAAAAATCTACTCAGCTTATTCCAACATAACAACAATAATAAATGTTTTTTCTTAAAATAAAAAACATTAAAAATCTTACTGTTCAAATACTTTTGACTAGTAGTGTATATAGTATGCTAAATTGCAAAAAAAAAAAAATTAAGTGGGTTTATGCTTAAAACAAGACCAATATTTGTCAGTGAAGTTTGAAGTTCTTTGTATAAATTTTATTTTTCTTAGCACACTGATAGTTTTTAGTTTTTCAAGCACAAACTCATTTATTTTAGATCATTTTTTTCCAGGAAACAAGAGTCAATATCTTTAGTCATTTTGCTTCTCAAGTAAATGTATATTAATTTAAGAAATCTTAGATATTTGTACTAAAAAAACATGACAAAAATACTGAAAAAAATCATTTTTTGCACAAAGTACCTTCTAAATTTGCCAAAATATTGAATACCAACATGCAATGTGCCTAACGCGACCTTTTCACTTCTTAACTTTTAATCTTTTCTTCTGGACTGGATCTGACAATCAGCTGACTAGATTTGTAGGTTTCACCTCTCAAAACTCTTTTGGTCTTTGCCACGCTAGCTTCTGACACTGTCATGACTTCCAAAGATTTGCTGGAGAAAGCTAGTGAGTTTTACACAGGAATTTATTTCATTTCTTACTCTCATTTCTTGAACACATGGAGTGAATGTGTGAAAACAGCCTTAAAACTGGCAAGAAACTTGTTTTTAAAACCCTAAAAAAAGTATGTTATTGTAAAAACTCATTTCAAATTCCTGAGGGAACACATGGCTAATGCTAATGTTGTTCTGGGTTTACAGATTACAACTTGAACAGCTGTATTTCACACTTGCCACTCTATCAGTGTGACCTTGCGACTTTGGAGGAAGAGTTACTTACGGCAGCCAATTTCATCTGAGTTATCCGAACAGTCGGTTGTTCCATCGCACCTCTGGCTGGCTGGAATACAACGGCCTGTCCCACAGTGGAAAGACCCCGCCTCACAACCTGAACCTACAGTACACAGAAAATGACAGGATATTCTGATCATCTGTTCAAATCTGATTTGTTCAAAGGTACAAAAGCTGTCACTGCAGCGTCACTTTGACAAAAGGTACTAAAATGTACCATTTAGGTACTACTAGGTTCACTTTAAGTACTAACATGTACTTTTAAGGTACTAATATGCACTCCTTAAGGGAAAATAACAAGGGGCTTATGAAATTATTAATGAATATGAATACATTTTTCCCAAATGCTGTTTTTTTTTTTTTCTGGATTCTGTTTTTTGTTGCTGACTCCTTTTTAATGGTTAAATTAAATGTTAGTAATCAAGAAGCATGTCTAATTAAGTAAAATTATTTAAATGTTCTGTTTTATTGTTACCAAATTCTGTGTTTTAGGGGAGACACTGCAGGCAAAAACACAGTTTTTTCATGCACCTATCAAGATTGAGATTTTGGGCTTTTTGGTGTTTCAGACTAGTGGAAAGAAAACACCCAAAAGACACTGTTAAGTGTTTCTTTTATAGCACTTTATCTATTTGTGTCAACAGATTTCAATTACAATCCATATTTTTAAAGGCCTTTTTCTCAAAATGAGTTTTTTCTCCTACACTGAGCCATAAATCTCCACTTCAGTAGCACTCACACACACCAAACTTTACGTTTTTTATTCCTGTCTATATCCTGAAGGTTTTTACAGAGGGATTTGTTCATATGTAATTTGCTTGATTACATACAACATATTATTCCCCCAAAATAGTAAAAAAATACATTGTTTTCTGTCTGTTCTAAGTATTTTCTGAATTATGGAGTGACAAAATGAGATACCCAAAATCCCCTCTGTAAAAACATTTGACTCTAATATGTCAAAACAATTTAACAAGAAATTTGAAACTGACTTCATCCAGTGTTTAGATTTTTGTACTAGAAATGTATTCAAATAAGTGCATATTTCATTAAATAATGCAACATTTGCATATTTAAACCTAACATTTTAGAAAACTTGTAATACAAAAAATGTTTGCAATTATCAATGTAATCAATTAACTGAGTAAGCAAGGTGATAAATATTTGTAAAAAAATGTTTACCCTATTCACCTGCAGTGTCTAACCCTAAGCCAAAATTCTGATTTGAATCAAATGATTTGTGAATTCGAGCTTCAAAACAATGAATCACTTTGTTGTTGACTCCTTTTTAATGGTTGAATTTCCAATATAATTCAAATCTAATCTAATTTAATTAATATATCTAATTCAAACACGTGCTCCGAAGCTCCATTCTGAATCAAATGATTCATGAAACCACTCCAAAGTACCGATCTGAATCAAACGATTCATGATCCGCGTTTCGAATAAAAAGATTCACGAATCTGCGCTCTAAAGCAGCTCTCAAGTCCCGATCTGAATAATGATTCACAAACCGTTTTTCACATCAGGAATTCTATGTAACATTTTTACCTGAGCTTTGAGTTATGATTGTGCCAGCTCTAAATGAAAGACGCCTAAAACGTTCACATCCATGAGCTTTAAAAAAAAAATGTAGAAAAACCCACATTCATCATGCAGGCCTATGGGCTTACTCAATGCCCGACTACAAGATAGCAACCAAAGATCTCCTCCCACAGATCATAAAACCTGACCATGATGGGTTTGAGAAGTCCAGATAATGTAATGTAATAAGAAATAATGTAAACATTGCAGAAGTTACTACATAAGATAATGTTCAAAGATCTCCCCCTACATGGACAATACTCTTCTGTACATGACCGATCTCAAGACCTCTGACCATTCTAGATGCAATCGTGCAATATACATGATCCATGTTACAGATCCGTGAGAATGCCTCTGAACAGTCCTCGAAGAATTATTTTAGATGCATCCGTGTCAATTATATAAAATGTATATTGTTTTCTTTATAACAGTGACCAAAAAGATTTTGTCAAGTTTATATTTCAAGTTTATATCAAGAAATCATGATGGTTGAATACTACTGTATTTATTTTAAAATCTCATATTGTTTATTTAATATATTTTTATTGAAAAACCTGTGCTGCACAGCAGTTTAAAAATGTATGTGATATAACAAATGAGACTTTGAATTTGAAAACTAAGCCCATTGGAGGCGTTATTTATAGTCTCCTCTGATTAAATGTCAAATTTTTGTCTGGAGTAAAATTCTATTCACTGAAACTAAAGCAATGTAAAAAGAAGGCATTAAAAAGGAGCTAAAAATAATGCAAACATTTAAAAGCTTCTTCTGTGCCAAAAAAGACTGACAACACTGCAAAAAAATAAAATAAATAAAAAATCGTAATGCTTATTTTATCTCGCTGTCCAGAAAAATATATCTTTTATTTTTTTCTTTTTTTTTTTATATAAAACACGATTACCACACTGACTCAAAACTAACCCAAAACTAGCCCAATCAAGTTTCGAGTGGGTAAAATACACATAACCCTGGTAAAATTTGTATTCCAGGGGATAAATATCACGTCACTTCAACCTGCGAACATGAAAAACAACCTGCAGCAACAGCGTTGAAGTAGCCCAATTCTGCAGGAAAACCGCAGACTTGGCAACAATGATAGAAAAACTGAAATATATTTAGTTTTAAGGATGTGTAGAGTCACTGGTTGTTGACATTTGTAAATGCCATGCATCAAGACCAGGGTTGCCAGGTTTCACAACCAATTGCTACTCAAAACTAGTGCAATTGAGTTTTGGTGAATAAAAAACAACCTACGGCAACAGTGATAAGTAGCCCAATTCCACAGGAAAACCGCAGACTTGGCAACACAGTCGAAGACATCACTGTTGGCTGCTTCAGAGTATCTGCTGCTGCTTAAAAATCATGTTTTGGCAAGTAAAATACATATATCCCTGGTAAAATTTGCATTCCAGGGGATAAATGTCACATTATTGTTGTCGCTTCAACCCGCGGACATGAAAAACAACCCCTGGCAGCAGTGTTACAGTAGCCCAATTCCGTGGGAAAACTGCAGACCTGGCAACCATAATATAATTTTTTTTTGACGTTTTTAAATGCCATGCATAAAGACCAGGTTTGCCAGGGTTGCCAATTGCTACTTAAAACTAGCCCAATCAGGTTTCGGTGTGGGGGGAGGTCCCCCGGTAAAAACTGTTGTTCTGAGGGGTAAAATACATGTTTTTGGTGCATTCCAGGGGCTAAATATCACGTTTTTGGTGTCACTTCAACACACACACACATAAAAAACAATTTGTGGCAACAGTGTTAAAGTTGCCCAATTCCTCATGAAAACCCCTGACTTGGCAACACTGTCAAAGACGTTGCTGTTGGCTGCTTCAGAGTTTCTGCTGTTGCTCAAAAATCACGTTCCGGGAGGTAAAATACACGTACCCCTGGTAAAATTTGCATTCCAGGGGATAAAAATCACATTATTGGTGCCACTTTAACCCGCGGACATGCAAAACATTACGTGGCAACAGTGTTAAAGTAGCCAAATTCCGCTGGAAAACTGCGGACCTGGCAACAATTATAGAAAGACTGAATTATAATTTTCTTCAAAAAGCTGTATAAATATTCAAAAAAAAAATAAAATTACATTTTACAGGACATAGAAGGAAAATTACTTTTTGTAATTTTTATTACTCTATTTGCAAATTTTTGTCTTTGTTTTTGTCTTTAATTGTATAAAACTGCTAAACTTAGTTTAAAAAAAAAATGATCCCAATAAGCCATTGAGCTCACTGAGCTCCGAAACTTGGGTTTCGGTGTGTGTGTGTGGGGTGGGGGGGGGGTTCCTATGATAAAAACTGTGTTCTGAGGGGTAAAATAAATGTTTTTTGGTGCATTTCAGGGGCTAAATCTCATGTTATTGGGGTTGCTTTAACCTGCAGACATGAAAAACTATTTGTGGCAATAGTGTTAAAGTACCCCAATTCTGCATGAAAACCACAGACTTGGCAACACTATTGAAGACTTAAGAGTTCCTGCTGCTGCTTAAAAATTGCATTCCAGGAGGTAAAATTTGCATTCCAGGTGCTAAATATCACGTTATTGGTGTTGCTTTAAAAAGCAGACAATAAAAACAATTTGTGGCAACAGTGTTAAAGTAGCCTAATTCTGCATGAAAACTGCAGACTTGGCAACACTGCCGAAGACTTCAGAGTTTCTGCTGCTTTATAAAAATTGCATTCCGGGAGGTAAAATACATGTACCCCAGGTACAATTTGCATTCCAGGGGATAAAAATCACATTATTGGTGTCACTTTAACCCGTGGGCATGCAAAACATTACGCGGCAGCAGTGTTAAAGTATCCAAATTCCGCTGGAAAACTGTGGACCTGGCAACAATGATAGTAATACTGAAATATTAAAATTGTCTATAAATATTTAAAAAAAAAAATGTAATTAATTTTTACAGGACATAGAAGCAAAATTGCACAAGATATTAATACTTATTGTAATTTCTATTACTCCATTTGCAAATTTTGTTTTTTGTATAAAACAAGCTACATTTTGTGGAAAAAAAGCCCAGTAACCCAATGAGCTCAGATAAAATCTTCAACTTTCAAAATGGTTTAACATTAAAGTTTTATGTTAAACACAATTTTGTACCTCAAGCAAAATAATTTTGTTTTAAGGATGTGTATTTGTACTGAAAATCAGAATGAAAACACAAAAAATTCAGTATAATCAATCAACCAAAGCAGCACCTATTTCAATTCTGAAAAGCAGTGCACGTCACTAATCTTTAAGTTTACATGTGATTATTCCATGCCATTGGTGAAGCATTTACACAACCAAATTGACAGCCAGCGGAGCCGAGCGTGCCAGTCTGCGAGGAGGCGCATCTACAACCCTAACTCTCCTTCATCTCAACCCTTCCTTTTGATCTCCCCCTGTGAGTGACATCTGAGGAGATAACGTACCACCCCTCTACCTTCCCCGACGGGCTCCGGGACATATCGACACCATCAGCATAGCTCGGCAGAGGAGCCCTCCGACAGGGCAATCGGTCGGACGAGCGGAATGTGGGATTCTGATTGTCTCTCGCTGACACTGATGAATGGTGCGTGCTGTTCCTTGTCAGAAATGTAATTAGGATAAATATTGGTACCGGGTGGTACCGTAGCCCTTACACCCAAATTCCAAAAGCAAAGGGAGATGCAAGGTGGAATGACGTGGTGAAGGGCAGGAGGGTTGGAGGGGGGTGAGTGAGTATGTCTTATCACCACTTACCTAAACACACACACAGACACAGTTTCTGGTCAAACGTATATGATCTTCCCTAAAGAAGCTGCAGCAATCAAACTCAGAAGTTACCGGAACTTAAATTGAAAGGCTCTATAACTATTTCATTGCTCTAATTTAACCAATAAAAGTCTTTTGTATCAACCTTTCTTCAACGTGGAAATAAGCCTATGGGCGAGATTTCCGGTTCATTAGTAAAACTGTTTGCACTACAAACCAGTGTGTTCATAATTAGGATAATACATTAAAATAACATGGTAAGACACCAATTTACAATATCAAGCAGCAAAAACAGCTGTTTGTACAGCTAAAAACAGCTGCACACGGATGAGATTGGAAGCCAGACCCATAAAATATACAAATGGCCATGCCTGTTTTTGCAGGGGAAAAAAGGTGGATAGAAAAACATTACAGGATCAAAAATCCAACGTATCTTATTTTGCATGCCCTCTTAAGACAGGTACAGTCAGACTTGAGGTTAGGAATTAGAACCAACTTAAAGCCCCACTGAGTAACTTTTTTTTACCTTAAAATAATGTTTCCGAACTCATGTCAGTGGTTCATCAACTCATAACAGGGTGAAACGGCACTTTCGTATTCGCTTTGCGACCCTCTATCAGCCATAACAGCACTATGTAAGTTTGGGTCGTCGGGTCGCGGTTTTGTAGTTCAAATGAGACTACAAATGCGACTTGCTTCACGGCAGGCTTCACAAAAGTTTTTCATACTTTTATAAAGTCATACAACACACTCTACCTTGTCACTGGACATCGTTATTTCCAAAGCCGGTCCTGGATAGCCTTTCAAACAAATAACGTGCATGTGACACGACGGTAGGCTAAATTATTTACGACAGCGGTAATGGACAATTCCGCTTCTAACCTGTAGAGGGAGCATTGAGGGAAAAGTTACTTAGTGTTGCTTTAAGCTAACATTGTTTGTGCTCCATGAATGAGACCCTACACCGGACGGGCGCGACGCGACGTGACAAAATACAATAGAACCTACTATGCTGTCTACACTGGATGCGGCGTTCTATTTATGACGTGCTCACACATAGTTTAAATGATTTGCAACGGTCGCTTTGTCGCGTCCAGTGTAGACAGACTTTAGCTGTTGTGGTGCGGCGCGACAATTGTCACGTCCGGTGTAGACACGGTGTTACACGTTTCACCTAGGGTCTTTCGCACAGAAGAAACCTTCTTAGTTTCTCGAACTATTGGGGGAAGTACCCACTTTTTGACGTCTTATTTTCACACTCCTTCAATCGCGTTAATTGTGCATTTACATTCCATCTCCGTTATCACGAAACCCACTACGCACAACAAAAACTGCTCAGATTACGCCATTCTCCATTCACCAGTTGTTGACGTCTGTAAATGCCGCACATAAAGACCAGGGTTGCCAGGTTTTCACAACCAATAGCCTAGCCAAAAATCTAGCCCAATCGGGTTTCGGGGTGGGGGGAGAGATCCCCTAGTAAAAAGAGGTTATCCTGCTTTTCAAGGGGTAAAATACAGATTTTAAATTACATCCAAAATTACATATTCCAGGGGCTTAATATCTCATTATTGGGGTCACTTTAACCCACGTACATGAAAAACAACTTGTGCCAACAGTGTTAAAGTAGCCCGATTCAGCATGAAAACCACAGACTTGGCAACACTGATGAAGACGTTGCTGTTGGGTGCTTTAGAGTTCCTGCTGCTGGTGCAAATGCAACCAGGAAAACAGCCCGAGGGGGAAGTTGGTTCTCTACGAACCCCCATGCTGGCTAGTTACAACGGAGTTCCTAGAGCTACTTAGTGCGATAGCCCCTCTAGTAGACTATAAAAATTCAATGAAATCTACAGAAAATCACAGATATTAGATATTTTATTCACATAGCAACACCATAGAACACCACACAAAATATTCTGTCAACTGCATGGCGACACTCTAGCAACCCTTTGCAAAGGCCCGCCCCTTTTTGTTACTGTTACTACGTCCAACAAACTATGACGCTCTCACACCTTACATCATGTTTTTACACACTGAAAAAAACATGGCGGAGCAAAGAGGAAACTAATAATGCGCTGACAGACAAGACAGAGAAAGTCTCAGCTTCCTAATTTAGTCATTTTTTAAGATATTCAAACAAAAAATGCCATTCTGTGGCTTTTTAGTGTTGTGACGGATCACTGTAGCACCTCGTTCAAGCGGCACATGAACCAATCATACCTTTCTTGTTACAAATTATAGCACAAAATAAACATAAATGAATAAACACAACTTGTAACACTCAAAAGATTCCATAGCAACACCCTAGTAACCACCTAGAACATTCTGCCAATTGCATAACAACATCCTAGCAACCACCCAGAACATTCTATCAATTCAATAGCAACACCCCAGCAAACCCCCCAAAACATTCTAAAAAATTGCGTTGGGACCATAGACTGTAAAAAATATGGACGTAGTATCCGTGACGTCACCCGTAGGATTCTGGAGCGCTAATTTGAAGCTCATAGTGGGCGGGATTCGGCCGCGCCATCTTGGAATCGCGTCATCGCGCGTCACTCCCGGATAATCAAAAATGGGCAAAAAGGCGGGATGTGGGTGGAGCTGGTTGCTGAAACCACGCACGCCTAGAGCGACAGTGGTGACAGCAGCGGCAATCCCCCTGTCACTCAAGTGGCCACGCCCTTAATTATGCTGAACTTTAAGGCTTAATATAACTTAAACCGATGAGTTATAAAAAAAATTCACCCCCCTCACAGTTGACATGAAGGGCAAAACTAGCTATATAGACCAAAACCATTTTTTGAACCAGGCTGTAAACATACTTTTTTCTGCTGTAAAGTTGGGCATTTTAACATGGAGTGTCAATAGGATTGACTCCCTTTTGCAGCCAGCCTCAAGCGGCCAGTCGATGAATTGCAGTTTCAGTCACTTCCGTGTTGGTTTCACGAGGGAGACCGGAAGGTTGCCCCTTGGTTGGGACTCTCTAGGAACCACCCAGAACATTTTAGCATAGCAGTTGCTCCACAACACTCTAGCAATCATCCAGAACATCCTACCAGCTGCACAGGTAAACCCTGGCAACCAAGCAGAACATTAAAAAGATTCCATGGCAACACCCTAGTAACCACGCAGAACATTCTATTAATTCCAAAGCAATAGAAACAACCCCAAACATTCTACCAATTGAATAGCAACATCATAGCAACCACCCAGAACATTCTAGCATTTCAACAGCAACTCCCTAGCAACTACCCAAAACATTCTAACAATTTCATAGCAACACCCTAGCAAACCCCCAAACATTCTAAATGAACTGAATACAAATAAAATAAAATAATCCCAAACGAAAATACACATAATTATTTACTTTTCAGAAGAGAAAACAGTGTCTTACTGAGAAGTATAAGAAAATTATATTAAAAGACATAAGGAATAAGTGCAGTTAATTATATTTAAAACTTTCACTTTGATTCAAAAGTATTTTTAAAAATCTGATTTGAATTTTTTCTAACTATCTAGTTCCAGTGAATGATAACGTACAAACAAGCACTTTTTCATTAAGCATGGCTGTTTGGATCAGTTGAAATGAGAATCTTATCTGACCTGCTGCCTTTTAGGAAACTGGTGTGACTCAATCAAACAGCTCGAGCGCACGGCGCCTGCCAATAGGAAACTGAGAACTGGGCTAAACTATGAGGTCATCATTGACATTTAGCCGACCAGAAACCTTGCTAGAAATCTGAGGTAATATGTTTAGACATCCGACTGACATAAAATTAGTCTTACAGTGCAATAAAGTAATCTCTAAATGGATGGAGGAACAACTCCCTCTTGTTGTGAGACATGGCAGGTTGGAAGTGTTTTTAGCAAGATTTAAAGGAACAGTGCACCCAGAAATGCCATTCAATAACAGCTTATTGTAATAATGACTTTAAGCCTCCAAAAAAATGAGAATTATTCCTTTAATGTGCTTCCTTCTCTTTGGAAGACTGTTTCCACCACTGAATACAAATTCAGACTTTTTCAGAAGTTTATATCTCACAATTCAGACTTTATTCTTACACTTGTGAATTCATAACTCATAACTGTGTCTATTTATTCACACAGTTGTGAGTTCTATCTTGCAATTCAGACTTTTTCTGTTTTTATCTCACAATTCTGACTTTTTTCTGTTTTTATCTCACAATTCTGACATTTTTTCTCACAACTGTGAGTTCCATATTGCAATACTGACTTTTTTCCACAATTGTGAGTTTTTATCTCACAATTCTGATTTTTTTCTCACAATTTTGAGTTTTTATCTCACAATTGTGAGTTTTACTTGCAATTTTGAGTTTTTATCTCACAATTCAGATTTTTTTCTCCCAATTTTGAGTTTTTATCTCACAATTCTGATTTTTTTTCTCCCAATTTTGAGTTTTTATCTCACAATTCTGATTTTTTTTCTCCCAATTTTGAGTTTTTATCTCACAATTCTGATTTTTTTTTCACCCAATTTTGAGTTTTTATCTCACAATTCTGATTTTTTTTCACCCAATTTTGAGTTTTTATCTCACAATTCTGATTTTTTTTCACCCAATTTTGAGTTTTTATCTCACAATTCTGATTTTTTTTCACCCAATTTTGAGTTTTTATCTCAAAATTCAGATTTTTTTTCACCCAATTTTGAGTTTTTATCTCACAATTCTGATTTTTTTTTCTCACAATTGCTAGATTTTTATCTCACAATTCTGACTTTTTCCTCTCACAGTTGTGAGTTTATCTCACGATTTTGACTTTTTCCTCACAATTGTGAATTTTTATCTCACAATTCTGACTTCTTTTCTTACAATTGCAAGTTTTTATCGCACAATTCTGACTTTTTTCTCAGAATTATGAGATTATCTCACAATTCTGACTTTTTTTCTTACAATTGTGAGTTAAGTGCAATTCTGAGGAGAAAAATGGCTTGGTATAAAGTGGCTTGATATAAACTTTATATCTGAATTTATAACTTGCAATTGCTTGTTAAAAAATATGAATTGCCTAATATAAACTCGCAATTCTGATTCTTTTTTAAGAATTACATAATAAAAACATTTTATTTTATTACAAAGACTTTTTTTCCCTCTGAGTTACACAAAATAAACTCAATTCTTTTTTCTTGAAATTGCAAGTTTATATCTCGCAATTCTGATGACTTCTCTCTCACAATTCTGACTTTATAACTTGCAATTGTGACTTTATATCATGCATTTTTGACTTAATAACAGCCAACTGCGACTTCATATAATGCAATTGCGAGAAAAAAGTCAGAATTGTAAGATAAAAAGTTGCAATTACCTTTTTACTTTTTATTTAGTGGCAGTAACAGGTTTCCGTATATATTAATACTAGGGCCGGGACTCGATTAAAAATTTTAATCTAATTAATTAGAGGCTTTGTAATTAATTAATCGAAATTAATCGCATTTTAATCGCATGTAAATATTTGACCTGAGAACAGTGAGAATTAAGATTTTTACATGGATTTTTAGTATACCATTGAATAATGACTGAATACATAAGCTTAAGCAACAAAATATTGTTTATTTTTGTTCAACCAAGTCCAACAGACCAGTACAATATTGCCATTAAAAGTGTAGCAAGAGGCACGTTCTTTAACGAGTCTTTCATTCCGAGAACTCTGCTCTTGTGTTTGCTTAATTATGCATTTAAATTTTAATGACCAAACCTATCATTATAAATGTTGCTGCACATGGAATATAAAGCGGATAACATTTAAAAAATAGTTTTTATCAGGTTACACACTGATTATTTATCACTCAAACCCCTTTCTCTACCTGTCCGTTGGTCGCGTATATCCTCCATGTTTGTAGTTTTTTAACACTTTTTATGCGTGTTTGTAGTTCTAATCGAATCCTCGTTCACGGCGCAGTGTGTTGCGGGCAATATAAGCAGTTAAGAGTGTGCATTGATCGTTAAGTAGTAGACCATCCGGGAATCTTTGGAATACTTTTTAAACATACTACGATTTGGGACATACAGTACTATTTAGGACGGACGTCTTTGGCTTGTCTGAACGCTAGTTTGTGCTCCAGTATAATCGGTCCGCCGAATCTCATCTAGTGAGAAATAAAATGCGTTAAAAAATTTTAACGCGTTATTTTTGTGTAATTAATTAATCTAAATTAACGCGTTAAAGTCCCGGCCCTAATTAATACACAAGCAGTTTGTAAAATATTACTACTCTCAATCCTGTCATAAATAGCTCTTCAATAATAATTTAAACATTTCACAATAGACAGCATGTTGGTTCTGTGCCACGGCAAAACAAACGCTGTATTAGCAGAGCATTTATTATGTATGAGTCCGAAGTTTATCAGGCTCGTTCCCTGTGATGTGCTCTTTAATAATGGATTTCGTCCTTTGCCAGAAGGCCACGGGGGTTTGTGCTTGAGCCGTGGCGCTAAAAGCTCAGCGAGGGCCTCCTCGAAGCGAGAGGTCTAGACCAAACACCACAGCAAACGCTTTTAAAGCATGCCAGCCAAATGGGCTTCCTTTTTAACTCCTTCGGCAGCCAATTGGGAAACGAGCCTTTTTCCTGCTCAGTTTACTAATGATAAAATTGCTGCTCTACTCGCTCAAAGGAAGCCTTTGTTGCTAGGACATGATCCCGGAGGTTTCAGCAGCGTCTGTAACGCACAGGTAGACAATTGGCATATACAGGATCTGGGAGGTGAGACGCTCTTACTGACACCCGCTCGCAAGTAATAGAAATTTAAACATTAGCCGTCAGCCGTTTCCACATGCGCTGCCAGGATACGAGCGAATAGGAATGTTAGTACATTTTATGCCTAATTTTCACCAGGGTTGTAATCATTAACTAAAACCAAAACCACAAACAAATACATTTTTGTTTTTATTCTAATTAATTTAGGTTGAATAATAAAATATATATATATATATAATAGATTATAATTATATAATTATATTATATAGATATAAAAAATTGATTACTTGAAATAAACATTAATAGACTGAAATATATATATATTATATTCATTCATTTTTATTTCAAATTATTTTTTATTCATTTTATTCATTTTTTATTTCTCACTTATTACATTCTAATTTTCGTTTAGTTTAAATTTAAGTACTAAAATAACTAAAAATAAAACTGAAAAACTATATACAAACATAAAAAAATGCTACTTGAAATAAATGTTAACTAAAATCAAATACCATATAAAAATATATATTTTAAAGTTTTTACTCATTTTTATTCTTTTTTGGCATTTTTCACATTTATAATAATTTTTATTCCTCATTTTTCTATATTAAGTTTATTAAGTTGAAGTTAAAGTATTAAAATAACTAAAAATAAAACTGAACTAAAAACTATATAGGCAGAAAAATGTATTAATTGAAATAAACATGAATAGAAATAACATTAAAAAAAACGATTTATTCATTTTTTACTCCATTTATTTACATTCTTTTTTTTTTGTTTAAATTTGAGTACTAAAATAACTAAAAATAAAACTGAAATAAAAACTATACAGGGATAAAAAAATTATTAAAATTATAAAAAATTATTAATAAAAATTATTAATTGAAATAAACATTAATAGAAATAAAATAAAAAATATTAAAAACATAAAAAATTGTTACTTGAAATAAATATTAACTGAAATTAAATACTATATAATTTACTTATTTTCTATTTTATTTATTCATTTTTTATTCATTTATTATTTTATACACTTTCATTTTTTTATTCCTAATTTTTCTTTATTAAGTTTATTAAGTTTAAGTTAAAGTACTGAAATAAATTTAAAACTGAAATAAAAATTTATAAAAACTATGCAGACATAAGAAATGGTACTTGATTTAAATGTTAACTGGAATAAAATATTGTATAAAAATATATATGTTTTTAAAAAATTAGTTTTTACTCATTTTTTATTTTATTTATTCTTTTTTAATTTTTATTAATTTTTTACATTTTATACACTTTAATTTATTTTTTATTCATTTTTTATACGCTTTAATTTGCTTTTAATTTATTTTTATTCCTTATTTTTCTTTATTACGTTTATTAAGCATAAGTTGAAGTACTGAAATAAAACTAAAACTGAAATAAAAATGAATAAAAAACTATTCAGATAAAAAATAGTACTTGAATTGAATGTTAACTGGAATAAAATATTATATAATTTTTTTTAAATATATGTTTTTACTCATTTTTTTATTTTATTTATTCATTTTTTATTAATTTTATAAATGTTATACATTTTTATTTATTTCTTATTCATTTTTATACATTAAATATTATATAAAAATATATATTTTTTAAATATATTTTTACTCATTTTTTATTTTATTTATTCATTTATTTAAAATTTTATACATTTTTATTTATTTTTTATTCATTTTTTATACACTTTTATTTATTTTTATTCCTCATTTTTCTTTATTACTTTTATTAAGCTTAAGTTGAAGTACTGAAATAAAACTAAAACTGAAATAAAAATTTATAAAAACTATGCATACATAAAAATGGTGCTTGAATTAGATGTTAACTGGAATAAATTATTATATAAATTTTTTTTTTTTTTTTAAATATGTTTTCTGCTCATTTTGTTTATTATTTTTCATTTTTTTCAACTGTATTCATTTTTTTGTACTTTTTCTTAACAAAAATAATAAAAACAGAACAGACATACCTGAGAAAAAATAAAAATAAATGTGAACTAAAATACTATATAAAAATATTTGTAATATTTTGTATTCTTTTTTATTCATTTAAATTTTTTTTATACACTTTCATTTATTTTTTATTTATTT